>NC_139987.1:13003949-13566449 GCF_963993115.1 Abramis brama
TCTCTGTTTCAGCTAACTTCCGTTTCCATTATCCCTCTTAAGCCTCCCAAAGAGAGAGCAAGAGAGAGTGCGTTTCTCAGAGTGCTGCTAGGCCTGTTTTTTATCTTCTATTATTCCAATACCTCCATTTTTTCCCTCTTTCTTAGTTAAAAAACATTCATGTTTAATGTTGGATCATGGTCAGCTTGATATCATGAGTTAGGTATTGTGTTATGAGTAGTTATAGATAACAAAGATGTAAAAAGTATCTTCTCAGAGTCTATCAATGGTTAAAAAAGGACAGAAATACCTAATCTTGTAGTACAGGGGTGTCCAACTGGGGGTTTGCAATTTTTAGTGGATCCATGATTGTAATTCAGGAGGTCGACCAATTATAGTTTGATCTCTTTTTTGAACTGAATAAGGTTCAAGACCCCTGTGCCAGTATTTTAGTGCACACTACACATGTGTACTAGTTTTGTATCTAGTGCACAATGTGATAGTGTTTTACTGCACACCACTTTGTGATTTCGTACTGTACTATGCTGCCTTGTGCACACTAATGTCGTACTGCACACTACTTTTTGTACATTATTGCACATTACATAATGTTCTGATGTTTTAGTCCATAGTATACTACCTGTAATGACAGATAATAGTGTGGGACAAAAGTGCACACTTCCTGACATGGTATTGTTTCATTGAACACCATTTTGGATTTTGTACTGTACCCTATCTAGTGCACACTTCGTTTTGTACTATGGTACTATGTTGAACATACTAAATGCTTTATTTCGATAGTCCACTTTAGACAATCTACTAACTATAAGTAACTTTGCAACTACATGTCAACTACCAGTCATTAGAGTATTTGTAGAGTATTTGTCTGCTTAATATCTGCTAACACATTAATTTGATGGTCCCCCAACAGACATTCTACTGTCTATAAGTAACTTTGCAAGTACATGTCAATTTAGTCTACTAACCCAAACACTAACCCTAACCTACACTCATACTCCAATGATAGTTAGTTGACATGTAGTCGCAAAGTTTTAGTCCAAAATAGTCCAATAGTGTAACCTAAAGTTTTAGTGTACACTTCTTTTTGTATTACACTATCTAGTGCATATTTCCTAATGTGGTATTTTTACCTAGTGCACTGTATAATGTCGTAGTACAGACTACTTTTTGTACTAGTACTGTACTAGAGTATACTACCTAGTCCATATTGCATAATGTCCAAATGTTTTAGTGCACACTACCTAAAATACTAGTTTGATGTTCGTTTTGGCCCATTGGTCCACTTCCTGCAAGCAGTGCTGAGCAGTGAATCAGTATTCCACAGGTTCGTTTGGTATTAGAATTGGAGTGGCACCCGTCCTGCCATGTGGCTGTGAGTGAAGGGGTTTCATTTGCATAATGTTTACTTCCAGGCATCCTCAGGAGCACCTCTGATGCTCTGTGCTTAATAATGCATCGCAAGTGTCATCTCTTAATGGGTCACTGCTGTGTTCACCGGGCACGATTTTTCATTCTGATTTTTCCGCTGTGCCATCTAAATGTTGGTAGATGGGAAATAACCTTGTGTGCTGGAATAACATCTGGTCCCCATCACATTTCCACTTATAAGCCATCCCAAACCTTATCCTTAATGTGAGCTCTTTCCTCTCAGATATTTTCTTTTCTCTTGCATCTTTTTGCTTTCTATTTCCACTTATAGTGGTCTTGTCAGTGGTGATTTGACTATCTAGTCCTTCTTTTATCTCCTCCCCAGTCTATCATTTATTTCTCTAATAGTGGTGGCCAACGTGGGATGCATTCCTATTCTCTCCTCCTTCCCGACACATTGTTTTCCTCCATCTCTACTAAAATCCTTTTTTTGCTTTTGTCTTATCACATTACATTTGTCTCTGTTGGCCAGAAGGCCAGAGAAGAAGTGCTGACTATTTGGTTCTGAATTTTATCCACACTAGAACCACATTAAATTAATCTTCTGCTATTTTTCGCATTCCCTTCTGGTGCATTGTTATGATACATTATTCAGCTCAAACTGAATTGCATATTTGTATTACTCGTATATTAAGCTGAGAATTTGTCTTCATTATGATCGAAATGTCAGCAGCATTGTTTTCAATTCAGCAAGTGTGAATTGCTTCTCTGCACTGAATTTCCAGGACCTTAAGTGTGTGTGTGTGTGTGTGTGTGTTATATTTTATTTTTATAAGCTTAATTTTATATAAGCTTTTTTTTCTTTTTTAAGAAGATTAATGTGATCTTAGACCATTTATTCCATATTTGCCAAATGTTCACTAACCATTTGTACTCTTTTCTGAGCGAACTAAATTCATTCGAGATTTCCCTTAATTTAAAATATATTTGTCAACAACTCAAGCACTTGAACAGCATAAGAATATAAGCACACCTGCAGATGATAGTTGGGTTCAGTATGTAAAAAGACTGCTGCATGGCATGTGTGAATGGAACAGTTCAGTGAACTAGAGAGAGACAGGGGCTAAATCCTTTGGCTTCATAAATCAGAATGTAAATCCTGTAATGCTGTGTTACTACAATGCACCCTGCCAGTTATATAGCCTATATATATATATATATATAATATTTTTTTCTGAATTAAATATCTGACCATTTTACTGTTGACTGCATTTATTAATCTCAGCAATTGTGCTACGAAAGTTATTGAAATAAAAATTATTTTTGTTTCATTCTATACCAAATATAAATGATTAATTTAGGCTAAATCAACCTGTTATATATATACCTGTTTTGTTTGATTTAAAATTTAATATTTAATTAATGAAAATAACAAAATCACACAAATCCAGATTTTCAACTGTATTAAGTAATTTTCCAAATGTTGCAATAGGGTTGCAAACTTTACAGATCTCATTTAAAACAAATAAACAAACAAACAAACTGCTCATGTAATGTAGAGGTTCAGTCTGTTTTTAAACCATTTTCTTAAAAGGAAAAAGGTTTCAGTTTCATATTGTACTTTATTCATAAAAAGTGATGTGTATAAATAGAGCGTGATGCTTTCTACTGATTTTTAACGGTATATATCTTAGGTGCACAATGTGATCCAATCCACACAAGTATAATGCTCCCATCATTTGGATGATTATGTAAATCCAGAGAGCTGATGAAACTGTAAAAAATCTTAAGGATTGAGTCTCTGTGCTACTAACCCAGTTACACACAATGCAAGCAGTTAACTGGTTCTCACAGAGATTTGGGGGAGAATCCACCAATGAGCAGCGAGGTTTATTTCCCGGCAGCCAATCAAATGCGTCTCTCAGCTTCTCTGCACCTTAACATATCCTGCTGTGAGAGCTTTAGGGCTGTGTGGCACTTCCTGCTGTTTCCGAAACACCATCTCTGCAGCCAGAACTTTGTTCCAGTTCTTTACCCTTATAAGATCACCCTCAAATTGCCTTTAACGCAGAATATTCTTGCTGTAGATAAGTGATTCTGTTAGTGTGGTTATGTTTAATGCCCAGTAAAGGCTATATATTTCATGCTAACAACATCTCTTTGAATGAATGGCAGTTGTTGGCTGCTCTACTCTTCAGGTTACATGGGAGTTATAAAATATGGCATTTAAAAACATTTATGACAGTGTACTGTCAGCATTTCTGCATCTGTCTGCTCTTCTCTGTTCCTGGAATACTCTCTCAGCACTTCATAAATCATAGAGATAGCACAGCAGCAGAGCAGCGTTCTGTACGGGCTCCCGAGAATGGTGTTGCCTTACAGTCTGAAACTAAGCTAAAATAGAGAGGAAAGTGTCTTTCAAAGGACCCGTTATATAAAAGTGCCTATGTGATTTGTGAAATCTGTTATGGCTCATTGAAGAGATACTATGTCTTGAGTTATTTTTTTTCTTTTACATGGCAAGCAGTTCTCATTTTATTGCAGCATTTAGTCATATTGAGCTGGGCTGCGGTTATTGATCAAGCCTAGAGTGGGATAAACGGATGGTCTGGGTTCAGTTGTGAGGTTAATGAGCAGTTAGATGAATTCTCATCCACCACAGATGATGAATAATGTGCTTAGGCAGCAGCAGAGTGAGACAGCGAAGGTGAGAGCAAGATGAGCACAGTCTGATTAAGCATTCACAGTAAATCAGAGAACAAGAAATTGACCTGCAGTATTCAGTGTCTAGACTACTGTGTGATGCACAATGAATTATATGCAGCTCAATTGCAGAGCAAAAAAGTTTTTTTCCCCTCTTTTTTTGGATTTCAGGGCCCAGCAGTATAAATGATGAGCCACCGTTTCACCGTGTCACCACGTCGCCCCCTGGAGATGGATCCAGAGCACCCTGCCGCAGCAACCCTCAACCCCCCAACACTCCTGCACCCACACGCCGCTCGATTCTGCCCCCTTCTCGAAGCTCCCCTGTGGGTAAGTGGACCAAACCTCCATATTTTCAACCAGTATGCACTTCAGGAAGTATGAAATCAAACCAGAATGCACTACAAGGCATATGCACCACTAATACAAACAATGATATTCAGTGCTACAACAAGCATGTTTAAACAAGCATGTGCTACATGAGGTATGCACTACTACAAGTATTTTTCACCTAGCATGCATCACACAAATATGCTTCAGCTAGTATACTATAAGAATGAACTTCAAATAGTGCATATATTACAAGTTGCTCTCCGATTAGTGTGCACTACAAAAAGTATGTGATTCAGTAAGTGTACACTTTAAAGCGTATGGACTACGTACTGTATAGCTAGTATGTGCTTAGGAGTATATGTATGAATTTTAATTAGAATGCACTCTAAGAAGTATGCTCTAAAAAAGACTAATTCCATTAGAATGCACTACAACTAGAGTGATCTGCAACCAGTACTACAAGAAGCATGTGTTTAAACAAGTACGGACCACAAGAGGTATGCACTTCTATAAGTATTTGTTTCAACTAGCATGCATTACAAAAATATGTACTTAAGCTAGTATACGCTTATGCTATAAGAATGAACTCTGATAAGTATGCACTTCAACTAGTATGCACTACAAAAAGTATGTGCTTCACTAAGTATACACTATAAAACATGGACGTAGTATGCACTTCAATAAGAATGTACTATAAGTATGTAATTCAGCTAGTATGAATTTCAATAAGTATGCACTACAAGAAGTATGCTCTAAACAAGGATAATCCCATTAGAATGCACTACAACTAGACTGATCTTCAACCGGTACAATAACAAGCATGTGTTTCAACAAGTACGCACTATAGGAGGTTTAGACTACTATAAGTATGTTTCAACTATTATGCATTACTCAAATATGTACTTCAACTAGTATATACTGTATTAATGGACTTCAAATAGTTTACATTATAACTACTGTCATTGCACTAAATATGCCCCTAAACTAGTTTGTAATAGAAGTTTTGTTTGCTTGTTTCTTCATAATTCGGGATGAATTTAGTTCAGTTGGCGTGTTGAAATATCGAGGTTGCATGCTTCCTCCAGTGCCAGAAGTGACCTGTCAAATGTCATGATGAATTCTCAGACAGCAGCTTCAGTTTGAAGACAGACCTCCACTGATCCATGGACACTGAGAGTTGAGAGTGTACTTGTCAGCATAAGTAAACAGCGCTACCTCCCTGTCCATGTCCTCTACAGAGTCATTTATCTCCTCTGCGTGTGTGAATAATGGGACAGTCCAGTTGGTGGGTGTTGCAGCCTATGTTTAGTCAAGACTGAAATGTAGACTTTTCCTTGAGAGGAAAAAAAACAGCCTTTCTTAGTGTTCAAGAAGTAGGCCATTCAGACTCATTCATCTTAAGCCCAGCAAGGGAAAAGTGATTTGTATACTTTCATGTGCTATACACACTTATTGAAGCACATACTTTTTATGGTGCATGCAAGTTGAAGTGCATACTTCTAGAAGTGCACACCTTCTATAATGCATACTTGTTGAAATATGCTTGTTGTAGAACTGGTTGAGGATCACTCTAGTTATAGTGCTTTTTAATATGAATAGTCTGGTTTAGAGCATACTTCTTTGTAGTTTATACTCATTGAAGTGCATACTAGTTGTATTGTATTTGTATAAATTGTATACTCCTTGTGCATTTTTATTAAAGCCGATACTAGCTGAACCCTATACATTTTATAGTGCACACTCAGTGAAAGTGTAATGTAAATGTAATGTAAACTATTGGAAGTCCATTCTTATAGTGTATATTAGCTGAAGTACATGTTTGTGTAATTCATGCTAGTTGAAACGATTACTTGTATTAGTGCATACCTCTTGTAATGCGTACTTGTTGAAACGCATGCTTGTAGTTCTGAAGATTACTCTAGTTGTATTGCATTCTGTTATAATTAATCATGTTTAAATGAGCATACACCTTGTAATGAAAACTCAGTGCATACTAGCTGAATTTCATACACTTGCTTGCAATCATCTATTTATCTCAGCTCAGTTAGGCCGATCATTAAGAAGTAATCATCCGATTAAAGCAAGTGATGAACCATTGTGCATGCTGGGGACATTACAGAAGAGCCTATCCAATCAGAACTCGTCTATGACCATTTAACCAATCTTTTTCCTTCTGCCTAAAGGATAATGAGGCTATTAAGATGCCTTGGTCCTCTTCTTTCCGTCTCATCCTCCTCTTTTTTTATAACCTGTCCCCCTCTGTCTCAAGTGTTGTTATCAGTTCTGTCCCATTTTCAGCGTCACGTTTTCCAATCCTTAGCCACAGCTCTAAGAGCATATAGCTCTGCCTGCTGCTTCCCTCTTTGTCATCCTGACAAAATCTCCAGAACCCTGGAGGGACAAAAAGGCTGCCAGGGCAGCTTGGCCCATCATGAAGTACCGATTTAGGGTTAGCATGCTGTCAAGGTAGTGAGCGATGACAGCATTCATGAGACACTGCTGTTAAAAAACATTTCAGAGATCCTGTGCTGCTATCATAACTCTCATGAATCTAAGGAAGCCGAGTATTTATAACACACATGCAGGCTTTAGGCTTCCATACTTGAGTTAAGCATACTCAAATGCACCCACCCATGGTGCACCGGTGCCTCTGATGCCGGAGGTGCTGTCTCAGCATTGGGGGTGGGGTAGAAGTGTGGACCTAGGGAGGAGGGAGTCTATTGGGATTCTAAAGGGGTGTCTATGGATGTCTGCTACATGTCGAAATGAGCTGGCAGTAATTAGGTGCCCTGGGACCCATGTTGCAATGTGATGTTTGTGTGCGTGTGCTGTGTTGGGGAAAAGTAAGCCAAAAGCAGCAACCCCAAAAACATAAGCACCCCCTTCTGTTGTGAGATGGGAGATTTGAAACTAGCTCCAACCCAGCAGTGTCTTCAGTCTTTTCCTATTATTCCATAGGCAGTGCCAGTCTCTTCTGTTCAGGTGATATCACCAATAATAATAATATAGTAATTTGTACATGTAAATACTATATTTATAATTGTACTGTAAAATCAGTGTTGGTATGTACATTTTCGGTCATAACACAACAAATAAGGGATCACACAATGGTGGAATTGGTGCAATGAAATGGCTGCATTTATTTAATCAAAACTATATATAAAATATAACAATATTTTTGTTATTTATTATATATAATAATATATTTTATTATTTATTTATTTTATTTTCTGTTTAAAATTTGGTTTATTGATGTAATTGATCCTTCAGAAATCATTCTAATATATTCAGATTTGTCACTCAAGAACATTTCTTTGTATCATCAATGTTGAAAACATTGTGCTGCCTAATATATTTGTGGAAACATTTGTTTTCAGGATTCTTTGATGATAAAAAAAAAAAGTTCAAAAGATCAGCATTTGAAATAGAAATCTTTTGTAACGTTATAAATGTCTATGTCACTTTTGATCGATTTAATGCATCCTTGCTATGCGTTGACCATTTTATATTATTATGAACATTAGGGTTATTTCAAGAAATATTCTCCATCAATTTGGGCTGACCACAGATCTGAGATTTGTGAGATTGATTTTTTAATATATTTATACTGTATTCTGTACTGTATGTGCACGGATGCCTGCAGCCTCTCAGAATATCATATCGTCCAGCCCGTGTGGCAGCAGCGTTATTTTGTGGTTGGCTGCCTCTTATTGGAATCGATCCATGGACCACTGAGACCATATTATGACTCCATGGAAGAGGAGAGCGATACGAAAAGAGATAGAAAAGGGGGTGGTGGTTACTGTTGCAAATGCTTTCATGGATTTGCAGTCGCATACGCTGTATGTGTGCCCCAATTGAATGTCCTTGAATTCAGGAAACCTCCTACACTGCCATTAACTCACCGATGTCTTTCTTTATTTATAGCATCCCGTAAGGAATTCCAGAAGAGTTCTGATGGCACCCGTTCATCTCTCTCTTCCCCTAAGAGACTCGCTGTAGTGTCTCCTAAACCACACTCTCCAGGTAACCAACCAAAACAAAGATCAACCCAAGATTGCTTTCCTTTCATAGCTGTCCCCTGCTGCTTTACAGAGTACAGTGCTTTCATTAGATGATGTCACGATATTGGATAAATCTCATCTGACGCTCACATCGCCACTGAAAACCTCTTTATTTTTCTCTCTATACACACACACAAACATAGAATGAGAGAGTACTACATTTAAAATGTAATCAGTGTGGCCACTGGGGGTCACTGTCCAGCTGTCATGTTGAACAAAATGAAACAATAATCGAAACAATACCCAATCTTCAGCATTTGATCCCCACAGTACTGTCTGTATCCCTCCTGGGGTGCAGATTATGGGTTTTGGGGGTCAGAACTCATAATTAGAGTTTGAATCCCCCTGAAGGACATTAAAACAAAATGTTGGGGGTTCTTGAGAAAGGTAAACATAATAGGAGGTTTCAGAGTGAATCTTTGCCCTCTTGCTTTCTTTATGAGTCAGCATAATGTTTTAAAATGTTTATTTAAATTGATGCTAGTTTTATACAGCTCTTTGATATTGTCTAACTTTATACACTATCGTTTAAAAGTTTGGGGTTGGTCAGATTTTTTAAAATGTTTTTTTAAAGATGTCTCTTGTGATTACCAAGGCATTTATTTGATAAATATTTTGTATAATTTAAAATGTAATTTATTCCAGTGATGGCAAAGCTGAATTTTCAGCATCATTACTCCAGTCTTCAGTGTCACATGATCCTTCAGAAATCATTCTAATATGTTGATTTGCTGCTCAAGAAACATTTAATATTAAAACATTGTTTTTTTTCAGGATTCTTTGATGAATAGAACAGCATTAATTTGAAATAGAAATCTGTTTATAACATTATTAATATTTACTCTCTATTAATAGTCTCTTTTGATCAATTTAATGTGCCCTTGCTGAATTTTTTTTTTTTTTTACATCTCCAAACCTTTGAACGGTAATGTATCTCAACATTTCTATACAGTACGCTTCTTACAATGAACATAGGACAGCCGTAGCTTGCTAAAATGTATATAGAGGTTAATTCAATACCTAATACGTCAGTATTGAAAAAATTTGATGCCAGTCATTAACAAACAAATTGCTTGCACACTCAACACTGAGGGCAACAATGACTCCATCATAGCAATTAACAGCTCTACACAGACAAGTCTTTTTTTCTGAAGATTAGTTTCTACAGTAATGATGGCCGTAAATCATCTTGTCATTCCATTTGGCTCAATGTGTTTATCAAATTCATCAAGAGATGAATGCTAACACAGCTGCAGTAAGAACAAAAACATTAGCTGCTATTAGCATTAGCATGAGTAGTGCTTTAGATTGCTTGCTTATCTTGAAGCATGTTATGCCTTGGTTTTATATTTTATAAATTAAAAATCTTTTACTTTTATGCTAGTTTTTGAGTTGATCTCTATATAGCATAAATAATTGATAATGTCTTTATGTAACTTCCATGAGGGCATCATCTGTATGATGTGACTAATCTATAGCTACATCCATTGTAATGCATATATTGTGAATTTCAAGTATTCCATTATTATACTTGAACTATAAGATTTGATATGGTTTGTTTAGCCACTGTGCCATTAGCTGTGGGTCACATACCTCATTTTAACATTACAATGAAACCAGTCTAGTCTTTGAATAGTCCATTTGCTTTACTTATAGAGTATTCACCTAATCCAGTTAGGTATAGAAATTATGGTAAAGCTTCATGTAAATTGTTTCATGGTTGTTAAGCGCACAGTACTCCCTGGGGTGTCTTAGCATTATGGAGGCCGTTTTATTCACACATGGCAGTTCTGAGATGAGTTTAATGAAATTGATTTTTTAGTGCTTCTTTTGTGTTTCCCCCTTTAGTGCTTCAGAGGCAACAGAAGGCAACAGTGGCAGTTCGAGGCTCAAGCATTCAGATTTTGCCTCGTACTGGCTCCCCAGGTCCAGAGAAGAAAAGAGAAGAAGAGCAGAAAAAAGAAAAAGAGCGAGATGAAGTAGAGAGACAGGAGGAGTTGCAGCAGCTCTTGCAGAGTCGCTATGAAGAACAGGCCAAGCAACTGCAGGCTCTTCACACAGAACTAAAGAAAACCAGCCTGGGTCTGGAGGTCTTTGTCATCTGTACTCAGCACTTCTCCCTCAAGGTATTTTATTGCAGACACCATCTAAACATCACATTTTCTTTCATATGTGCCTGAATCATTAGGCGTTGGGCATACTCTACTAGTTTTTTTTATTATTACCACTTTACACATTTTAGAATCCTAATAAAGTCATCAAAACTATTAAATGAAACAACTCATTTTATTTTTATTTTATTTTATTATTCATAGGTAAATGTTTGGCAACAGTTCTTCTAACCCTAATTGATGGAGTGTGTAGCTTTTCATTTCCTAAACAACCATGTAGGATATGGCCATATTCCAGGATGACAATGTCAAGATTCATCAGGCTTAAATTGTAAAAGAATGGTTGGGAGGGAGCATGAGGAATCATTTTCACACATGAACTGGCAATAAAATGATCTTGTATTGACAATGCAAGAGTCAAGCACTTTTGTACACACTCCATCAATTAGGGTTAAAAGAACTGTTGCCAAAAATTGCTATAAACATAATAATCACAATTTTATTTTATTATGTTTTTGGGGAATTGGTCATCCCAAAAATGCTGTTTTCTAAATGTATTGTTGTTAAGCAGATACAGTACGTTCAATCATAGTGACATTCCTCATGGCACAAACCCCGTGATCAAATGATTTGCTCAAGGGCACAATGATGGTATGGTCTTCGCATGTCATCACTACCATGCCAAAGCCTCAACTATAAGGCAACCACTAGTTTACTGACTGACACATCCAGTCTATCTCACAACCACTGCAAACTGAACACTCAAAAACCAAAAACCAAAACTCAAATAGCAGCCTTTATCTAATCTACCATGAATAGAAGGATGAGGTAACTGTGTGCAAGAGCAGACCGTTGAGTCACTGTTTGCACACAGAATCACAACAAGCATATCACTGTCTCCTTAGGATGAATCATATATGTTATCATCCTTATTTGTAATTCGCTTTAGATAAAAGCATTTGCTAAATTAATCATGTAAATAAAAAAGATTTTTTTTAGAAGCACAGTGCCCCCTGCTGTCCATCAGTGAATGATTGCTTAAATTATACATCATGAAAAAAAAACATTTGTCCCCTGTTGCGTCTTAAATGCCTCTTCATTCAAATTCTAGACAAACTTAAACAAGTCAGTGAGGGGTCTGAAACCTGGTGGCTTAAATTATACACTCATTTATACAGTATACTGTAAGATGTTCAACCAGGCGCTCAGGTAAAGTTATAAAGTCTGTGATAGGTGCTCTTGGGGTAGGGAAAAAATCCAAAGAAACGAAAAACAGGTCCCAGGCACTCAGTCAACTTTTCAATGAGGAGAAGGATAAAGTTAAAAAGCCTTTATTTAGTATATATTAAGTCATTTTAAAAATACACGAGCCAACATGTTTCGACCAACAAGTGGTCTTCTTCATATTTATACAGTATGTTCCAGCCTAATGCCCACACATACTACATTAATATTAATTGCATTCCTCTCCTCCACATGCACTCCTGTTTAGCTGTCTTAGCAGTTTGTCTGTTTAGCAGTAAAAGGGTTTACGGATAGAAGCTGTGTGTCAGTAACCTGCCAATTCCTCCCACGCCTGGCAACTCTAACATAAAGCAATCCACATTTTATTAGTTGTTATAATGTATGTTTCATTTTTAAGTGCTTATCATTACCAGGTTGGTATACTGGACATATACTGGACATTTTCTGTTAAATGCACACTAGAGTGTTAATGCTTCTGCAGCATTGTATCAATTTATTTCTTCCTCGTCACCCTACACTTACAGACATGTCTTTTGTGTTTGATTTAGTTTAGTTTATAATGTTTGTCAGTTTCAAACGCAACACTATCCATATTCATAATTAGATTTTATTTAGGCCTTAAAAGTAATACTAAATGCAGTATGCAGTAGGTAGTCAACACTAAAAAAATACAGTATGTGTTTTCGTGAGGGTACATTAGTTCACTGTTTATGGATGTGATTGTTGAACTATTAATTAGTAAAACTATGTTAACCATGAAGAAATTGGACATACTATAAATTGTATCCTAAATGATTTATCCTGATATTGCTGAGACCAAATGTCCCTCTACAAAAATGGTTAAACCTGAAATCACCTACATTATAGAAACTAGCCACGAGGACTGAAAATGTTCCCCATGAGGAAAGAAGCTAAATAAACTTAATATAATTCAAATAAATATTCATAAATAATACAATAATCCTGCAATTAATAATTCATAAATAATGAAAATACACTTGGTTTTGCGGTTGGGTTCAAAGATAGATATAGATGTCAATGGAAAACTTGCCTCGAGTAGCCTAATATTGTATTTAATTGTTAGTAGTGGATCAGAATAAAAGCAGATGTGTGTTATTGTTTGTTTCAGAGTGAAAGTGCTGAGGAGAAGGAGAGAGAGTTGTCACAGGAACTCAGTCGGATTCAGCATGAAGTGGGTGAGTGTCCAGAAACTTCTAAGCAAAAAACAGCTACCGGTTGGTGGTTGCATAAACGGCTTAGACTACTCTAACAATTTAGTCATCGATTATGTCAAGGATATGTTTAGTTTGGTCTGTGTTTCTTTAGTACTTTGATTTGGTTTGTCTCTGCTGTTGTTTATTGTTTGAGTTGTTATCCTCTTAGTTGGTTTGCACTGTTTCTAGATCAGTTTCCTTTGTCTGTGTTCAATATTACCATGGTTTGTCTAATTTGAACCCAAAAAGTGAGACTGTCTATCCCTTGAACTACAAACACGAGTAAAAAGTGTTCAGAAAACTACAAAACATGGCGGATCTACGCGACCGACGGTTAATTATAGAGGTCAAGATAAAGGGGTTTAAGTGACTAATAATCAACATATAAACTGATAAAAAAAAAATATTTCTGTAATGTTATTCGTGTTATATTTCATCTGCAACAACAACGTGAACTTTTATAAAGATCCGTTTGGCCATTAACTTTTAAATGCATCTTTATGCATGGATATGAGGAGAGTCTCCGCATGAAAGATCCGTGACTGGCAGATCAGCGTGCTACTGCATTTCTCTCCGATACTGTAGGAAACATATAAAATGTCGAGGATTTTATCTTTGACAAGATGATTGACAGGTCAGTTTACCTGACAGGATGCGTGTAACTAAGTGACAGAGAGCAACCGTTAAAGACTCTATTTTATGATAGTATGTCTAAAAGCTTGTCTACTCTTCTGCTACACACTCAACAGTATGTAGGCCTACTTTTTCTTCACAAAAAGAGTATATCCCAGACAGTTAAACAGCTTCTCGAACAAGAAAAATGTAGGGCGGGACTTGATTTTGTCTATCGGGAATTGATTGGATGGTTTGCTATTGTTGTGATGTCATATGAGTGACAGGTTGCCCCACCCTCATGCCAGTAAACACATCATCAGAGAAAAGAAAAGATGCTGCTGCAAGAGGGAGGGAAAGTTATTGTGATTACCTCTTTCCCCGCCATTGACGGAAATGTACGGCTTTCCGTGTTTTCACTGTTATGCGGTTGGAGGTGCTATGACACATCTTCTGAAAGAGTACTGAATCTCCTGATCAGAACACAAGCGAAGAAGCAGCAATATGTAAAATAACGCGATCATCAACATTAAACAGCATATAAATCAAAACTGCCTAATGTTACTGAATAAAATGTTGACCCAGGACGGGATATAGGACTGTGCAAGCATTAGGTGTGTTGATGGACTCGATCTACTCCATCTGTGTTTTGATTATCGTTCTGAATCCGATCCAGACGTAGACTTTGACAAAAGCGCAATTTTCTTTTTTTTAATGAAACTTTTTTTAATGAAAGCAGATTCAAGTGTTGATTAAAAAAAACAATACATTAAGCTAGAATAACTTTTTGTGTGTGTGTGTGTGTGTGTGTGTGTGTGTTTCTCTGTTCTTTCTTTTGATATATTGTATTCAGATATTCATACCACAAAATATTCTGGGGACCATGAAATGAAATGTTCAAAAATGCTGCCAATGACTTGCAACTTTTTTCAAAAATGCCGGCAGGGAAAGAGTTAAAGATTATGAGGGCACATTATTATTATTATTTTTTAATTATGTGAACGATAAATCATTTATAGGTACTGCAATATTCCTTTAAAAAAAAACATTGTCAATTTTGATTTCATGGCTTCTTTAACAGTGGCTACATTTTTGCAACTGGCCCCAATTTTGTGATATTTATATCTATATGTTCTGTTTTTCATATCGCCCAGCCTTCAACGCAGCTCGCTGGGAGCGTCTTCAGAAGGAGAAGAGAGAGCTGGAGGAGTGTTTTGAGAGGGAGCTGAGAGAGTTACAGGTGCAGCAGGAGTCTGAACTCGTAACCTTAGAGGAGAACTTGAGATTACGGCACGCTTCGGACAGAGACCATCTCAGAGCAGAGCACCAGTCAGAGGTGGAGGAGTTTCACACCCAGCACCAGGAACAGGTTGGATCATCAGACTGAGGATCATGGGAGATAGATTTAGGATGGCATGAATATGAAAACTCAACTGCGTGTTTTGTGTGTAGATCGAAGAGTTGACTGCCAACCATGAGGCCGCCCTTGAAGACCTGAAGACCATGCACAACATCACCATGTCAACACTGCAGGAGGAGCATGCCAGGACAATGAGAGGTGAGGGTGCCATTTTGTAATACCACTACTAACCAGCTGACGGAAGTGTGGAGAAGGTAAATTCTGTTTTCCTTCTCATTTCATTTCTCTTAGACTTAAGAAAAGCTCATGAGCAGCAAAAAGCCAATCTAGAAGAGGACTTTGAGAAACTGCGCCTCTCGCTTCAGGTGATTTGTTCAGTGACTCAAGGTTTAAGATTTTTTACTACTCATCCAAAAGGCTTCATTAGTAACAGTACCGTTTCTTTCAGGACCAGGTGGACACTCTTACTTTCCAGAACCGAACTCTGAAAGACAAAGCCAAGCGCTTTGAAGAGGCCCTGAGCAAGAGCACTGATGAACAAATCGTGGTATATATAAAGGGAAATTTATAAAGGGATACTAGGAATTAGGCACACAAACGCTGAAAGTAAGTATTGTAAATGTATTTGCAGGATGCACTGGCCCCGTATCAGCATATAGAGGAAGACCTTAAGAGTTTAAAGGAGGTTCTGGAGATGAAGAACCAGCAAATTCATGACCAGGAGAAGAAGATCTGTCATTTGGAGAAAGTGGTAAGCTACAAATGAAAAGGTGTGAAGGATAAACACACTGTGCAGGAGAATTGTGAGATAAAGTATCTTCCTGTATTCAGTTTAAAGTTAAGAAAATCAATTTCTCTCTCCACTCTGTCACTGTGAAAAAAGATCTGTGCCAGTAAAGAAAACAGTGCAAGTAAAAGAAAAACTGCAGCAGGAAAGAAGAAAGCTACGGAGCGACGCACATGATATGCAGGAAAAAATATATGCATCATGGCCATGAATCAAGAAATAATTCCTTTGTTTTAGTAAATTGTGGCACAATTTACTAATTTGTTCCCTCGTTTTAGTTAAATCAAAACAAGGGAATGAATTAATGTCACGGGAACAAATTCTTAATTCATGGCCATGATATACTGTATTATATTTTTGTCCATGCTATGTATGGGGTTCCATAGAAAACAGTGCAAGTAAACTGCAGTTTTTTTTATCTCAAGTAAAACCCCACCTTTTAATCAAGAACCACATGATATTTATTGCAGGATATTAAATAATGATTAATTTCTAATAAAATGAATTGATTTTATAGTGAAGTATATCTACACTCCTTAGCTCTGACTTTTTACAGCCCCCTAATAACCTCAACAAAACAAATCACACAAATAAAGAATTGTATAAATAATAAAGCAAGGAGAATAATCCTTTTCTGATCCTTTTACTGCTACAGTACATTATTTATGATTTGGATATTGATTTACTTTCCATTTAAAACTGCTTTTTACTTTCTTTTCAGCTCCTTTGAAGGTTATATTATTTATAATTGGGAAATTGGAAAATGAAATTTTAAAGCCTCGTTTTTACTCACTTTTCCTTTCAGCTTTTACGCTTCTCATTGTTTCGTCCTCACGTAAAACACATTTCAGTCCACTGTTGTCCAGGCAGGGGAAGTTTGTGTAAGAATTTAATGTGGAGCTCTGTGTTTGCTTGATCCTTCGAGCAGGCCCAAAAGAACCTGCACCTGGAGGAGCGGGTCCAGGTGCTTCAGCAGCAGAATGAAGACCTGATGGCCCGCATCGACCGCCACCTCTCAGTGTCAAGGTCAGGATTTGAAAAAAGATCAAATTAGTCTTGCGAAGCCAGTCTTTTGACTAATCCTGACTGTTTCATCCTGGATGTTTAGACAACTGTCTGAGGAGAACGCAAACCTTCAGGAGTATGTGGAGAAGGAGACCACCGAGAAGAAACGTCTGAGCCGCAACAACGAAGAGCTGCTCTGGCTCCTCCAGACGAGTCCTCACCTGTCGCCTTCCTCTTCTCCCATCCACAGAGCCTTCTTCCCCGGCCCTGATATTCCCCCTTACCCTTACTCCCCAGGCCCTGGAACCCCCACACACTCCTCTTCTCCTGGCCACTGTACGCCCACTCACAAGGTGGCTTCTCCGGGACCTGGGACGCCCACGCTGAGAGGTTCACCAGCAGCACGCTCGTCCCCCGCACGGATCCCGAACGCCAACACTTTACCCAGATGAGCCGTCCTACTGAATCTCAGCTGCCTCGCCCATTTTCTGTTACTGTCCGTCGTGGACGACAGTGCTTTGTTTTGATGTGCGGGCCATGATTTCCTTTAAAAAATATGGCAAATTTTATTACAATTTTAACAACCCAACTGCCAGACAGAGATCTAACAGCCTCTGTTATTTCCATTCTTTGAATTTTGAACTCAAGTAAGCTCAAAGAATTTTGATACTGGAGGATTGAACTCGTAGCATCAGAGTGAAAGAGCTACTGATGCTAATGCTAATGACGTGCTGCCGACAATGCTTGGCCTGCATGGAAGCAGAATGATTTTTGTGTACAAAAGTACAGAAGTTGCTCGGCTTTAGATCTGACTCTAAAACATGCTGTTGGACTCCAACACAAATGTCTGTAGGTTCTCCTGAATGACATACGAGAACTTTATACAACAAAAAGCACTTTAGGTTTCTGCCCTACCTTCTTCCTACAGATAAATGCACCAGCATTTTTTGCGGTCTGGTTTATTTTTTTATAGGATATGTCTTCTGATTTTTCAAATCTCCCAGTGTTTGAGTTTCGATCCAGAATGTTTCAAATTTGTCAAGACATACACTGCAAAATTTCATTTTCTTAATATTTGTTTTCTTACAGTGAAAATATCTAAATATTCTTAGAAAATGTACATGACAAAATTACATAGGATATGACTTGTGTTGAGGCAATTTTATTTATCCCAGTTTGCTTTTTTAAAAGTACAACTTAAATATATATTATTCATACACTACTGTTCAAAAGTTTGGGGTCTGTAAGATTTTTTTATGTTTTGGAAAGTCTCTCGTGCTCACCAAGGCTGTATTTATTTGATCAAAAATACAGTATAATAGTAATATTGTAAAATATTTTACACTTTAAAATAACTGTTCTATATTAATATCTTCAGCAGGCATTAATCCAGTCTTCACAGTCACATGATCCTTCAGAAATCATTCTAATATGCTGATTTGCTGCTCAAGACACATTTCTTATTATTAAAATGTTATGGGTGACTGTCTATAGAGTGCACGAAGATGAAGAATGTAAGGAAATAGTCTTTTAATTCAATAATCCACAGGAAACAGGGCAGAAACATGGGGTAACGGGTAACATCCACTTTACACAACGTAAATGAGGTCATTAATGAACGACAGGTGACCAGAATCATTAATTAAACACATGAAGGAACTGGGTCAAAAGACAGGACACACAGACAAACAGGAACAGAACTAAAACACAATGAAACTCAACCATAACTGAATATACATGTGACATATCAAGTTAATATTTTTGTGGAAACCATGATAATGTTTTTTCGGGATTCTTTGATGAATAACAAAGTTTGAATAACAGCATATACAGTATATGAAATTTGTAACATTACAAATGTTTACTGTGATTTTGATCAATTTAATGCATCCTTGCTGAATAAAAGTATTTATTTCTATTTAAAAACAAAAATCTATAAAAAATAATAATAATAATAATAATAATAAAGAAAGCTTGAATGTTTAGATATTTCTAACGAAAACAAAAATGCTGATTAAGAAAAAGATTTTTTGCAGTGTAAAGTCCTCTTCACTTTGTCTTAAGCTGCGATGCCTCCCATTGGTGCATGGGCAGATGATTTCCTGGACCCACCAAAAGACTAATCCAGCTAATATCAAAACCAGCTTTTCCAAGCAAGTGTTTCTTCATACACGGTTCCGTTTGCCTGCCGACATGATTTTGAGACCTTCCGTGGCACATATTCATTGTGCCGGCTCGGTTAACTAGGCAAAAAACTCTTCAGCATCAAGTCTGTTCTTCATACTGTATCTGACAAAACAAGAGCTCTCACTTCATGCATGACATAAAACAGGAAGATCAAGCAAATGTAAAGGTACCGACTACAGGAAATGTTGTAAATTGTAGTAGTCATTTTTATTAGTGATTTGTATTTTAATGGGCATTTTGCTACTTGATGTGCATGTGATGTAAGTCTTCCATTCTTAAAGGGATAGTTCACCCAAAAATGAAAATTACCCCATGATTCACTCACCCTCAAGCCTTCCTTCAGTAGGTGTATACGATTTTTAAAATGGCAGTGAATGGAGGATGATATTTTGAAGCCCAAAAAAGTGCATCCATCCATGATAAAAGTAAATCTATACGGCTCCATGATGTTAATTAAAGGTCTTCTGAAGTGAAGTGAAGCGATGCGTTTGTATAATAAAAATATCCATATGAATAACTTTATCAACTAAAATAACTAGCTTCCGGCAGACGGTCTGCGCAAGTCGACTTGAGTCAAAATAGTAATACTTGACGCAAAGTATTACGTAGGATATAGGAGTAGCATAACACTTTGACTCCTCTCGCAGTTCAAACAAATACAGCTCGGTAACAAACTTAATCTCCTCCGACATATCTCTTTAAAAATTCTCATTTTAAACTAATACGAGGTGTTTAGGTAATTAAGTGTTTTGTTTTGCTCTATCCTCTACGCTTCCGTGTTCGTCAGTATGTCATGTGTCAGGTCAAGTGTTACTCTTTCGCCGTAAATTGAAAATCGTACGGCCTTCTGCTGGAAGCTAGTTATTTTACTTTATAAAGTTTTAAATATGGATTTTTTTTTTTTTTTTTTACACGAACGCATCGCTTCGCTTCAGAAGGTCTTTATTAACCCCCCAGAGCCGCGTGGAGCATTTTTATAATGGATGGATGCACTTTTTTGGGCTTCAAAATATCATCCTTTATTCACTGCCATTATAAAGTTTGGAAGAGCCAGGACATTTTTTAATATAACTCCAATTGTATTCTCCTGAAAGAAAAAAAGTAATATATATATCTAGGAAGGCTTGAGGGTGATTCATGGGGTAATTTTCATTTTTGGGTGAACTAACCCTTTAATGTGAATCCTAGGATAGTTGTCATGTTAGGGTAGACACATGGACTCCTGGGGATGATAGCTTCCACCTCTGATTTTTTTGTAATGTTTGAGGACAATATTTTACCCATAGTAATAGGACAGGAATATATTAAACCTAGTGTCACACCTGTCAGAGATCCTACTACCAGGTGTTACAGGTGTGGAAAGGTTCACGGAGGTACAATATGGTGGTTATACGCGTATTTGGATTTAAGCTATCTTTATTGTAATGCTGGTTGACTCTTGTATTACCTCTGTAGAGTGTAGCATAACCTAGAGAGAGTTTTCTTTGTACGAGTGAACTAGAAAAGAATGTAACTGCGTCTTTAAATGTTGTATGATAAAGTTCAGGGAAAATATTTTGCTCTGTCTCTGAAAAGGCAGTTTACTGATTTTTTTTATTATTTTTTTTAATGAAAAATACAACATTCCTCATGCAAAGTGGGTTTTGATATTTCAAAGAAAAAAGTTTTAAAAAATTGGAAATTTTGAAAAATTGGATTTGTTTTCTTTTTGTTTGTGTGTTTTTACAATTGATACATCTTTCAATGGTCAACCTTCTACACTTTTGATACAAAGGAGAATTTTTGTAAACTCTTCATTGATAATATTTTTTTCTATAGTATTATCAGTTGGTGCTTGTACAGGGTATCATACACAGAAGTACAATAATCTGCTATTCAAGACCAGCAATCTACAAGAATCCACACACACAGCAAATATGTGTTTGCAGATGTTTTTCTTCATTTGCGACTATTGTTTACTGTTTATAATGTTTTTTTTTTGTTTTTTTTATTACTGTGAAATGTATTTTATTTTAATTATAATGCATTTTCAAAATATGTAGCTTTGCATTATGAACTAATTTAATTTGCTTCTGTCACTGTGATAATAACGTGTCGTTGTTAACTTTACATTTTTGCTACTCTGGCACAGATGCTAATGAGTTTTCTGGATGTTTCATGTCAAGCACAATAGCATTATACATCACCACGTAAAAAAAACAAAAAAACATTTAAAAAGCACTTATTTTTAACCATTTTATTAAAATTTAAAACAGCAGCAGATCAGCTTAGCCTAGTTAGTTGTTAAAATAGAAAATGAAAAAATACACTACAACAAGTACACAAATGTTTCAGGGATGTGCCTTCATTTAATGTGCAAAGTAGCAAAAATGAAAAGGGTTTTCACATTACAGCAGCCTTACAAACAGTTATTATGCTTCTAATATCTGGATTAATGCAGGAAAATAAATGCATCTTTTTGCTTATTTTTTTTATATATATATTTCTAAAACTATAAATTAAGTGGTTTCCCTTCTAATTAATTTAATTTTTTCCATTTTTATTCTTTGCACATTTATGTTCTAAATGTATGTCTCAACAACAAACCTCAGCAACCTCAATTAAACAAAACTACTGCACCTGCCATTGTTTATAACCAAGTACAAAATTGTCACTAATCCACATTTATTATAAGGAGTAACCATGTATTTACTTGTATACTTAAAAATCTTGAAAGAGCTCATTGGTTTCTTTCCTTTCTGCCCTCAAGACAGACTTCACTGTGGCAACAGTCCATAGATGGTGATAAATGATATAATACAACAGAATCCGGTTCTGAGACACACTGACTCTTTGTCCAGTGGACATCTAAACTACTGAATGTCAACTTAGCCCTGAAAAAACTGACAGTCAATGTACACTGGGAGTGGTGGAGTCACTTATTGTACTGAATGAAATTTGTCCATCTGTCTATTTACTAACATTTGACTTCTCATGTCTTTTTTGATTGAACTTTCAGTCGCTTGTAAGCTACTATTTATTGTGTTGTAGTGCACAGTAATCAATGCATGTTTGTCTTGGCGGATCATTCCTTCCCCATGTACGTTTTCAACTTGTGATGGTTCACGCTGTAACTGTAGCATAGAGAATATAATACTAAGGAATGGAAAGAATTTATATATAACTCATTTGTATTCACTATGGGGGGAGGGGATGAATATTAAAATGTTTCAAAAGACAATGCTCATATGCTTTGGTTTATTTGTGGATGTTGCTATACAATGGCCACAAAAAACTATTTAAACAATTAAGACACCATGCAGTGTTCACACTTGAAATAGTTTACCCTGGGTCATCGTAAACTCTGGGTTAATTTGGTTAACTGAATCCTGGGTTAATTTACTTCAAGTTTCACACTGCTCATACTTAACCCCGGATTAGTATAATAACGTCTTGGTTATGTATGTAACCCTCGTTTCCTGAGGAGGGAACGGAGACATTACGTCAGTGAATGACAAAATTGATGGTTTCGCTAGAGAGCCCTATCACCTTCGAGTTATTAGAAAACGAGCCAATGGTATGAAAATACCATGGGTCTGCGGAATTTGCATCGGCGTTTCTGCGGTACAGCGGTTGTGGCAGGGGTCGTAACGTCTCCGTTCCCTCCTCAGGGAACGAGGGTTACATACGTAACTGAGACGTTCCCTTTCGTTCAATCACTACGAGTTACGTCAGTGAATGACGAAATGGGGGTCCCAATTCAATCACCCCACAGCGGCTGGCTTCCAGTGCCCTTCCTTTCCCTTAAGCTTCCCACCAAAACAGACAAAGAGCTGATCTGATGTCCTAAAACACTGCGTTCAGTCTACGTAAGCATGGAGGGCGCGAACTGGACAGAGCAGTGCCCAGGCTGGGTCTGCCTCCTCCGAGGGCAGCGCTTGCAGGTTCACCACCTGATCCCTGAAAGGAGTGGTGGGAACCTTGGGCACGTATCCAGGCCGGGGTCTCAAGATCACGTGACAGTTAGCCGGCCCGAATTATAGGCACGCTTCGTCAACCGAAAATGCCTGCAGGTCCCCTACCCTCTTGATGGAGGCCAAAGTGACCAGGAGTGCTGTGTTCATAGACAGGAACTTAAGCTTGACTGATCGCAATGGCTCAAAGGGAGTTCTCTGCAGGGCTGATAAGACCACTGCGAGGTCCCAAGAGGGTATAAGAGGAGAGCGAGGATTTAGTCTCCGCACCCCCCTCAGGAACCTGACGACCAGGTCATGCTGTCCCACCGTTTATGACTCCACAAGGTCGTGGTGCGCAGAGATCACAGCCACGTAAACCTTCAGGGTGGAAGGAGACAGCCTTCGCTCCAACCCTTCTTGGAGGAAGGAGAGCACCAACCTGATTGGGCATTTCCTGGGATCACCAGGAAATGCATCGCCACGCGCGCTCCACCGGGTGTACCCGGGTGCACACTCCTACCCCAGTGTACCCGTTGGCCGCCGCGCCGTGGGGTGTGGCAGAGTGGACTCTACCTCCACGGAGGTCATTGAGTCTTTGATCTCAACATTGCGATGGGCATGTTCCCGCAATGAGAACAGGACTCATCCACGAGCGCTGCCTGAGCGTGATTAAAGCCCAAACATGCTATGCAGTGCTCGTGACCGTCAGGCGGATGGACCATGCGCCCACATCCAGAAACGCACGGGTGAGACATCTTTAAAAAGACGTGCCCGTGCAGCTCTTTTATAAAATAAACTCTATCAGCAGTGCCGAAGTGCCCAGGGGAGAAACGGGAGCGACAAGTCATTGCACAGACAGGCAGCAGGATCGTGAATCCGCTTAAACGTGCCGTCACACCAACACTGACTGAGAGAGAGGCTCGTTGCTTGATGAAGGCGAAGGAGAAGCACATCAAAACTTCGGCTCCGAAGCAGAAACATAATGCGAGATTGCACTCGCGGCTCCTTTTATACCCACGCGGTGTGGCGGAGTTCGCGATGCAAATTCTGCAGACCCATATTATTTTCATACCATTGGCTCGTTTTCCAATAACTCGAAGGTGATGGGGACATGGGGCTCTCTAGTGAAACACCCATTTCGTCATTCACTGATGTAACTCGTAGTGACTGAATGAAAGGGATCTGCTGTTCCATTCATTTCAGATGACTTTGTCCCATGACATGCGATTAATCTGAATTTAAAGCAGGGCTATGCAGTTTCGGGAATTTCTTCGCTGTATTCTCGCTTTTTGCTCGCAGGTTTCTCTATAGAGCTCCCCCTACAGCTTCGGAATAGATATTTGACAACACTGTCGAAAAACTCGTTGGCGACTCTCAGATACCAGAGGCTAGTAGATCAATGACATCAAAGCAGATGGGACATTCTTTAAAACGTCTTCTTCATTCGGGTTCGAACAGCATGAGGGAGCGCAATAATGACAGAATTTTAGCAGATTTTTCCGCCAGCCCAAAGTTGCAAGGGTGGTTTTCCGGCTCACAGGCACTTGGGGGGTGCGAGACGACCACCATTCAACCCGAAAAAAGTCATATATAACTATTCCAATGACTCCGAAGCTGTTCAGTTAAGATAAAAAAGTTACTTAGTTCACCTTTAAATGTGTAATAATAAGTCCACACATACACCAAATATATCATGATCACATATCTTATGACAATAAAGAATAAAGACGTTTTTTTTTTTTACTCTTCTTTTAATCCAAAAACTAAGAGGGAGTGGTTGCTTTTGAAAGCCAGACAAAAAGTAAATTCAATTCATTTCAAATTTTTTTATAACTTTTTTAAACTACTTTTTCAAACTCATCCTATTCCGTTTGTCTGAGTCTCACTACATGTATTTATTGTAGGCCTAATATTGAGGTGTAACAAAGTTCGTTATTGTGGGAAGAAGGAGGCGGGAACCGGCGGACATTCAAGAAACTTTAATATCAAAAATAAAACAAATACAAAACGAAAGTAAAGGACAGCAGCCCCTCACGGACGACTGCTGTCACATCAAATAAAACATAAACATCAAATAAAATCCAGGCCTGGCCTCTCTCGATCTCCACTGTCGTCCCTCCTCCTCATGCTTCCGCTCCTCTGTGAGAGATACGAGACCGGTGCGTCACTATGGAACGCCGTTGGGGACAATACTTATTATATGCAACGCGTGAAATTTGGACGCATTAACACGCACAGTTTGTACGCGTAAATACGAAGTATATGTTCGGGTGTCGCGTCAAACCGCACAACAGCCAATAGCGTTGCTCTATTTAGGATTTAATTTGCATTTGTGATGCGATGGCACGTTGCTGTATACATAAACATCAGACGACATTTCTTTCCGTGAGGGATGATGTGCTGTTAGGTAAGCAAATACCTATGCAAACGTCACACGTAACATTTGTTCGTGAATGAGATCGTAATTTTACGTTGGCATGTACATAGGCAAGCGTAAAACTTTAGAGTAAATGATGCATTTATACGTTGGCTGTGATGTCACTGCTGTGTCATGCTGTGGCATCTCATCCCGTTTGTACTCATGCAGGTTTTTTGTCTCCGGTAACGTGGAAAAGTGGATTGCTCTCTACGATGGCTCTTAGAAATTTTTTATTAAACTGTCAAAGAACTTTTACAGACTGCATTCAGTTTGCATCCTCTTATAACAGGCTATATACACATGTACAGTGCTTAATTTGTAAAGTGGGAGGTCCCGGAGCGCAGATCCGGCGACTCAAAACGGGGGTTGGAGGTAACGGAACAAAACAAACAAAAAAAAAAATAAAAAAAATTAAAATTACACTGCCTACGTAGCTTCTCTGCAGGGACAGCGCCAGATAATTTTTAACGCATGTGCTGAGTGGGTGCTAGATTTGACGGAGAGCCGCGCAAAACTTGGCCACTAAATATTTAATATTCAGTTATGTTAATGATCACAATTAAAGTTTTATTTTTATTAAATTGAACAAGGGCAACTTTCAGCATTCAATCAAATAGGCCTATTCTAAAAGATGTAGGCTATTATTAATAATAATGTTATTTCAACACAATATCTCGTTATTTCGAAATAATATGTGTGCGTGCATCTGTAAATCCGGTGATGCGTGTATTGATTTTTATTAATAAACAAGTGTTTTCTCTAAAAGTGTCGAGTCGGCTGCAAAGATGAAGTTGACGATCGCCATCTCCGTGTGAACGCGCTTATAGAGAGAAATGCACATAAATAAGACTAATGGATTACATAATCAGAGAGTAGCCTAGCCTTTTTCTTTTTTCGTTTTGAATTATTTCGTTTAAAGACATTTCAAGCTTTGTGTATTTGATGTATTTGTCATGTCTGTGTGAGGCATACACTGAGTTTCGTTAAGTTAGGGTGTGCTCTAGTTCACGTGCAATGGAAGTGAGCGCGCGGGCGCCTCCGTTATATTTGTTTCGTAGGCCTATACAGGCAATTGGTTGATGAAAAATTGATTAAAATTAAGATACAATTTATACAAAACGAAATTCACTTTAAAGAAAGGCTTTCTACAAAACAACTTCAACTTCAGCGTTCAAAATCATGTCTGACCCGCTCCATGTCTCATATTGCGCATCCTATCTTACCGTGCTGTTCATTTTTCATAAACCAACATAAATGGAAAAAAAAATAACATTATAATATTTTAACAAATATGAAACTAAATGCGCTTTTTTAATGGCTAAAACAGTATAGTAGGCCTACATACTTTGTATTTGTACAAATTTCTGCACATTAATTTAATTCTGAATTTTGCACACACAAGTTGAAAGGCATTTGTTCAAATCAAGTTCACGGATAATTGTGCGTGCATTTATTAATCATTATGATACTAAAATCCTAACAAATAGGCTATGCTATGTACAAAAATCAGAAAAGCCCAAATCAGAAAAACAAATCAAATGAGCCCAGAATATGAACGCAATTACACGTTAAGCATTTTCCTCCCATAGAAACCCATTATAAGAACGCTTAATGTGGCTTAATGCAGATTAGAATGTCCCTTATTATGTCGAAATAACGAGATATTATGTCGATACTAGGCTACTGTGTCCACCGTGGTCTCCTTTTTGATCAGCGGAAACGATTTTTGCTTGTTTGGGATCTGACTGTCCAGCGTATTTGAAAAAGTTAAGCAAACTTTCCTGTCTTTTTGACATTTTTCCCCTGCGTGAAACGATCGAGGCTAACAGCAATCTCAACTCGTACAACAAGCGCGCAAGTCATGTGTCACAAACATTGAACACTACACAAACAGTATTTATTTATTTATTTTTCATTTAGGCAATTAATTTTAGTGACACAGTAGGTGCCGGATCCAATAAAAAAAGGTGCCGGATCCAATGTCGGAGGTGACGGAACATGTTCCGGCGTGTTCAGGCTCAAATTAAGCCCTGTGTATAACATATGTTAACATATATACAACATACAACACTGGATACGGCCATAGGGTTTAATAATTAGTGAGGTCCAGGGTGGGGTGTCAATAATTATACATAATAGTGCCAATAAATGCCATAAATCATTCAACTTTAATAAATACAATGAATAATAAAGTTAGCAAAGGCTAAATACTAAATACTGTGGCTATTGTTTTTTCAAAATGACTGGAGTAATCTCCGAGTGGGCCAGCATCAATCTGGTATGAGAGACTCTGGAATGCTCCTTGAAGTCGGGATGTCAGTTTGACTGGAAATAATTAATACACATATACTGTAGGCCTATGTATACTGTATATGTCAGATAAAAATAATCTAATAACAACAATATATTGTAACAATCACAAATTTAACAATTATATTATAACAATAAGGCAAATACAAAAGCAGAAAACAAAGCACCAGTAGCCTATGACAATTTACAAATCTTTATTCAACATTTAAACACAGACACAATCATACGACACATAAACATTACAGAATCACTACAGCAGGCGGACCACGTAAACTGTGGGGCAGCCAGTCCAAGTCCAAGTGTAAATAGCAACAGTTGTGGATTCAGTAGACATTTAGATGCTATTTACTTATAAATAGTGACAGATAACGTTACTATTTGCTCATCAGTATTGTTGTGCATTAAACATCCTGCAATTTAACTGACAGTAGATTATTAGATTTATAAAACAATATTAAAATCATGGCAACTTATTGAGATATTAAAGACTAGAGCCACCCCTAACCTTACCCTAAATGTAACTTTTATGAATTAAAATGAATTTTAAGTCAAATAAAAAGTCATTTTTATTGAAAACAATTTTGCGTTTAATAACTGTAAAGTTATTAAAAAAAAGCGCTGTCAGTGGGAATAGAACCCCGGTCTCCCTTTACACGTTTCGCCACAGAAACCGCTGACTAAAGAGGTGACTTTTTCCACATATAGGGTAGACTGGCCTAGTGTAATTAGTTCTGCCAACAAGTAGGCTATTTGCAGTGGTCCAAATAGACACCTCGAATGCATTAACCAGAGGGGAAATAGGCTATGGTCGTTGGATCACAGAGACCACTCACTTTTCCTACAGGACAAATTCCTTTAACGTTACAAAAGAATATAATGTTAATTCATGCAGTCATTGAATGTATTTAATCATTGACTCTAAATTATCACCAGTTTAACTAAAACAGAAAAATTTGTATGTCGCACATCAAATAAGACTCAGAAATATTACACGTTCAAAAATGTCATGTTTACACGACGAAAACGTTCGTATAGAAACACGTAACAAAAAATACACGGCCAAAAATGTTGCGTTAAGGCGATACAAACGATCGTGTCTTTAAATAACATGACAAAAAACTTCGCGTTTAGACGTACAAAACGTTCGCGTTTACACGGACCAAAAAGACGCGTACAAACTGTGCGTGTTAATGCGTCCAAATTTCACGCGTTGCATATAATAGGTATTGTCCCCAAAGGCGTTCCATACGTCACGCAGGTGTACGTCGCTCATCATTAATGACGCCACCGTCCTCACGCCACTCTCTCACGGCCCTCGGCCTCGTCCTGCTCGCCACATGATGAGGTGTTCAGTTTTATTTCGATTTTAGAAAATTCAGCATGTGATTGCTCTCCTCACAAATCATCTGTTTCTTGTTTTTCACTGGCATGTGTTGAGAACTAGTGCATTTTTGAGCCTATATTCAGTACGAGTAAAATATTTACTGTTCAAATCAGATAGGCCTAGCCTACTCTTTACTCAAGTGCTTTACTCAAGAGTCATTGCTACTTTTATTTAAGTATTTTATTTAGGTAGGCTATTGCTTCTTTATTTAAAGGGTCATGAAACCCTAAACCAAATTTTCTGAGATTTTAACAGAGGTATGTGTGTTGAACACCATTGAAGACAATGTTAGCATCTGTTAGATTTAATAGTAGGGGGAAAATGGTTAAATTTTAGTTTTTTTCCGCTATTTTCGTCTTCCGGGTTTAAAATCTTCATCGTGGCCACGTCACAGGCAGTGACGTGGCAGAGCGTACTTTGATGACTCATCGGTGTCTCATAATTATTCATGTACTGAGTTTTCTTATCCAATGAGAAGACACTTCTCTTAATTATTCATGACACCACGTGGAACTTTCCAGTGGCAGACATGTCAAACTGTGATATCGCGTAGTAGATGAGAGAGACAGTAATGGGACGCGCGTTTGTTTTCGTGGTGCAAAAGTCTCAGTTGGTTGGCCATCAACAACGGACACATCTAAACTATGTGTGTGTGTAGCAACCATTCAACTGGAGAATGGTGGACTTCGACCTTGTACACCAATGCAGGTTTCGTCTTGCGAGTGATGCGGTCCCGAGGACTTTTCTATCGCTTCAGAGGTGTGTGTGTGTGTGTGTGTGTAAAATGTAACCCTGACCGTTTTACATGCCTTTTGTTTAATAAGCACTCATTATTAAAATGTAGATATTTAGATAATACCTCAATTGTATGGAACGTATGCTTAATTTGTGAAAATTTCTATGTCACTGTCCATCTTTATTATGTGGGTTCAGAGGGCGCGTAGATCGAGGCTATGTAACGTTATGGAACGTTTTTTATTTATTTTTTGTTAAGCGGAAAATTTATTACTTTCAAATATAGGCATTTATAGTGTGTATACAAACAAATATATATTTTAGAATGACATAATTATACATATACATTTACATTTATATGTTTTAAATACAATTATGATTACTGTAGTAGGCTAATATAGCAGGGCATTCGGTTACTTTTGAAAGGACAAACATAAGGTGTCAGTGTATTTCATTAGACTTTAACTTTGCCAGCTATAAAAAAAATAATCTAGCATTTCCTCACATTTTACCACTGATTTTTAGTGACAGTCGATATGAATGGGCCACTGGCACTCCCCTGCCCCACACCCACTCCTTTCTTCTCACAGCCACCACGCCCATTTAAGTTGCATTTTTCAAAAAGATTGTGAGCTAGACTTGAGCTGAAAGAGGAGGGTTTCATGACCCTTTAAGTATGGTGTATATTATTTAGGCTACACCTATGTAAAATTGGATTTGCAAAAGTTTAGAATTTAAGTTGGTTGATTTTTTTATTCATTTAATGGTTGTGGAGATATTTTTGGGTGTGGCTCATATGTACTAATTGGCCTTTATTTTGTGAATTCAGGAAACAAATTTCTGGGCGTTGGTTTCAAGGTGAACACATTAACAGTGTGTGATATAGCCTATAGTTTTTAAATATATAAATATACATTTATTATAAATTTTCTTATAATTCCCATTCATTTATTTTTTAAACATTTTCTTCCGAAATGTTCTTAAATGTTTTTATATGTTTTCTTAGCTACATTTTCTTGCAAATTTTCTGATGAGAGGTTGGTCTTTAATGCTTTAGTCTCACATGTCTATTGATATAGTTTTAATATCATACATTTAAGGCAATTGTTAGGGTTGTTTTTGTATATATTTTGTATTATATTAGTAACTTTTTATATAGAGCCGGGCCTGGGTGCAAGTGTTCTTGATTGGTAGGCTATCGGATGAATTCCGCACGCATGTTTATGGCTCTAGCATTGCTCAGTCAGTGCGCATCCTCACATTATATATTGGCGACTACACCATCAATTTTATCCAGAATGGCCTTTTTTGATTATAAAGGTTAGAATGTAATGGTCTCTACATTCCATTTGAGGCGTTTTCTGTCACCATTTGACATTTTCCCTCCAAAACGATGATATAATATAGGCCTACACACACTGTTTCGTGACTGTCAATTGACTTGAATAAGAGACACGCTATTTGTCGGTTGCTGAAAACGGTTATGAAACGTTCCATTATCCCGGGTTAAAATGTTTGAATAAAACGACGATAACCCGAGGTTAAGCGAAGTCTTAAAAGCACTAAAACGTGTGTGTGTAAACGTATTTGCATTAATTCTAAAACTGCAAACAAACTTAAACTAACTTCACTTATTTTTCTGATGTTTTAGCTCACTAAAAAGCGTGCGTGAGATGTTTCTTTAAAATAAATGCCACTTGTTTTTTGTTTGTTTTATTTGTTGTTTGCATCTAATGCAAAGACATTCTAACATTTTTAAACGTGACTGAAATGGCCAAATGCATCTTATATATAAGATATAATCTTATATACCATCTCTCTTATTGGTTTCCACTCCTCCCTTCTTTCTGCTACACAAACACACATACGTGCTCTGAGGGTGTGTGTTCCTTTGAGGATTTGTAGACTTGACAAACAAACGTAAGGAGTGGAAGTCTTTGTCTTACAGGTTTTAAAGTCCCAAATGAATAATAAGATCAGTGAATAACATGATATGATGGGATCTTTCTGTTCGCTGTGCACTCCGACTTTTCAAGTGGATTTGAAGGCAAAGGCAAACATGCTTTAAATATGGAAATATTTCTCCCATTATAATTTACAGGTAAGAATCACCAGCTCTATCTATCTACTCTTTAAAAAATAAAGGTTCCAAAAGGATGTTTTTGCAGTGATGCCATAGAATAACTATTTTTGATTCCATTTTGAGTTTTCTATGGATGTTAAAGGTTGTTCTCCATTGATGTCAATAACAAAGCAGGCTGTCTGTCTATCACTTTAACCAAGAGACTTTTATTATTCACAATAGATGATTGAACTCATTTTTTGTCATTAATTTAGTCACTGTTTTATGTCTTCTCAAACATCTCTCCTGTTCCTTTTCCCTGATATAGAGCAGGAAGTGGGATGGGTCGTGTGTCCCTGATCGAGCCGGCCGTTGGCATGTATGCGTTTGCCATGTTTATGATCTACCCTCTGCTCCAGCAGTATGTGTACCGTAGGCTGTGGTTTGAGCTGAGCGGAACAATCTACCCTGCAGAGAGTCTGTCTCACTGCTCAAACAACCACAGCTATGTCACCATTCACCAGGTGAGCGGTCACAGCCGTCACAGAGACATGATTCTTTTCATGATTCAATTATGGCCACTTCTGAATTCTCTTTTTAATCTCTTAATCTTCTCTTCTTTTAATGGTTTGTATCTATGTTAATGCATTTATCACATGTTCAGTGAAGATCTGAGTCTAATGGTAATGATATTTTTTAGTTTTTGGCAACACAGGTTAGTCTACCAAATAGTCTATAACTTGTAAATGTATAAAAATGAATGAATATTCATATGCTTGATATGCCAAGCTACTTTATGGAAAAGTTGTTGGAAAATTTATCTAAAATGCTTTGTGTTATGGCAATGACAGCTGTAAGGATGGCAATTCTTTGTTTTTTATTTACTTGCATATTGATTTAATACCTGTTGTAAAATTATAGATATTATTTTTTACGTTTCTAGAAAAGATGCATAAATTGTTCATATAGGGGAAATTAAAATATCTGGGTATAATGAAGCTAGAATAAAATAAAGGATAAATATTAGGTGAAAAACTTAAACTAAATGAAAATGAGAAATGTTGACTAACTGAAATAATCTTACGGAGAAATAATCGAAACTAAAACTGAAATAAATCCTAAATATTTATATTTAAAAAAAATTAAATAAATAAAAAGACAAAAGCACATAACAAAATCACTAACACTTAATATAAAATAAAAACTTTAATAGTACATAAATAATACTTAAAAAAAAAAAAAAAAACTCTGGTCCAAGCCCAAAATTTTAACCTTCAATATTTAAAAACAAATCATGTTTTGAAGAGTCACTTGAAGAGTCACAATGAACAATTTAATGCTAATTTAATATATATATTTTTTTAAAAACTAGAAAAAATTAAATACTTAAATTCAGAGAAAGACCTTTGATACAAAATTCAGACACTAAACTGTTTGCTGCGTCACCTGTAAAGTTTACATTGATGTTCATCTCAATAAAGGAGTTCTAGAGAACCGGTTATATTAGGTAAAGTCGAGCTCATGTTGTGTGTGTGTGAGAAAATTCCCTTTCAATTCACAAGCCTTTGTTATGGATCTGCTTGTCATATGATACATTTGAAATACCATTATCCTATTTCTAGTTCACTTTCACTCCCTACTTCTCTTTCTAACTAACTAGTCAATCAACTAAGCTTTACAGGCATATCTAGGCAGAATTTGTGGGTGATAAACATTTGAACCTCCAGTTTTTCTCTCCTCTCTCAGGCAGTGCAGAAGGAGACGTCTCTTTTCCTCCTCAAGAGTGAACTGTGCTTCCTCATTCCCAGTCTCATATCCGCGCTGCTCCTGGTCTCGTACAGCGACTACTGCGGGCGTAAAGTTGCCATCGTTCCTCCACTGGTGGGCGACACTCTGTTTTCCCTGAGCTACGTTTTGGTCAGTAGATTCACCTTCAGCCTCAATTACCTGCTAGCTGCCTCCTTCCTAACAGGCCTGATGGGCGGACCCACCACTCTGATCGGCGGATGTTTCGCCTATGTGGCCGATCTCTGCGGAGAAGATCCAGAAGGACAGAAGACTGTCCGAATGGCTCGACTGGACATGATTTTAGGGGTTTTGTCTGGCTTAGCTTCTCTATGTACTGGATTCTACATTGAAGCAGCTGGCTTCACTTGGCCCTTCCTCACCGCTGCATTTATGCATCTGGTAAACCTCCTCTATGTGCTGGTGTTCTTGAAGGAGTCCCTGGTTCTTCCGAATCCCATTCTGTCTACGTCCAGCCGCTCAGCTTCAGAAGCCCCTCGGCTGCGACAGTCTCAGGCTCTTACCGCCCGTCTGCAGGGCGTCTACCTGCTCTTTGCGGCCTCCAAACGGAGAAGGAACGTTGTGCTGTTGCTCATGCTTGCTGCTTTTGCCTTTTTCAGGGTGATTATGATAATTCTGACCTTTTTCACAAGCTCCATCAGTTGGAGGTACATCATAAGTAAGGGTGAAGTGTGTACGCTTTGTGCCTCTACACTGTAAAAAGATTATGTGATCAATAAGTTATGACAACATATGTTTTTACATTGCTTTAACTCAACAAAATAAGTTAAGCAATTTTCATCTTTTTATATAGATTATAAAAGATTCAATTCATTTTTAAGTCAGTTTAATGTAGTTTAAGTTGAAATGACTTATATAGGCAAGTTGATTGTACTTAAAAATTTAAGTCAGCAACTTTTTTCTTCTTTTTTTTCACAGTGTAGTGGCAAAAAAACTGAATTGCAAAAATAATGATCAGGTTATGATGACTATAAGCTGTCATACAATACAATTGACCCGTTTCAGCTTCAGAGTAAAAAAAAAAAAAAAAAAAAAAAAGGGTAATTACACATTTATTTATATTTTTAAGAGAGTGAAATTTATACTTTTATTCAGCAAAAATGCATTACATTAATCAAAAGTGGCAAAGAAATTTATAATCATACAAACAATTTCTATTTCAAATAAATGCTGTTCTTTTGAACTATTTTCAAATCAATTTTCAGCATTGATTATAATAAGAATCATTTCTTGATCAGCATGATTCTGAAGGATCATGTGTCACTGAAGACTACAGTAATGATGCTGAAAATTCAGCTTTACCATCACAGGAATCATTTTCAAATATATTAAAACAGTTATTTTAAAATGTAATAATATTTCATAATATAACTGTGTTACTGTATTTTTGATCAAATCTCTTGATGAGAAACTACTTTCAGAAACATTTTAAAAATTCCAACCCATCCCAAACTTTTGAACAGTAGTGTATATGTAAAAATAAAAGTAATGTACTTTTTGTGTGTCCCTCACAGGTAGCTCTGCAGGGTGGCATGTCCATCTTCATCTTGTATGAACTGAACACTCCTCTGTGCTGGAGTGAGGTGTTTGTGGGTTATGGCTCAGCTATCTCCACTGCTATCTATCTGGTGAGTTTTGCCGGTGTGGCATTACTGTCCCGCTGTGTGCCTGATGCCTACATCATCCTACTGGGGTTGATGTCTGTGGCAGCCGGCCTCATCATGGCAGCGTTTGCAAAGTCTACCTTGCTCATGTTCCTGGGTAAGACTGAGTTTGGACATTGATGGTGTTTCTAATGGATGGATGGACTATTTTCAGGTGAAACAATGGTGAATGTTTTATTCATTGCAGTGCGGCTGCCTTTGCTGCTGTCCATCATGCCGACTCCTGTCCTACGATCCATGATGTCCAAAATAGTGTCTGGATCTGAGCAAGGTAAGAAACTTAATAGTGTGCAACATAATAGAATAACTTTTTTCATCATTAAAAATCATTACAGTATTTTGCACATCATTCCCACATTCCTAGCAAAATAAATCCAGGAGTTGCAAAAAAAAAACAAAAAAAAGTAGGACGTTCCCAATTCACATGAACTCTGAATTATTGATGGCTGTAAGGTTGTTTCTTGTGCCTGTGTGTTTGTGTACAGGTGCCATGTTTGCGTGTATAGCCTTTGTGGAGATGTTGAGTGTTGGCGTTTCATTTACAATGTTCAGCAGCATCTATGCATCTACACTGTCCTGGTTTTCCGGGTTTAGTTTCCTGCTGGCTGCAGGCCTCACTGTCATACCAGCCACCCTGATCTGGTAAGTGTCCCACCGCTATATCCTCCATTATCCTTGTGAAAACATATTTTTATTCAAGAAATGGTTCAGCCAAAAATGTAAACTCTGTTATATATCAAGCTTTCTGAGGCCATAGTGTAACAGAATCTAATGCAAGGCCTTAATTTTTAAGTGCATAGCAAATAATTTCCAATGATGATATTATTATCCGTTTAATTCTATTTAAAATTGTCACAGATTCAATTTTGAAATGTAACTTATACTGTAAATCTTCCCTTTAGTGTTATTCTTTGTCTCCGTCTGGATGTGTATGAAGAATCCATGATAGTGACACAGGATAGCATGGAAGACAACACAGAAATCTTTGAAATTCCACCATGACATGGACACGGAAGTCTTTGACATGACAATAGTGTCCTCTAGTGGAACGTTAGGATATAATTACGTGAATGGAGAGGTTACAACTCTGGGACTAAGAACTCTGATCTGAACGTCTGAAAGACGTTATTGGTTTCTTCTTCTCCTAAATGAATGATTCTTTATGATAAAGAACAGCTTGAAGACTTCCATTTGGAAAAAACGAGTAAAGAAATTCTGTTTTTACTGTAGATTATATTTAATTTCATGCATACTTCTATAAGAATATAAAATTGGCATTTGAAAGTTGCATAACACTTTGATATACTTTATGAAATATGACATTGTATTTTTTTAAATAAAGTCATTTGTAAACCTTAATTTGCGTCACTATTTTCTGGTTATATATATGACATAATTCATACAACATGTAATGAACTGAAATATGTGTAAGACATGACACATAAGAACATAATGTAAAACTTCTTAATAAATGACTAGCAAACATCTGTACACTTTGTGAATATTCAGCGATCATTTCTTAATGAAGTGACTGATGATGTCGATGGGCAGAGGGAAGATGATGGTGGAGTTCTTCTCAGCTGCGATGGTGCTGAGAGTCTGGAGATATCTGAGCTGAAGTCCGGATGGAGACTCAGCGATCACCAGAGACGCCTCCTTCAGAGCCCTGGATGCATTCACCTCTCCCTCTGCTGAAATGACCTGCATTATCACAAAACAGTATTAAGGTGTGGCATCACAGACAGAGCCAATGCACACAGAAATCAAATCATGTCGCCAGGCTTCTTTTTGTTTTTTTACCATTAAAATACATTAGGATACATTAGGAAGGTTTGGCTGTAATGCTCACTTTTGCTCTAGCCTCACGGGCTGCTTCGGCCTCGGCCGCCATAGCTCTCTGCAGCTGCTGTGGTAGTTTAACATCTTTAATCTCCACCCGCTCCACCTTGATACCCCACGAATCTGTGGCCTCATCTAGAGTCGTCTGTAGCAGGGAGAAGAATCGTTGGACAAACTGCAATTATAATTGGGGGCACCATTGTCTCTTTTTATCAAGCACACCTGCATACTGTGGGAGATGCTTTCTCGGTCAGAAAGGACCTCAGCCAGGTTCTTGGTCCCCAGGACGTTCCTCAAGGTGGTCTGGGCCAGTAGGCGGGTGGAGTAATCCGCATTGGACACGTTTGCCACTGAGGCAACAGGGTCACTTACACGGAAGTACACAACGCCATCCACAGATATTGTCACTGAGTCTTTGGTCAATATCTAAATGCAAACAAAAACGAAAATGTGGAAACTTAGAAGGATAAATGTGACCCTGGATCACAAAACCAGTCATAAGGGTCAATTTTTTAAAATAATAAATAAGCTTTCCATTGATGTATGGTTTGTTAGGATATGACAATATTTGGCCGAGATACAACTATTTGAAAATCTGGAATCTGAGGGTGCAAAAAAATCAAAACATTGAGAAAATCGCCTTTAAAGTTGTCCATTTATGTTAGCGATTTTGCTGCATCCACTCACAAAAAGAATTTTCTGATATATTTTTACGGTAGGAAATTTACAAAATATCTTCATGGAACATGATTTTTACTTAATATCCTAATGATTTTTGGCATAAAATAAAAATAGATCATTTTGACCCATAAAATATATTGTTAGCTATTGCCACAAATATACCCGTGCGACTGGTTTTGTGGTCCATGGTCACAAATGCTTAAATAAATACTAAGTGTGAGTCTTAAACTGATACATGTAGGCAACATTTTGTATTAAACATTAGGCTGTACAACAATTGACTGAGTCATGCAGTCATTCAAACTATTGCTCAAAAACACTGATTCATTCAGGAATAAAACAAGGGACATCTTCATTAGTGAGTCAGTCATTCACTTAGGCTGAATTCAAATTTGCATACTGCTATTACAATTTTTCCCATAGTATGGCACAAATAGTAAAAATATTATGCTAATATTCCGAATTCAGCCTTAAACTTTGCATTCAAAAACACAGTTTCATTCAAGGATGAAACATGTGGCTTTTCCTTAAACAATTCATTCGAAACACTGATTCGTTCAGGAGCTAGAAGACATAGCAGTTACTGTATGTCCGCTTTTACTTCGATTGTCCGCTTTTAAACTATCTTTGTTGGTGGAGCTTAAATAGACAAATTAATAGGCAATTTTGTTTGTTAAATGTAAGTTAGGCTACTCAATATTAACTTCTCGTTTATTGCGTATCTATTTTTACTTTACCTCTTGGGGAGGGATGTCAAACGAAATGGTTCTCAGATCCACTTTGACAAAAGAGTCCGTGCAGGGGATAATTAAGAAGATTCCTAAACACAAGTGACATTTTTGAATTATATTTGTTATATGATCTGTGTTATACACATTGATTCATTATTTGTCCTAAACTGACTCCTTGTACAGCAGTTTGAGGTTGTAGGTCATTATTGTTTTAAGAACAAGTTCTGTAAAAGTCCTCAGCTGGTGTAAACAATTGAAATATGTGCATATCACGGGAACGTCCAAGGCAAACATTAAAAGCTGGTGTTAGCATTTGCTTAGCTGAGAGACTAAAGAAGGTCCTTAACATTCTTGTTTACCTGGTCCTTTGGCTTTTCGATCTGTTATCCGCCCCAGTCTAAATATGACAGCACGCTCATACTCTTTCACAATCTATAAAACAGCAACGAAACATAAAGTGGGTTATAAAACATTTGAACAACACGTTCAGGCATCTGCTTCATATTATAATAGAAGACTTATATATCAGGAAAGTGTTTAGTAATCTTATTTTATAAGATTAATTATTAAAATTATAGTATAAATAGGTGAAATACCGATACGAGGTGAAATACCGATACGAGTTGAAATTTTGAAATGTGAAATTTTATTTAATACATTAATTTTATTATTTGAGAAGAAAAAAGAAGCTGTATGATACAAGAGTCATGAAACCAGTACAAAACCAGCCAAGAATCAAGTGTCAATGACAGTGACACTAAACCTCAAACCTCCTTAAACAACACTGGTTCCAGAGAGCCTAGTAATAGTAATAAATACTTTTCAAGATCATCTGTTTTCTTTGTTATATTGTGGTTCATACCTTAATGCTTATGAAAACGCTGATTGGAAATATTAAGATGCTGAAAAATGCAGAGATAATCACAAGGATCCACCCACAGCAACCCAAACCTCCATTATTTTCACCTGCAACAACAGAAAACTGTCATTATCACAAACAGCACATGACTAACATGAAGTTAAATAAGAAGTCAAATTCAAAGTGTAGCAGTTAAAATGAGCATTTTATTTAGATGGTTTTGTTTGCGGAGGTGCTAGCAACTTATCCATGACACTCAAACCGTGAACCACATCTTTTCTTTTACCCTTAACCCTGAGTAAAAGCACTTTACACCAATACATTCATTATCGGAGCCTCACTGGATCAAAAGTAGCTGTGTCACCAGGGAGACCCTCATCATCATAAATCGATTCTTGGTGGCCCTTTATGAGTGGGTGAACATTGGCTTACAAACCCTTATCACATATGTAAATGTAAGTGTGATGGATAAGGCTACACTAATTTTTCCACACACTCTACACACCCAGCAATTTGCAACCAAGGCCATGTTTTATGCGGTCTATCATACTAATTTAAGAGAAAAATGAACATGCTTGTGTACATTTTCACATTTGACTTATTAAGTTCACATGCAGTGTTAACAGTAATGACTCACTGTACTGACTATTGTATAATACAGTCAAGAGTCATAGACTATTTTGTGTCGAAATGCTTAGAGCAATCTATTCACTTAAAAGAAGAAATCATGAAACTATAATACACTCTCAAATACACTTTCTCCACTCTTAATCTGATGTGATTATTCAAATCAGAATAATGGGCCAACTCCAAAACCTCAAAATGCTGAAAGGTTCTCTGACTGTCACCTTCTCTTTTTCACCTATATTGAGAATCATTTAAATAGTCCTGCGGTTACTATACTGTTAGCTTCCCTATATTGTGACACACTTTTTGTGTGTAATACCATTAACCTTTCTTGTCAGTTCCTGGTAATTATATCTAAACAATATCTGACTAGGAATACTAAAACTACAACTAAGTACAACAGTACATTGTAATGTATATTTCTTTCTTTCTCTTCCCTCATGCAGGAACAATTGTGAACCGGTGTGGAAAATTGACTGCTTTGCAAATCAAACACTAATGCAAATGATATAAACCTAACAGATGATAGTTAAGGAACACTAACTCAGTTAACAGTAAACCACACTAAAGTGCTGTAGTAGTTTTAGTTAAGATGGTTACTATATTACTGTATAATATTCTCAGCATGTTAGATGTTAACAAGTCTACAGTTCAAGGACAGAAAAAAACAGAGAGATCATCTTACTGATTAGATTCTGCTTGCTCTGGGCACCTCGCTCCATCTCAGACTCCATTTCCATGCGGTTGTGTTGCTACACAGTGTGTGTAGAAGACAGCACTGGCTTTGTGGCTAACTGAGAGATGTATTTGTACTGCTAGCACTTCCCATTACGGGTGTGGCCTTGCTTGCAATGCAATTAGAAAATCATTTACAGACCCTAATGGTCTTATGGCACCACTCACTATGTTATCTAGCTGATGTTTTTAATGAAGGTTATTGTGATTTCTCTAAAACACATCCGTTCGTTTTAGCCAGTGTGCTTCCCCCTATAAACGTTTGAATGCACTTTCCAACTGTTTAAAAAAATAAAATAAAAAATTCTTTACTTGTCTTGTAGCAAAACCAATAAACCATATCAGCAAATTATGAAACAGCCTGGTTGGTAAATCAGTGTAAGAATTTATTGCTGTTAAACTATGGGGCTTTAATGCAGATCATTTGAATGCGTTTATAACTATATTGACTATATTAGTCTTGTGAGGATTTCCATTCATTGTTTACACGGAGGAACTTAGTCATGAGTATTGCATAAATCCAAGTGAAAAGGGAACGAAAGGTCAAGTGGAAACTAGTAATGAAAAGTCTCACATGATTATGACGTGGAAAAGAGTAATGTGTGATAAGTATGGGTTGGGTAAATCAATGTAAAAATAATCTGTAATATTTAATATCAGTTCTCTGAATAAGTTCACAAGCAAAGATCTCAATATTTACCTAGCCAAGTTTTCTCTAACATTCAAAAAGGAGAAATCAGTAATACAATGCAAACTTCCTTACAACACATTATTGGTGGTAAATTAATATAACTTTTCTGAATAAATAATAGTATGTTTTTAGTAACTAAACACCGACTGCTTAACTTTCATGTATAATAAATCTATACATGAATGCAGAACCGAATCTATCTGAAATTGGTTTTGTCTGTAGTGACTACTTGCATTGTATCTCATTTTAAAACGTTACTGTGGGTTTATGGTCATTCTGGAAAGTCCTCAACTGACAAGTGATAAATCATTATATACCACTGCTAACCAAAAAATTCAGAATAAAGACAGACAACAAAGAAAGTCTAAGAAAAGAGCTTTTATTTCATTATGCTGTTAGAACATACTAACGATTATCTAAACCTACCATATTCTTTATTATATTTTATAATATATAATGGAAACAAATGAGATCTACATATATTGTATACATGCAAAATTCATGGTTCTGACTCTTAATATCAGCAAAATTGCACAACAGTGTAAAATCTGTAACACTAAAGTCACTTTGGCAAAGCAACTTAGTCAATTCCTATAGAGACGTCTGCAAGGTAAGTTGGGGAAAAATAAAAACCAGAACAACTACAGTACAAAGAGCAAACATCTTATTTACCCAATCTCAAAGGGTATTTACATGTACAGTATTTGACCAACATCTGAAGAAAAGATCAGTTAACTCACTACTTCATGATACAAGGAAATAAAACAAAAAAAAATTAGACACCCACACTATTCACAGTTCATCTACTGGTGTATATTTAAAATTAATTTTAGTATGTTAAGTAACATTTAGTCTTTTTCAAAATAATCATAATTCTTAAACGGAGTTAAGCCCTAATTACCTCTACACCCCCCACCCGCCAAGAATAATACTTAATTTTAGTATCCATTTCATCCTTTCAAATGACAATAGTCCAGCTCTCAAAAGTCAATCAAAATGATCTGCTAATGCAGAGTACTATACCACAAGTTTTATGTCTCGATCTGAGACATTTGATTCTTTTCTACAGGAAATTAGTGGAGAGTAGAGCTGCCACATTAGTTTGTATTAAAGGGTTAGTTCACCCAAAAATGAAAATTCTGACATTAATCACCCTCATGTCGTTCCAACCCCGTAAGACCTTCGTTCATCTTTGGAACACAAATTAATATATTTTTTATGAAATCCGAGAGCTTTCTGTCCCTCCATAGACAGAAACGCAACGACCACTTTCAAGGCCCAGAAAGGTAGTAAAGACATTGTTAAAACAGTCCATGTGACTCCAGTGGTTCAACCTTAATGTTATGACGAGAATATTTTAAGTGCGCAAAAAAACAAACAAAAATAACAACTTTATTGAAGATTTTCTTCTTTTCTGTATCAGTCTCCTACGCTGTTTATGTTACGCACTTCCGGGTTCTACATCAGAACGCAGATGCCAATTGGCCGACGCTGTTCACGAGAGCACCACGACACATGCGTGTGATGCTGACGCAGGAGCTGGCCAATACAAAGCCGGCTTTCTGACATAGAACCCGGAAGCGCTGCACTGTGTTTACTATGTCAACAGCGTAGGAGACTGACACAGAAGAGAAGAAATTCTTCAATAAAGTTATTTTGTTTGTTTTTTGCTCACAAAAAGTGTTCTCGTCACTACATAACATTAAGGTTGAACCACTGGAGTCACATGGACTATTTTAACGATGTCTTTACTACCTTTCTGGGCCTTGAAAGTGGTTGTTGCGTTTCTGTCTATGGAGGGACAGAAAGCTCTCGGATTTCATAAAAAATACCTTCATTTGTGTTCAGAAGATGAACGAAGGTCTTACGGGTTTGGAACGACATGAGGGTGAGTAATTAATGACAGAATTGAAGTTTTGGGGTGAACTAACCCTTTAAGACACGTTTATTTCATGCAGAGCACCACCGTCCACAATGTTCTGCATTGTTTACTCACACCACACGCACACACCCATGCATTGTTTTCGACATGCCTGTCCTCTTATTGCGCTCTACTGCCAGCCCAGTGATGGGTGCAGGCCAGGCTGCAGAGGGAAGCTCGAACCTGCGGCTGCAGGGTAGTTAGTGAATCCATTCGGCTGGGGAGGGTAACTGTCCAGCGCTGATGCTGAGTGAGCCTGCAATCACATGCAATAAACAAACATTTGAATTGAGTCGCAAATTCTTCTAAAAATTTTGCTCGTAATCATAATAACAGGCATAATAATAATAATAGCCAGTGACCCTTTAATAATCACTTAGCAGTCTGGAGACTCCGATAAATGTAGGCAGAGAGACAGACAGACAGACAGATAGATAGACAGAGAGAGAGAGAGAGAAAGAAAGAGAGAGATAGAGATACAGACAAATAGCATGTGTGCTCTACCTGCAAAAGCGCAGATTGCATTGCGGAGTTGTGTAGACCTGAGAGGGCAGCAGGAGATGCTGTTGTGGAGAAGCTGGGCATCCCTGGGGGGAAAGACAGCAACCCTGGGAAAGCTCCACCTCCAGGGGCCTGAAGACTTCCAGTTAGTCTGAATAACACATTAAGCAACATTACAGAAGGCTATTAAGAATGAAATTCTATTGATTATCTTACTGTCACAAAAAGATTGAATTTGTTAGGTATTTTCACAAATTCAAAGTCAACCATGCAATCAGAAATGCTATAGCATATGTGCTCACTGCAATAACACCCCTTGACAACACTAATTCACGTGTTATATGTTGATGAGAGACCCACTGTCTGAACTTTGAGTTAATCAGCCATATGACCATAAAATACTGGTTTACACTTTGACAGATTTTCAGCTTCTTTTAGGAATACATATCACTCTGATAATATGAAGAATAGAAAGTATAGACTTTGGACTTTGCAGAGAGCATATCAACTGGAAAATGTTTGACATTACAAGTTCCCAACCCAGTTACCTGCCTTACTGACTACATAGTCCTTCTAAGGCAGCATCCTAACTGAGACGAAACCCCATAATACACAAGTTCTGAATAAAACAGTCCATTTGTGATTATATTGAACGGTTATTGATACTTTTCAGTATGTATACATAACTTAATCAAATGTAATTAGGCTTCCTAGGTTTTAAAAAAGCCTTTGTGTTGGATAGTGCATCTATATTGCTGGCTAAGTAGGCAGCTCACAAGATTTTAGAACAGTTGTTTCTATATCATATAAAATTCATATGATCATGCAAAGTAATTAAACAGAAGAAGGAAAAACATACCCAGCCTGGCCAACCAGAGCAGGGTTGAAGTTAGAGCTGAATGCAGAGGCGAATCCAGGAAGCACAGCAGAAGAGGAGGGGACTCCTGCTGCTGCGGCGGCCGCTGCGACTGCTGCCTGGAGAGGTGCAACGGTGGCTACTGAGGAAGAGGCTCCTGGAAGCCCCATTAACGAGGACAGAACCGGACTACCTGCTGAAGGGGCCCCCGAGCCTCCAAACCCTGGGAAGGCAGGGTTTGGGCCGGGAGGAAGACCCGGGTACACTGAGGGAGCTGTGGTCAATCCCAGACCAAAGGGGGAGTGAGTGGGAGCACTAGAGTGAGCCAGGCCAGAATACACAGATGAGACCGGAGGAGTAGTGGAGGAAATGGAGGACTGGGCTCCGGAAAAAGGAGACATTGCTGAAAAATGCGGAGAAGGGCTGCTTCCAGACTGAGAGCCCAGAGCAGAGGAAAGACTGTGTAGTCCGGCTATAGTGCTGGGCAAAGAAGACTGTGGTGAGGCAGCACCATGGGCCATGCCCACAGGTCGGGTAAGGACAGCCGAGTTAGGCATTACTAGAGAGCTAAGAGAAGGGGTGCCAGAGCGAGAGGGACCTTTGAAAGCAGAATGGACAGGACTGTTGCTTCCACTACCTCCACCATGCCGGGCTATGGAGTTGGCATGCTGCTCGCTAAAGAAAGCAGGGCTAATCATGGCTGCCTGGGATGTCAATCCAGGAGAGGGTTTAGGACTATGAGCAGCAGGAGCCACTGATAATCCTCCAACACCTTGCATGACGGGAGTAGAGCGTCCAGGAGTGAGAGAGGACATTCCTGAGGTTGTGTAACTACGGATAACTGAATGTGACTGGGTAGAGGTAGTGCCAGGGAACGGAAGTGCTGACTGGGAATCTGAGGAAGGTGGGTAACCCTTCTTTGAGGGTAATCCCACAGCTCCATGAGGAGTCAAGGGGTCGCCAGTCGCTCTGGGAGTAGGTGTGAGGCCACCGGAAGGCGTTTCAGCACGGGGAGCATTGTGGAATGGAGAAGGAGGGATGCTTGTACTTGGCCCGGGTGTACCACATGGGGTATGACTTCTGATGACCGAAGGGGTGTTTCTACCAGAAGGGGGCATGCCAGAGAATGGAGAGGGAACGCTTGTAGTGTGGCCACTGGAGTTAGAGGCAACTTGGGGAGAGCCAGCTGGGGCAGGAGGCCCTTTGATGACTGAGGGCGAGGGTGCAGGAGAAGGGGAGGGGGTTAAGGGATTCTGGGATGGGACCATGCCTGGGAAAACTGGAGTGATTGGTGTGGTAGGCTGAGGCTGGGGGGTGACAGGAGTAGATGGGGTGGAGCTATGAGGAGAAATAGCAGGTGTGCCGGAGATGCTGGAGGTTGGGTTTTGTTGACTGACAGGCCGGCTGTAACCTGGAAATATGAAACAATAAGCATAATGAAATATTAAAAGGAAGAAAGCCCCATTAAATTTAGACACAGGCACCACATGCATCTTAGTTTATTAGTGTTAGACGCATTAGAAAGAAAGCAAGAGAGAATTCAGGAAATGTCCCAATCTTCTAGAAGCACCATAAGATGCGCAATGCAACAGAGCAAGCATTCATGCTCAAAACATTGACTGACAATATATGTCACAGTGCCCCCTTGTGATAAAAGCAATCAGGCAAAGTGTTCTGGGTTCAAAATTACCACTCATCCCCTCGGTTTGTAAAAATATGAATACTTGATAATAATACTAATAAGTTATATCCAATAGCTCCTATCATGATCATGTAAAGCTGGTAAATATAAGGACCGTTTATAACAAGAAAAATTATAAAGTAAAATTTAGGCATAGTACTAAGTCTAAAACATTACTTTTCATTACAAAAAAAATGTTGTGCACATTTGTGCTCTTAACTTTCAAAGTTAGTGTAGATTACTTCCATTGCAAGTGCCTAAAGGTGATGATACACAGGGCAACTTTTTGAGCAATGTTGCCGTCAACGGGCAACCAGGTGAGACACAGGGCACACGACCGACCTAAATTATCCAGATAGAAATATATTGCCCATTTTCAATGGGAAAGTGCCCAAGCAACAATCGCTCGGCAAGACTGCCCAGCAACATTGCTCAAAAAGTTGCCCTGTGTATCATCACCTTAAGAGTAACCTAGTGTCGTTTTAAAAAACAAACAAAAAAAACCTCAGAACTTTGCTTTCCAGAAAAATCAGTTACAATAATATGCATTTTAGAATTTATGCTCCTTATAATCAGTCGTAGCAAATAGAAATGACAATATTAGCTCAGTTAGATCAGTAAAGAATGCCCTGGAAAGAGTTTTAAGCATGAACATATTGCATGCTATAGGTGCTGCAGGCAGATTTAGAGCATGCCATAGCAAAGTAGCGTCTACATTGCCGTTGCAGCTGTTAAAGGCAGCACACAGTGCTAGCAACAGCAACTGCACATTGTACCTGCCGAATTGAGAGCGGCTCGGTAGGGTGGGGGTGGCACAGTGGCAGTGATGACCCCACCTACTGACACCAGACCTGCGTTGTTGTACGCACCTGAGCAGCATCCAGAGAAGAGGGTAAGAACATTCTGCATCCACTTCCACATTGTACACAGACACTCTGCTGGCATTTACATGGTCTACTCCATATTTCTTTTGTCCATTAGGGAGATCATTTCCCAGACAATTTATTCTTGATCATTCTTTTCTAATCTGAAGAAAAAGGGTCTTACTTGGAGCAATGGTGGCGTGTGGACGACATGGCGGGATAGGATATGGCACAGGTCTGTGTGGATTGTATGTGGATGGTGACTGTTGGAAAAATAGAAATATATGCAATAAAAAGGCCAATAAAGACATGATATCAAAGAGACCTATCCATTATCCAAGAAAACATGATTCTTTGCCATTAATGAAGCATCAAAAGCTTTCAAAGAATAAATTAGTTTGGGCAGTAACACCTAGCCAGTAAAACATACCGGTTTGCTTGGTCCGAGTATGCGCGCAGCAATGCCCTTTCCATCCAGGGTTGTATCCTCTCCATCCTTTTTGGCAGAAATTCCCTTGAAAGTTTCAATAAAAGCCATAATTGATTTTTAATAGTTAAATTAAAAGATATGCATTTAAATACATTTATTAAGTAAAGGAACTCACAGGGAATGTTCCTGTGACCTGACTTGGTTTGCCTTTGGGATAAGGGTTCCCTGGGATCATCCCACAGGATGAAATCATCGCCACTGGAGCTTTACATCCCACTTTACACACCTGAACAAATTACAGACATGGCCTGTATTAAAATCCTCATTCATTCAATACAATCTAGACTTAGCAAAGTTTGTAAATCCACTTGAACGAGTACATTTTACCTGCTCTAGGATTCTTCTTGCACGTTTCTTCTCAGAGAGGTGAATACGAAACGCATCCTCCACAGGACGGTAGTTTTGGGCATCAGAAATATTTCTATAAAAAATACATTACATATTGCAATGCTTGATTCATTTTGATTTGCTGATGCGTATAATCATTTCTGTAGAGTGTAACTTACAGAGCTATGAGTTCCAGTACAATTATTCTGTCCTTTGAGAATGTGAAAGAATTAAGGATGTTTGCAACCTTTGTTGTTGGAATTGCAACCATTTTCTGCAGGAAATAAAACATGTTATGTGGTTAAATTGTGTCACAAGATTGTGGATAAAGAAATAAAGAAGCAGAATTCTTACATGTTGCAAGGCTTTGACAGCCTTTATCTGGGGCTCTGCCCAGGAGAAGTATTTCAAAATGTCAATCACCTGAGGAAGGAAGTTTGACAGGTAAGCAGATGTAAAATACTGCAATTACTGTTCCCTGGTGTTACAATGTCAACATACCTGTTCACTGGAGAAATACCCATGAACCTGTTCTATAGCTTTGATTCGTTGATCTGTCAAAACACACTTCAGAACAAAGGAAAATATGACAATATTAATGTTATACTGTTGCTTATTCAATATTAATACTAATAATAATCACTCCAACTGATCACCACTCCCTCCTTCCTTAACAGATAACCCATATTATTTTGTAAATATAAACGGTACCTTTCTGATTTCGTCCAAAACGATATCAAAGGATTTCTTGTCCATCTTCTCTGATCACTCACTGTATTGATTATCAATCCCTCTTACAGCATCTCAATGACAAGCCTTCATCCACCTGCTGATGGGAAACTTCATGCAGTAACCCCTTTTAATTATTCACAGCACTGTTGTTTGAATTCATCAACTTTTTGCATATAATCTTATATTTTTTGTGAATCCAGAATCTTTTCGGACAGGTTCAGCGAGTCCAACAGAAGGCTGACGGTCTCTTTAAGTGCAGACTGGCATCATTGACATGAGGAACAACAATAGTCCAGTGCTAAATCCACACACTCTTCATATGCATCATTCTTCACAGACATGCAAGTCTTTTATCATGCTTGTACAATTAAAAAAAATCCACCGAAGTGATTGAAGTTCATAGTTCACGCGCTAATTTAGTTTATTTTGATATAGCTTCGGTGTTTGTTGGGATTTAGCAGAGATGCTAAAGGCTGCAGTTCGTCTGCGACTTTCTTTGTCAGGACCCCGAAACGAAAGAGTCTGTTTCTAAATGCGCCTCAAGAAGTTGACATTTTATTTTGAAATAAATGGCATTTAGTAAATAATTTATATTTTATTATCCATATATTAACTCAGTTGTTGTTTTTAGATTAGTCAACAATATTGATAATTGCTTGTAACAATAACAAACAAATTATGTATGAATACAATTCTCACAATATGAAAACGGATATATACATATATATATTAATTGTATTTGTATGACTTTATATAACACGTATTAAATGCAATTTTGCGGCTTTCTTTGAATGGATTGTCACATTTCTGAGACAGGCGCATTCTCGGACATCTAAGCGGAAGTAAACAGCTGCTGTAGCTTCATGTGTATGTTTAATATGCTCTAGTTCTGTTCTTCACTTTTGTTTTATTATTTTGATAAAAATGGACAGATTTATTTGGACAAATGGGCTCCTTGATATGAACGAAACGTTAGTAATCCAACAAAGAGGAGTGAGACTTTACGACGGGGAAGACAAGGTAGTCTAAGCTTAGATAGTTCATGTGGATTCAGCTGAAAGTTATAAAATGACATCCATGTGGAAGATTCTGTTTTGACAATGATGCATAAGATTATAGATAAACACAAATATATTTCAGATCATGCAGTTTTCATGTTGCTTATTAAAGCTGTTAAAATGAGAACAAAAATGTAATTTTAGAATTAAAAATTGTACAATACAGAAGACTAACACTTTACAATAAGGTTTAATTTGTTGAATGTTGGCATTAGTTTACTACATCAGCTTCTGAGGCATTTGTTAGCCTTAGTTAATGTTAATTTCAACATTTACTAATACGTTTTTAAAATTAAAAGTTATGTTAACATTAGTTAATGCACTGTGAACTAATGAATGAATAAACAATGAAGAACTGTACTTTTATTAACTAAAATTGACAAGGATTATTAAATGTTGTAAAAAAATATATTGTTCACTTTTAGTTCATGCTAGTTTTAATACAGGACCATTAAAAGATGCAACCTTATTTTAAAATGTTACCTAGTAGACAATATAAAGATATGCTTTACTTAAATGGTGTATATTAATGTTCCGTAATTCACAGATTTCCCCTTTTCCTCGTTGACAGGCTAAACTTGATGTTGGAGCCATTCTTCTCAGTACCCATCGCCTGCTCTGGAGAGACCAGAAGAGTCATGTAATGTCATCTTCAGTATATTTTCTCTGCACTTAAATTGATTCTTCATCTTTTCTTCCTGTCCTTTTGCTTTAAACGAAGAACATTTGAGAGCACAGTGTATTTGCTTACATTTTTGATTCCTCTAATATGTTGTTCTGTAGGAATGCTGTATATGCATACCCTTGTCACAGGTCATATTCTTTGAGGAGCAAGCAGCAGGCATCGGAAAGAGGTGACTGCACTGTAACACCAGCATGCGATTCACACATCTGACATATGGAACATGCAGTAATAATAATGGAAGCTACACCCTGTAAATCTGCTTATTAATCTATATTAAAAGTAAATTGTTGCCTTTCAAACCCTGCAGTGCCAAGATTGTTATTCACCTTTATCCATCCCCTGAAAATAAGGAGCCAGGCCCCTACCAGCAGAGCAAGTACTCTTATATAAAGCTGTCCTTCAAGGAACATGGGCAGATTGAGGTCAGTAACTGAAGGAGTGATGTCACAAAATATTTCTACTGAGATGATGCATGGAGCTAATTACTCCACTAAATCTGGCTTAATACAGTTTGGAGCATAAGCAGTCATGACGCTTAGACAGGAACGGAGCAGATGAGGTGTTAGGAAGGTGTAAATAAGGTAACTTGTGCTGTGTTTGATGTGTAGTTTTACAGACGTCTAACAGAAGAGATGACTCAGAAGCGATGGGAGAATACACCCGTCTCACAGCCGATCCCCACAGTAACAGGACCCAAGGTCAGCTCAGACCGAGACTTTGAATGATACATAATGTTTTAATATACAGTACATGGTTTTGTTTTTGTGTTTATTTAAAGATCTGTATTATTTTGTAAATATTTATGTGTTGATGACTTAAAACCCTTTTTATAACTATCCAGTGTCATTTTAGTATTATTTACTATTATAGTATTTATTAATATTTTGAATTAGCCCTTTTTTTATATATATATATATATACTTGGTATCTAATTTTAGTTCAAGTTTTTTAAATTGTTATGTGTTTTTGTCATTTTAATTATTATTATTTTTTACTATTTTCTGACAATGCTGTTCATACACACTACCATTCCAAAGTTTGGTTTCAGTAAAAAAAAAATTTGAAAGAAATGTATACTTTTTTTTTCAGCAAGTATGCATTAAAGGGATAGTTCACCCAAAAATATCTGTTCCAAACCTGTATGAGTTTCTTTCCTCTGTTGAACACAAAAGAAGATATTTTGAAGAATGTCTGTAACCAAACGGTTGATGGACCCCATTAACTTCCATACTACACATACTATGGAAGTCAATGAGGACCAGCAACTGTTTAATTGCCAACATTCTTTAAAATATCTTCTTTTGTGTCGAGCAGAAGAAAGGAAATCATACAGGTTTGGAACAACTTGAGGGTGACTAAATGATTTTTTGGGTGAACTATCCCTTTAAATTGAAAGATTTGTATTTTTAAAAAAATGCTGTTCTTTTGAACTTTCTATTCATCAAATAATCCTGAAAAACATTTATCACAGTTTCCCCAAAAATATTAAGCTGCACAACTGGTTTCAATGTTGATAATAAGACATGTTTCTTGAGCATCAAATCAGCATATTAAAATTATTTTTGAAGGATCATGTGACACTTAAGACTGGAGTAATGATGCTGAAAATTCAGCTTTGCATCCCAGGAATAAATAACATTTTTAAATATATTCAAACATAAAGCAGTTCTTCTTAAATTGTAATGATATTTTCCAATATTGCTGTTTTTACTGTATTTTTGATCAAATAATTGCATGTTTTGTTTTGATGAACATAAGTTACTTCTTTCAAAAACATAAAAAATGAACCAACTCCAAACTTTTGAACGGTAGGGTATGTTGTTTTACTTGAGGTTTATTATAAAGATTGGTTTATTTATTTAATTTTATTATATATTGTGTCTCGTAAGGAACACGCCTTAGCCCTGAAACAGTGACCCCTGGGCAAACCCTTTCCTTCCTGTTCCTTTGTTATTTGTTTGCATTTTATTTTTTAGTTATTGTTTGTGTGTGGGTGTGCTTAACAAAGACTGAGGCTCATTTTTCTCTCTTCTTTTTTCCTGTGGTTCTGTAGGCAGGAAGGACACGCGCAGTGGGCATTGTGGGTATTGAACGGAAGTTGGAGGAGAAAAGAAAAGAGACAGATAAAAACATTTCTGAGGTAAGAAAGAGAAACAGACTGACAGGTAGTCCTAAAGAGACCTAAAGAGCTCTGGGATACTAGCTTGAGATAATAATAATGCCACGATCAGGCATTGGGCGCCATGGCCCCCTTTTGAGGGGCCCCTGATGTTGAAAGAAAACGGCACCCTGTGTTTAATGCTAGATGACCTCATAGCTCTGATTAGCTTCCTGGCACAGCTATAATGGAAGATAAAAAGAGAGTGCACAGCGGTGGGATATCCTGTTAGGTGTGGGCACACCTAGTGATTTTGGCTCTTGATAAAGAGGTATTTTGGATATCACCTTTTTCACGTTTCCATTCTAATATCTGTCTCTTCTTTTAGGCCTTTGAAGATCTCAGTAAACTAATGGAAAAGGTCAGTCACTCAGTAGGTCTGTGGGTCGGCCTGATGTCAGGCAGAATACAGCCATGGTCAGGTTTATCGGTCTTGTTTCAGCGACTCACTATCTTTCCCTGTAGGCCAAAGAGATGGTGGAGCTCTCCAGATCCATTGCCAACAAAATCAAAGACAAACAGGGTGACATCACTGAAGATGAGGTGAGCTTAAAGACCCTGAGGGGCACCAGTGTTTCACTGGGGGGAAAAGAGCAAAAAAAAAAGATATTTGACATAAACCAATCCATAATCACATACTGGGTTTTATACACTTACCATTTGGAAGTTTGGGGCAGTAAGCTTTTTTTGTGTTTTGTTAAATGTTTTTGCTCACCAAGGCTGCATTTATTTGATCAAAAATACAGTAAAAACATTAATACTGTGAAATAGTATTACAATTTATAATAACTGTACTAGATTTGAATATATTTGTGATAGCAAAGCTGAATTTTCAGCATCATTAAAACAGTCTTCAGTGTCACATGATCCTTTAGAAATAATTCTAATATGCTGAGTTGGTACATAAGAAACATTTCTTATTATTATCAATGTTGAAAACGGTTATGCTGCTTAATATTTTTCTTGAAACCGTGATAATTTTTTTCAGGATTCTTTAAAAAATAGAAAGTTCAAAAGAACATAATTTATTTGACAGTAATATTTTGTAACATTATAAATGTCTTTACTGTCACATTTGATCAATTTAAGCATTCTTGCTGAATAAAAGTAATAAAAGAATTTTTTTTTTTTTATCTTGCTGACCCCAAACCTTTGCTAGTGTATATACACATATGAACTTGTAAGTGGAGGTTGTTGCCTTTTTATAAGGCTGTTTCCTCCTCAAAGTCTATTACTGCTTTTATCCTGCTTAAGTTAATAGGCTTTCTTAGATTACATGTAGATAACAGCCGCTATGTGTATTGTTATAGCTATCTGTTTAGTTTTATTTAGCCTCTATATGCACAGGTATGCCTCTAATAGGGTGTATATCAATCCCTCTCTTTTGAATAAAATATTACATTTGATCATGCATGTATATTTGTAATTTTCTCTGGCTCAGTGGAGTGTCTATAAGTCCAAAGCTTGGAAAACATTGGCAGTGTAATCCACACAGAGCTTGGAAATCCCAGTGGCTCGCAACATACACTTTGCACAGGGATGTCAAGGGCTGGGAAATGAGACAGTGACACAAATAGAACTTAGAATCGAGCTGAAAAGCAGCCAGGATTGAGACCCACCAATCAGAGCGCATATGGTGCATGTTTCTTAAGTGCAGGATTGCATCCAAATGGACACATATAAATATTTATTGGACAGAAAATGACCTGTTATTACAGAAGTCCATAATCAGATGAGGGAAAAACTTTGGCACATCTCAAAATGAGTAGATGCATCTTGTTCTGTAGAAAGGTTGAAGTTCACATGCTAAAACTGGCTGTTAGAATTTCGCAGTGTTGTTAGTAGGCTATATATTTAGTGTAGAGCTGCAATTAAATTAGTCATGTTTGTTTTGTGTGCCTTCTGACAGACCATCCGTTTCAAGTCTTATTTGCTGAGTATGGGTATAGCCAACCCAGTGACCAGAGAGACACACGGCTCTGGCACACAGTACCACATCCAGCTCGCCAAACAGCTGGGCGACATGCTGCAAGCCCCACTGGAGGTGATTATATGCATCTCTATGATTTCTATGAAATATGCTTATCAAATAGTTTTACATAGCCCTGTATAGGTGTAGTAGCCCTATATATATTTGCATATACACAACAGAGGTCAGTAAGAGTTTTAGTCCGCAAGGATACATTAAATTGATCAAAAATGACATTTCTAATGTTACATAGGACTTTGTTCCTTTGAACTTTCTATTTATCAAAGAATCCTGAAAAATGATTTCTGAAAGATCATGTGACCCTGAAGACTTGAACAATGGCTGCTTTGTCATCACAGGAATAAATTACATTTTAAAATGATTCAATTAAAATAAATTATTTCACATTGTAACCATAATTCACAATATTACTGCAGCCTTGAATAAGAGACTTCAAAAACATAAAAAAAATATAAAAAAAATCCAAACTTTTGATGCGTGTGTGAAATACAGGTGTAGATCTATATTCTTCTTAGTACAGTAATTGCAACTGAGTTTAATATTGTTTTAATATTTAATATTATTTAATATTTAATACTGTTTGTTGATTTTATTTGGTGAGTAGTTGTGTATTAATCATGAAAATGTACATTCAGCTCATCATTATCTCAAAATCATCATTTTGTTGGGGTTTAATTTGTGATAATGATCAGCTGGCTGTGCTTTTGTCTTACAGTATGTCATTATGTGAATTTTATCCTTCCTTCTTTAGTCTTCCTCAGCCTCTACTGATCTTTATTATCTGTCTCTGTAGGAGCGTGGAGGAATGATGGCCCTCACTGAAGTGTACTGTCTGGTGAACAGAGCCCGTGGGATGGAGGTAAAATGAATCAGGACCGCTACAATCAAGACAGAAGCAGCAGTGTGTCTTTTCATAGAGTTAATCAGATCTGATCCTGATCTTCTTCCAGCAGCATTAAGAGTGAAGCTGATGATGGAACAGCCATCTGGAGAGTAGAGAGCAAACTCTCACATGAAATCAGAGCATGATGTGTTTGCATGTATATTACTATATCACCGCGTTTTGTAAAACTAGCTCTCAGGTTCGTCCCTGGGGTATGGGTAACTTTATTAACATAAGAACATACTCGAAAATGTAATTTAAATGTTTAAATTATTAATAGGCATCAGGATCTTCTGATTAGACTTCCATGGGGGGAGAGAGAGACTTTTCTTGTACAGTATTATTATTATTTTATTTACTTTTTATTTATTAGGGTTATTCTGGTGGCTTTAATTAAAAAACTTGGGAATAAATTATTTATAAAACAGTTATAGTTCAATAAAACTGCTTATGTTTTAAAAATCAAGCTCATATGCTATAAAAATAGCTTAAGATATTTTGACAATTTTATCACAGCAAGGTTAGTTCAGGGTTTAAAATGTCATGTGTTGTGACTCCCCAAAATAAAATTAAAAAAATCTAAATATTAACAAAAAAAATTACCTTGAAAAATGTCACTGCATAAAAGTTGTTAATATTTTATTTATTTTTTTATATTTTTTAGAAAGTTCAGAAGAGCAGCATGTATTTGAAATGCACATCTTTTGTAACATAATAAATGTCTTTACTATGACTTTTGATCAATATAGTGCATCCTTGCTGAATAAAAGTATTTATTTATTTAAGTGTTTATGAAACACTTTTTTTTTAAAAAAACATTTTGAAAATAATGATTAAGATGTGTACACTCATATCTAAAGTGTAAGGAAAATATTTTTTGACATTTTACTTGATGGTTACACCACATGACATTTTTAGAGTCATTACATTTATTTGAAATGTCTCTTGTGAAATATACAGAAAGATCTATGTAGTTCTATAGTAACAAGTTATTTTTTTTTTTATATAAATATTTTAAAAACATTCTAGATGAATGATCCCCCACCCCCAAATTTCTTCCCAGCTTCTCTCTCCGGAGGACTTGGTCAATGCCTGCAAGATGTTTGAGTCACTGAAGCTTCCTCTACGGTAAGGGTGTGAGCATTTATATTTGTATGTGTGTTTGCACAAGTAAACGTGAACGAATGTGCATGTGTCTGTACGAGCCAGGCTTTGTAAGCAGAGGCGGGTCAGTGTGAGATCGGTCAGCCACTTCCTGGCAGACTTCCTGTTTTCAGGACCCATGTCCGCCCTCTGTCTGCTGGCTGCATTTTCCAACTTTCAAAAGAAAACAACCATTTGACTCATAAACCACAGTTAGGTTGCATACAATTAGATTATGAAGCAGTAATGTCTTGTTGGGTTCTTAAGTAACCAGCAACAAAAACCACATTTGTCTTTCCCTGTCAGGTTGCGAGTATTTGACAGCGGGGTGATGGTTGTCCAACTCCAGTCCCACAGTGAAGAGGAAATGATTGCCTCAGCTCTAGATAACGTGAGTGTCATGCCATCATTTTCCCCATCTGTGAAATCACTTATGTGGCCGTTCAAACATCATGCAGAAACTTTGTCATGTTTAATTACGGGTTATTAGAGTGGAAATTGGATCGACTCTATAACCACAAACTTGTACAGCCAATTTCTTCCTCTTCTGTTGAATGGTCGTGGTCAGAGAGTGAGAGAAGCTCCCCATTTCATTCTCCTAGAAATTGCATGAAATGAACCACCTTCAAAGTGTTTTTTGGACAAGACACAGCTAGCAGATGTGATTGGGGGCGATGTTTTAGGTCAAAGAGCTGGAACGTGAGGCGTGTCAGATTAGATATTTCCATCTCTGAAGAGTCCAAGACAGATGCGGTAAAGGAGAGGAATGTTCTAAAAAACAAAGCATATTTGAAGATCGTTTGACATGAGATGGCAATTATTGCTCTATTCACATTGTTTCAGCTATTAGATGTGGTATATACGAAACCTGTCAAGAACATAACTGGGTCATATTTCACACTAAAATAAGAATCAGAAATTAGATTTTGCTCAAAGAAAATGAAGCCTTTAAAATATTAAGTAACCATTAAAATCTTTTGCTTTCATTATGTCTTCTCAACGTTTCCCCAAAAAATGGTCATTACCGTAATGCAAAAAACAATGAAAAAATGTATTATTTAAAGTATAAAATATTTTTATAGCATGGTTGTAGCTATTGTATTTTAGATTATTTGGTAAAAAAAAATTTTTTTACTATGAATAAATAAATTAAATTAAATTCTTCCGCCAGTGTATTGTGATAATGAGGATTTCTTTAATGAGGATTATAGGGAATCCATTTGGTTTAATTGAGGTTTGCTTCTCTTTTGATTTTCCCAGGTGTCTGATAAAGGCTCCCTCACTGCTGAAGAGTTTGCCAAGCTGTTGGGACTGTCAGTTCTCCTTGCTAAAGAAAGGTACAGGAGACATCCTTTTCCTTATTTCATCAATAATTCATCCCTCAAGTGTCTTCACAGTATTTTGATGTTTCGCTCTCTTTTACAGGTTGTTATTAGCTGAAAAAATGGGTCACTTGTGCCGAGACGATTCAGTAGAAGGTCTGCGATTTTATCCCAACCTGTTCTGACGCACAAGGCCGATATGTTATCAAACCTTGCTGTCTCTCAGCTCCTGTTGGTCCCAGATCCCTCTCAGAACTGATAACTGATTAGCTCTCGCTCTGGACACAAGTGGGCACCCACTTTCCACTGTGTTTGTCAATAGGGTCTTTCATGAATGTTGGTTAAGGTTACTGCATTCTTCTGTGTGTAACATGTTTAGTGATTTCCACAGCCTTTAATGAATAGGGAATTACAGAAATGATCATGCAGAGGATGCAGTTTCTTGGTGGAATCAGTTATGTTGATACTGTGTGTGTTTCCAGCACATTCAATGCGGTTAGAGTGTCAATAAAAATATGTAGGTCATTTTGCATTACATATGAAAAGAAACAGGAAATCTTATGAGTATACTCAGGAAAAAAACTTTTAATGTTAAAATTATTAGAAAATTCATCTGACACTCTTGGTTGGAGCAATCTGCTTTTCCCCTTATGGAAACATAAAGTCTTCCGCACTTATTTTGGAACGTTATGTAAAAATAATATTTCATTTTTTAAAACATTTTCTGTCTTTGGTTTGTGGTCTGTCTTATTATGTTTCACCGGTGTTTTTTATTCGTGTTTATTATATCAGATGTTTCACCAACGTTGTTGGTCTTTTTTGGCACTAATTGCTAATACTGAGGAATTTAATAATACTGTTTTTCTAAGGTCTATTCCACCAAAACATGTGAGCTAGTAATGACAACTGATATTACAATGAGTAGACTGTTCCTAAATATAGTTTAATATATTAACGAACTTAAAAGTTGACCTGAAATGTCAAGTTCATCTTGAGACCTCCCTATTGTGAGGAGATTTATTGAGGAGAGGGTATTTTAGATTAAGCAGATGATTCACTGCTTACTTCTGACATTTATGTTTGGTAACATGAACTATAGTAGCGGATTGGCTGTATTAGTAGAGCCAGCAGAAACCTCTGCGCGGTCACTGAGAAATTTGTGGTGGGATTTCTATTGAAAATGGACGTGTGTAATATGCATTTTTTTTTCGGAATTAGTAGTATAAAACGCAGTTCTTCGTAGTTCGTCGGCCAGACGTAAATACTAAATAGATTTTTGTGGAGAGCAGACCGCTTCCTATCTTAATTTCCCTAATAACAACCGGTGGAGGAAGCAAGACAACGCGCGCTCACGGTCGCGCAGTCTGCGAATTGTGAGGGCGCGCTCACGAGAGCGCGTCTCAGAGCAGGACCGCTCCGTGACGTTCAATCATTTAACGCTCATAAACAAAACTCACGGTAATCTTTCAGCCCCATACGGATACAAGAACAGACGGTATTCATCCGACTCAGTGTCAAATGTAAGTAAACTACTTCTAACATCTACGTCTATATATAGGTTATTTACTTTTAATTTGCGCATGTGGGCTATTGAACTGGTTTCGTTCATAAGTGGCAGAATGCTCGAGTTTTTTTCATAATACTTATTTTTACAGTGTCCTTGTTACTCACGTTACATATAGTTCTTATAGTAATTAGCCTACTATAAATTATACATATCCTAATTACATGCAACTAATCCTAATCTTAAATACATGTAGTTAATTAGCCATAGGGTAGGATTAGGATTTGGTTGAGGGTTAGTTGCATGTAATTATGCATAATTTACTGTTATTACTATGGTAAGTACATGTAACATATGTAACAAGGACACTGTAAAATAAAGTGTTACCTTATTTTGTAATAGATCAGTGTTATGTTTGCTACATATCTGGAAATGTTTATCTTGTGTTTTATAGTGTTCACATGTATAGTGTCACAACAACAATTTAGCCTATATTTAATATTTCTATTTTTACGATAAAATATAGGCTAATTAATGAAAAATATGTACATATGGAATTTATGTATACAAAAAAAAAATCATGGTTGAACCTTGCTCAATAATTTATGGCCACAATAAATTTATGTATTTTATGAAATGTAAGTGTATATATATATGAAGAGTTCAGATGATTGATAAAAATTATCATTCTATAAGAAGATTTCAGATGGCACTTAGAGGCTTTTGCATCTGAACTCTTCATGTATATAAATACATATATATATAAATACATATATATATATATATATATATATATATATATATATATATATATATATATATATATATATATATATATATAGGCTATATATATATATATATATATAGGCTATATATATATATACATATACATATACATACATATATATATATATATATATATATATATATATATATATATATATATATACATACATACATACATACATATACATACGTGTATATATATATATATATATATATATATATATATATATGTAGCTACTGAATAGTCTATGTACTATGTGTTAAAATATGAGATTATCAAGAAGATATTCAAATTATTTTTTCCACCGATTGATAGTCCAATGAAAGAGTCAAGTGATTGCCCAAACAAATTAGTGTGGTATTGAATGAATGTATTTGATTAATCCCTTGTGTCTTATTGAATTGTGTCTGTTTCAGGACAGAGAGAATAATAGTGGTTTGGGGTGATGCGGACAAAGAGGGATAAGAGGCTGCATACATCGGAATGACACAGGGTTTCCTTACAGCAACCCCATTTGTGCTGCTCTTCCTGTTGGGATTTGGTGAGAAGGCGTTCTTGCATTTAAAGAAGTTTATCCTGCATGGCAAATCAGCTTTTATAGAAAATCATACCTTAATGCCCCTAACAAGCAAACCAAAGGCGACTGTGGCAAGGAAAGGAACTCCAAACAATGCAACAGGTGTAATACAATATTTAGTTCTCATTACGTCTGCATGGATCATGACAACGACACAAATGTTCAGTTATATGATCCAAATTCCCTGCTTCTCATGCAAAATAGTGTTTAAATGAAGGTCAGTGATTGGCAGTTTCAAGTGCACCGTGGTGAATCGGGTTCAGTTGGAGAGTAAAATGGAGGGAGGGGGAAGGGAGGGTCACCGACTTTTCCTGCACTCTCTTCCCCTGGATGCATTTGTTTTTTCTGCAGGAAGTGACCCACACACACAGAGAGTTTGTAAATCACACAATGCCTCCTCAAGTTCTCATACTCCAGTAATAGACAGCAGTAGAACTTATCTTAAACTTGAAAACTTAACTTGAGAACTTATTTTTATGAAGTAGTATAATGCCTTCTATTTTCATCTGGCATAAAACGCACAACCTGAAATAAAAAAATAAAAAATCTATAGTAATGTCAGTGACAAACCATGAGGTCTAATCCAGGTCTGAAAAAATGACAATTTTTTAAGGAACAATTAAGTTAAAGCATGGCCTGGTTGGCGTGTGTGCTCCATCACAATGGTGATGTAGTGCTTTAGGCAGCATATTGGCAATGGTGAGTTTGCTTATTCTAAAGATCCTGTTCTTCCCTTTTCTCCACATTATTACCTGCTCTCTCTGGGGGAAAAAGGTACAAAGGTTATCACTGGGACAGTAGTACCCTTTAAAACAGTTCTAATATGTATCATTTAGGCACTTTTATGTACACTTTTGGTACCAATATGTACCTTTGAGGTACTAATATGCACTCTTTTGGTACAAAGGTGTACCTTTTGAAAGGGCACCACCCCAATGACAGCTACGTTGTTTTCTGAGTGTGCCATACTTAGTAGCAATAAAGCCAAACAAAGTTACATTTCTTCCAGGCCTGTAGTTAGCAGTCATCTAGCTTTTTTAGTGATCTGAGCCAGAGGAGGGCCACTACCATAGAGACTTAGTCTCTAGTGTTGGCCTTGTAATTGCATTGCAGCATGCTAGCAAGTAGCAACCACTCAGAATGCCTTAGCAAACGCATAGCAACACCCTGGCAACCACCCACCCTAGCATCAGTGCGAGTTTTGCATGAGCAAGGATTACTAAAAGTAAAAATCTACTTATAAGGAGAAGATTCTTGACTTCTGGCCATATTAAGCTACTTTATGTTACATAGTAATACCACAGGTTCATTACATTTTGCTTAAAACTATGTTTTAAGTCTATTAATTGGTTTTAATTTATATTTTCTTTCCCATAGCGATGGCTGGTATCCACCTCTGGCCATCAATGCACATTGCCTTGAGCAATGCCAGTGTGTTTGTGGATTACAACACCGAAAGCAACTTCACCAACCACAGACTGACAGTGTCATTGATTGACATTGACATGAATGTTACAGTGCTCTCCAGGTCTCTTCTCTTTAACCAATCAGAAGGGTCACTGGAGTTTAACTGCTCCTGCTTCCTGTATGCAGGTAATTTCAGATTCAGACTGGAGCAGAAGCACATCCTTGGCATGTCTAACATAAGTGCCATCTGGTGGTGGAGTCCTGTTCTGCATGTGCACTGGCCCACCTTTCACCTGGCTGTGGATCGTGGCAGGAACAACCAAAGTTCTAATGACATTAGGATAGGTGTGTACACTAATGACCACTTCCATTCTTGTTCTAGCAGCAAAGCTTCAACTCTCCACCTTGACGTCAGCTACCTTGAACAAGTCCAGGTTGGGAGGAACACCTTTGAGAAGGTGCAGAACCGGATAAGACATGATATCAAAGTAGTTAGGTCACAACATGTGGAGATGCCATGTGCGTCCCCTCTGACAGAGCGTGGCTTCATCAAGATCTCCCTAAAATCCCCTGTCACCCAGCAAGACATTAAATCCTCTGGTCCTCTTTACCTGTCTAGCATGTTCGCCTACAAGCTTCATGTGGATAACATTTACAAAAGTGGATGTGAGGGAGCAGTGTCTGTCCATCGAATCACTCCTCCTTGTACAGTTACAAATGGAAAAGTTCTGCTTTATAAGGAAGAGAGTAACAACAAGGCCATTTCTTCTCACATGGCCTTCAACTTCCTCACGCAAGGGGAGAATGAGACTGAGTTTAACTGCTCCATCTTTGACCCTGGCAGGAATAAGTACTGCTTCCATTTCACACTCGTCTACAGTCAGGCTCCCAGTTTAGCACACACCTGTGTGATTGTGCAAAGACATACAAGTGAGTCTGCTTTTACCTGTCGTGCATGTACAAAACATAGCTATTTTAATCTGGAATTAGCATTACTTACATTGTCAATTAGAAAATCAATTTAGAAATGCAATTTAAGGTGTTTATGTGTATAATATTCAGCATTTTTAATGTATTTTCTCTCTCCAATACCATATCATTGCCCTGAAGAAATGTGGGGGCCGTGGCAGCCATGGAGTGGTTGTAGTGTGACGTGTGGTGAAGGGGTGCGAGAGCGTGTCCGTGAATGTCTGCTGCCCTCTAGTGGTGGGATGCAATGCACTGGCATGGTTAGGGAGCAGTCTCACTGTTCGTTAGAAGACTGTACCGGTAAACATTTTACTTACTTTTTTATCTATTTTATTTTTTGACATCTGAACAACCTTTTTTTTTGTGTTTTATTTTAGAGGAGCTTCTCCCTCCATCCCTCACTCCACCGCCAGCTGCAAGCACACCCCTAGCTGGGAATCTAGTGGTAGTGGCTGGGATTTCCCTGTGCCTGGCTGTGATTCTGGCCACCATCTTTATCACAGTGTGGAGAAAACTCTGCCGTGCTCCAAAGTGCAGCTCCATGCGCCGTGGCTCCCTGCACTCTCCCAGTGGCCGAAAGAACTCTGATGAAGCTTCTATCTGTGGTCACAGCATGCAGAGACCCAGTTTCTCCGAAAGTCTCCAGGCAGCTCCTCTACAGAAGGGATTTACCTTGCCTGCAAGGCAGGGACCTTCGGACCGAGGTGTGTTGGCTTGTCAACAGAGCATGTCCCTTCCTCTTCCCCTTTCTCAAGACCCAGAGAGAATGTCTCCTTCTGGCCAAAAGATCCTTCCCCCTATTTTTGGCTACCGCTTGGCTCAACAACAGCTCAAGGAAATGAAGAAGAAGGGCTTAAGAGAGGCCACTAAAGTCTACCACGTGTCCCAGAGTCCAGTCGATGACACCATGCTAGAGGCAACGGCTTCAATCCCTACCGGTCTAACTCCCGCACCCCAAGAAATTGACAGCCCGGAAGAGTCAAGCAGCAGCCACTTCCGAATATGGTCTCCCTTTCCAGAACCTACGTGGTCTCCCAAAAACAATGCTTTATCAGATAGACAAAAGGTGGACTTGTTGCTGGGTCCACCGAAGTCTGCATTCAGTGCCAACACCCGTCGTCTCGAGCGAACAGCAGACTGGGTGGAGATGGTAGAGCGTAGTAGAGTGCCCTACTCCAAGAATCCCAATTTCAGGAGATCCTCAAGTTTCCACGAGAACAACCAGCAGCAGTTTCCCCTGTCCCGACCCTACCGAGAAAGAAGCATGACCCAGGTGACTCCTCGCCAAATACCAGAGGGGAGCTGTAGAAGCAGAACCTGGGAGCATACGCTTCCTGAACTTGAGGTCTGGTCTTGTTCCAGTCCTAGAATGACTGATAGCTCAGTGGACCACAGGAGAAGACCATGGTTTGACAGTCCTCCATCTCAATCAAACTCGAAAGATTCAGTTCCAGTGACACCAACAAAAGAGCCCTTGATGGATCGTCATCATGTGGCCAGGAGCCCATCTTCCGCACTGGATCGAGCTGAACGGGCAGAACAGAACTGGAGCAGAAGAGGTCCCTCGCCTATCCAGAGGAACATACTAGCCAGGAAGCTACGAGAAGCTAATTCATCAACCTGTCAAAGGCAACGCAGTTCCACATTCTCTACCTCAGACCAGCGCCGGGGACGCTGTCGCAGCCTTCCTCTCTCTGCGGACTACAGCAACTCCCCATATAGTCTAACAGAATCAGAGCAGCACATGATGGACATTTCTGGATACTTGGGTGAGGATGATGGAGTAGAGGTTGTGACCATTCATAAACTTCATAACAATTCATAAACAATCCTGCATTTCTGGAAGGTTCTGACACTCTGCTGAAGCAAACTCAAACTTCAAAATAAAAGCTCCATTGGAATGAAGCAGGTTATTTTGCTTCATGTGGACTTTATATCCTTGTACATAAAGTGATATCTATGATCATTTTTTATTTATGGGGGTTTGACTATTAATTTGAAAAGCCATTTTTGATATTATCCATTATCCATACCACAAGAATGACAACCTTTGGATTTGTTTGTACACTGGAAAATGTGAATTCTCAGGTTTTGCATGACAGATGAAAATATACATACAGTAAATGTAAATATGAATTTATTTTCTGAATGTTTCTTTTTACTGTTGACCATGTTAAAGATACATTACAAAAATAGTTTGATACATAATCTCAATCAAGACTTTCAGTATGTTTAGATGCTGCTTTATTATGGTACACATATTTTATACTAAGATTGCTATTATATGAATGCATGCAAAGTTAAAATATTTATGATTCTATTTACCCTTTTACACAAAGAATAATAATTATAGTATTTTGATTAATATCAAATCATAATCATAATATTTTGTAAAGATAAGCCAATGTATTCATTGAATCTACCAAGATCAGTTAATAATATCCTTTCTTGATTTTGGCAGTCTTGTGGTTGACAGAAAGGTTCAATTAACTACAATAAGTCTTATAGTTAATACACTGTAAAATACACAAATGTGCACGATGAGACTGTTCAGCTGCCTTGCTGCTCCACGGGTCCTCCTCCACTCCCTATGTTGTCCATGTAGGAGCTGGGCCGGAGCTTCATGGCCGTGTGTCTGAGAGAGTACCACAGTCCTCTCCATGTGCCCCACACTACACCATTATCATATTTGGCTTTGTACTCTCCACCTCTGTAAAACCTCCCATTAAGATTGGCAGCATGGCATCTGTAATTAGGCAACAGGTAACATAAAACAGGGTGTTTAGTATACGAAAAGCTGTACCTAAAAATTTCAGAAAGCCCTCAGCATCACCTGTTATACCACCAGCCTCCCTTGTTCTCTGCAGCACAGCTTCCTTGCAGGTAGCGATCGTGATCTTGGTCCCGGGTGCTGAATTGCATGCCATTATGAGAGGCTGACCACTGCTCCACCATATTGGCTCCTCCGGACAGGGCATCTCCTGCCTGACCACTGTACATCCCGTAGTGCATTCTGTATTTATCCTGAGGAATGATGTGAGCAGAGAGGAACGTGATGAAATAGGAGACTACTCATCCCTATAAATTTCGTATGGCTGGAATTAAAGATTTAATGGTAGGAGCCAAAATCAACTTACCTTTTCATCTGAAACTCTGAAGTTGTCATACATGGCATATGATCTCACTCCATTCCAGTCCATCAGTTCAATTTTCAATACATTTTCACCTAAAGAGGATTTGGAAAATATTATTGTAGAGCAGAAAAGCAGAGTGATAAACTCATTATCCAAATCTTACCATCACTGAGCAGGGCATGAATATGATCGTTCCCAAGCCAGAATTCATCTTTACTTGACTGGAAATGACCAAATCCATTTTTATAATCTTCCCAGTTTCTGTGAATAGAAATGGTGATTTGATCATACTGATCTTTTATAGGTCTAAATGTGAACAACAAAACGGTAAGCAAAAACATACACTATTACAGCATTTGCATATGACTGTGCATTAGACTTACCTATCGAAATCGACTTTCCCATTGATCCGTTTCTGAATCACAGTCCAGCCAGCGCCATCATCCATGTCGCAGTACACAAGGAACGGTTCAAGTAACGGTTTGGGTTTAATCCTGTAGAATCCGCTTCCTGGTTTTAGTCTGTCATATATTTCAGCACAATCTAACGGACATATAAATTACAGAAATAATAATACAACGATTCAACCATTTCGAGATTAGCTTTTTTCCATCAAACTCATTAGGCTATTAAAGCTTTAACTCTCTGTGTATCACAAAGCATGTACTTTTCTTTTCCATTTACGTCTGTTTAACCCCAGCAATAAGTTAAAATGCAAGAAATACAATAAATAGACACGAGACCACAGTTATTAACTTGACAATTTATTCATAAACAGTTCTCATAAACTTCTTAAAAGGTTTAATTATAAATAGCCTATATTTGCACACGTTTCATATAAGTGTTCAGACTTTACCTTTGTCATGAACTAATAATGAGCCTCCAGTACTTGGTAGGGTTGGTGAAGGTTCAGTGTTGTTTTCAGAAGTATTATTGTATTCCAGTGATAGTTCCAGGTTGGGAACCAGCCTGAATCGACGGTGAGCACGCAGATGCATAACTTTCCATTCCCCAATCAACAATTTATTATTCAGCATACGAATCTCTTCCTTCAGCGTTGATAGTTCAGGTGTTTGGCATACTTTCTCTGCCTTAGATAGACAACATTGCTCTTTTGTTATTTATTTAATGTCCAGACACTGTAGTGCAAACATTCTGGTCAAAGAGTGAACTTACTGAGATTTGAAGTGATGTAAGAGCTTGAAACACCAAGATAAAAACCAGCTGTGGCATGACCATTTATTAATATTCTTCACATGAAAATAGAAAGGTGTTAATTTTGTCAAAGTATAAAAACATCAACTGTAAGCTTTCCACTTAATTTGCATTAACGTTAAACATAGTAATGTTTAAAAAGTAAAGTAGTATTTAAAGTTTTTGAAATGTAAGTAAATAAATAAAAATTAAAAATAGGCGTAGGCTAGTCTATGAGAGTAGCATAAATAAATAAAAATACAAGTTTATTAAATATAAATGCATACATACAGAACGTGGTGTTCTTTCCTCTTCCAGATTATGTGTCAATGAAATGCCGTCCAGACGTTCATTTCTAATATTTATAGGCTGTTGGTTCCGCATGGTCCACATTATCTGTTCTCTGGGTCAGAATGATGCTCTTCCCCCATTCCACACATACCAGAAGCAACAATGTAAAAGTTTTGTTTTCTTTATAATTTATGTGGAACTTCTGTTCCGCATAAAACACAATATTATTATGATTCGCAATAGTGTATCAGCCATTTGTGACAGGTTAATGGTGCTTTTTGAGGCTTCACGTTTTAAAAAAAACTACACATGTGTGTTCTACTTCTACGTACGCAAGCGTATGTGTTTGGAAAGATATGAGGGCGAGTAGCCTACTAAATCATAAAATTGACGGAATTGTAATTTTTGGATGAACTGTTACTTTAATTCTTACACAGCTATACGTCTTTTAGCACTAGCATTTAGACTTTAATTAAATCATTACTTCACACACCAAAAAAAAAAAAAAAAAAAAAAAAAAAATCCTAAATGACCTAATGTTGAAAATAAAAAATAGAGTAGGCTAGTAGGCTACAAAGTAGAAGCGCGCGCACGCACACCCACACACTTTAATTAAACTAAACCATATTTTAATAACACTACGAAGTTGTAGGCTATAATGTCTCAGTGAGCCTTTTTGTTTTGTTATCACCTTTACCACTCGTCTAAATTGATTTTGTGTGATTGTTAACTTGTTAAGCGCATGAGGAAGTTAAAAAACCGCTACGTCCGCAACAAAAGAGTGAAAAAAAGGGGCGGTGTGAATGTGAATGTGTGCATGTGGATGGAAGACATAAGAAAACTACTACCAACCTTTGAACCTCCTTCCTTTGTTATCGCAGAAAATCACGGGACTGTCACCGGTCATATAGACAATCATGGAGACATGAGACAAAAATACTGTTTGAGGAATATGTGACTGTTCAGATAGCAGAAAAGCGAGTCAAGCAAAAGGAAGGAAAACAGTTTTCCCGGATGCGCTTTCTCTCTGTCAGGTTTGTATCGCTTTTTCCAATGCTGGCATTCCTTTGCTATGATCTTGTTCAGATTGGAACAAACAATTTGCTCGTTATATTACATTATGCGGATTTAGTTTAGGGCTTCATAGTTGATTTAGAAACCTTGTGTTGCAGACAACCTTTGGGATTAATGATTTATAGGATATTAATAAGACAAATCTTTTAGTCCACATCTGAAACCTTACATTTGGTTGGATCCTGTAAAGATTTATAGGTCTAAAGTAAGTACATTTTTGTCATGTTAGGGTTTGTTAGACCTGTCTGCTTTATTTCTCAATGTCATTGTTTATGATTTATTGAGTAGATATACCAGCTTTAATTGAACTAAAGTTCCTCTGGAATGTTTAATTTCTTGTAATCTTTCAGAGAGAAACTTTCCTGTAAAAATGACATCAGTGCATTTTAACCCTGGGTTAGATTCCAAGGAAGTTAATGGGTAAGTGAATAACATTAATTAACACTTCAGTAGCATCATGACCTTTACTCCCCCAACTTTAAATGAGTAATTCAACACTAAAACCACATGATTCAAAGCAGTAAGTTGTATCATTGTACTGTTTCTGTGTTGGCCAAGTAATGGGGTGAAAGAAGAGGCAGAGGTGCAGATCGATGATGGAAGGGAAGAGAATGAAGAGCCAGACACTATATACCAGTAAGTAAGCTTCTAATTTGTTGACAAATGTGATGTCTTAAGATTAAAATTCTTATGTATTTTATTCTGTGTTTGATTTATTTTGCAGTCGTGTCCGGAAAATTATAACTCCTTTTGTGATGTCCTTTTTTTTCCGGTGAGTGGGATCTTTTCATTTCAGATTGTCATATAAAGAGATGGCTCACAGGACCTATAAAATCCTATAAAAAAGTACTTGTGCACAATACTTGTGATCTTTTTTAGATTTTAGCTATGTTTTAATGATACAACAGGCAACTTTTGTTCTTATTTGCAGTGTTTTTGGCCTAGTACTGATCATTGTGGACATTATTCTGGTCATTGTGGACTTGTCCCTTTCCAACAAGAGTCGTGATGTTGGAAGTGCACTGGAGGCTGTTTCACTTGTCATTTCCTTCTTTTTCCTCATCGATGTGCTGCTTCGCGTCTATGTGGAGGGGTTAGTATAGTTTTTCAAAATTATTTTGCAAACTATAAGTCAGCACATAATGTTTACGTAATGCTAACAGTAACCAATAATGCTGTAGTGTTCAAGTCACTCATGATAGGAAATGATCTACAGGAAACACATTTTCCCGGCACTTTCTGTTTTTCCAAAATGAGTTTTTATCTCTCTGGAACATTTTCCTAGAGCTCAAGTACAAAAATAAATTAAGTGGTCTGTAAGCTCTGCATTAATACTGATTATATATGAGTGTCATCAAAACCTGGTGCAAAGGTATCATTTTACATATTCAGGATCTATTCCATAGCAGTCTCTGGTCAACCATTTTTAAATCAACTTCTTTCTCAGATTCAAGGTGTATTTCAGCTCCAAACTGAACATAATAGATGCTTGTATTGTGGCCATTACCCTGGTGGTCACCATGATCTACGCATTCTCCGATTTCTCAGGAGCCAGCCTGATTCCAAGGTACACCAGATTTAACAGAAAGCATTCATGGTTGATGCTTACATTTCATCCAATATTATACTAATGTAACAATGTTAATATGGTGTGTTTGCAGGGTGGTCACGTTCCTGAGATCTCTGAGGATATTGATTCTGGTACGTATCTTCAGACTGGCATCTCAGAAGAAAGAGCTTGAAAAGGTCACCAGGAGAATGGTGAGTGACCTAAACACAAAGGAAATTGTCTCATTTTGTATCTTTGTGATTGTATCTTTTCAGCCAATCAGATTGTGAGTGTGATTTTTACACCACATTATTTCAGTCTGTTTATATATACTTTCCATTCCTTATTAATTAATACATTTTAAAATTAAAGTGCCCCAATTATGCTATTTTAAAGGTTCCAAATTTAGTTCTGAAGGTCTCCTACAATAGATTTACATACATCCAAGGTCAAAAAACACTTTCATTTTTCCATAATATACATTGCAGCATCATGTCTTTTGTCACAGTGTCTGAAATGGTTCAATTAAGGATTCAGTCTCTCGAAACCCCTCCTTTCCGAATGCTTACTCTGCTCTGATTGGTCAGATGGCTCAGTCTGTTGTGATTGGTCTACTGCTTACAGCGCGTGTCAGAAACCAAACATCCATTACCATATCTGAATATCAGCTCTGGAGGCTTCCTCGGCACTTGATATACAGTGAAATGAACAGTAAGGAATGCCGTTGGTTTTACCGTATCAATCTCATATGTTGGAAGTGCAAAGTGGATTTGATTTTGTAGCGCAGAAAACGGCGTCTTCTCGACATGTCGACAACAAGAACCAAATTCTTCCAGGCCTCAGCTACAACTACAGTGTTTGAGGGCGGGTCAGAGTAGATGTTGTTCGCAGGCAGCCAATGAAGACCATAGGCTGGCAATATGCAAATTTGTTACAAACCTAAATCGGTTCGTGCAGGTCATAAGACTGGTTTTGCTGAAAAATCATTTCAGGCGGTTCAGAATCTTTTCCTTCTTTTTGGAGATTAAAAACTCCATTTATCATACACTTTGATCTTTGAAACTTCGCAGTCCTTCTACATTCACACACAGCTGTATAAACACTACATTTAACGTAATATCCAAAAAAGCATTATTGTGACACTTTAAGCTTAGATCTTTTTCTTATTTGTTTTCTTTTTGTTGCATTGGTTTTTATGTTTTTAGATTATTTGAAATGCTTTTTTCATGTTTTTAATCTCTTATTTATGTAAGCTATTTATGGTGTTCAAAATTTTCTACATAAATAAACTTATATAATCATTTTCAAAGGTGTCCGAGAATAAAAGACGGTACCAAAAAGATGGGTTTGATCTGGACCTCACATACGTCACAGGTTTGGTTTTGTCTGTGGTTATTTATTTTTAATCAGATCATTATAAACAACATTAAAATCAAGTAATTTGCAAACCAAAGTGATTCATCATTGATAGTGTCTTATCTCTCTTCAGAAAGAGTCATTGCCATGTCTTTTCCATCTTCTGGGAGGCAGGCGCTTTATAGGAACCCCATCAGAGTAAGTCACCAACATAACACAAATGTTTAAGAAGATTTTAATTAGATGTAAAGTTGTTCAGAAAACATTGCAACAACTGTATGATCAATACGTAAATGACACGTTTCAGGAGGTGGTTAGATTCCTGGACACCAAACATCTGGATCACTACAAGGTGTTTAATCTCTGTAGTGAGTAGACGCTTCTCTTCATGATTTTTACCTTAATTACCAGTTAAGTTAACCTCAGATGATTTCTTCTGTTTCTAAAAGGCATGATAATAATGGTAGCCAATTCTTGTTTCAGGTGAGAAGGGCTATGATCCAAAGTTATTTCACTATCGAGTGGAGCGTGTTATGATAGATGACCATAACGTGCCATCACTCGAGTAAGTATCTCTCAGCACAACTGAACATTAGAACATGTTGCTGAAGTGGCAAATCTAGTTTCCAGCAAGCATGTTGTCATGAATCTCTGTTGACCTCTGTCTGTTCTCCTGTCAGTGATATGCTGCGGTACACAGCCTGCGTTAGGGAGTGGATGGCGGCAGACTCTAGGAATGTGATCGCCATCCATTGCAAAGGAGGAAAAGGTCTGTTGTTTGATGGTGTTTTAATGCTCTATGTAAATACAGTCTGAAATGTTCAATGCATTGGGTTTTGTTCAACAGGGCGGACTGGGACGATGGTGTGCACATGGCTCATCGACAGTGACCAGTTTGAGAGTGCGCAGGTATGATCTGGTCATGAATGTTGACATGTAGAGACTTTCTCATCCAAGATTGTATTCGAATTTTCTTTAAACCATCTTACAGGAGAGTTTGGACTACTTTGGCGAGAGACGGACTGATAAAAGCATGAGTTCGAAGTTCCAGGGTGTTGAAACTCCCTCTCAGGTGTGTGAAAATACATTAGAAGCCAAGGATCCATTTTGGAGCAATGAATGTGTATGATTTAAAAAAAAAAATTATGTATGTTCTGTTCATTTTTGCATTTGCAGAGCAGGTACGTCGGTTATTATGAGATCATGAAGAATCAATACAACCGCCAGCTACCACCTCAGAAGAGCCTGAAAATAAAGAGCATTCGAATCCACTCCATCGCAGGTCAGACTCAGCCATTAATCATGACAACTAAATGAATATCAGCATTATATAATGACTATGTATATATTCAGTCATGTGAAAAAGAAAGTACACCCTTGGCGTACAATTCTATGGTTTTACATATCAGGACATAATCAAAAAATTCATCTGGTCGTTAGCAGGTCTTTAAATTGGGTTAATACAACCTCAGAGGAACAAAAACATGCCATATTACACCATGCCATTATTTATTTAACAAAAATAAGGCCAAAATGGAGAAGCCATGTGTGACAGACTCAATCTCAAAACTCAATCATACACCCTATGATTAAATTGCTTCTAGAACCACCTGTAGCAGCAATAACTTGAAGTAATCATTTTCTATATGACTTTATCAGTCTCTCACATCATTGTGAAGGAAATATGGCCCACTATTCTTTACAACGTTGCTGTAGTTCATTGAGGTTTGTGGGCATTTGTTTATGCACAGCTCTCTTAAGGTCCCGCCGCAACATTTCAAATAGGTTGAAGTCTGGACTTTAACTGGGCCAGTGGCAGCACCTTGATTATTTTCTTTTTCAGCCATTCTGTTGTAGGTTTGCTGGTGTGCTTGGGATCATTGTCCTGTTGCATGACTCAATTTAAGCCAAGCTTTAGCTGTTGGACAGATGGCCTCACATTTTACTCTAGAATACTGTGGTATACTGAGGAGTTTATGGTCGACTCAATGACTGCAAGGTGCCCAGGTCCTGTGGCTGCAAAACAAGCCTGGATCCTCACCCCTCCACCACCATGCTTGACCGCTGGCATGAGGTGTTTGGGCTGGATATGCTGTGTTTGCTTTTCACCAAACATGGCGCTGTGCATTATGGCCAAACATCTCCACTTTGGTCTCATCTGTCCAAAGGACATTGTTCCAGAAGTCTTGAGGTTTGTTCAGATGCAACTTTGCAAACCTAAGCCGTGCTGCCATGTTCTTTTTAGAAAGAAGCTTTCTCCTGGCAACCCTTCCAAACATGCTATACTTGTCCCATCTTTTTTTAATTGTACTGCCATGAACTTTAACATTTAACATGTTAACTGAGGTCTGTAGAGTGTAGGGAGAGGGTGTAGTTCTTGGGTGTTTTGCACAGTGGGAGGATTGGAAAGATTGGCAACTGACTTGTTTTCCACTTGTGAATAATCTTCCTCACTGTAGAATGATGGACTTCAAATTGTTTGGAAATGGCCGTTTAACACTTTTCAGATTGATGGCAACAACATTTGCCTCTCTAAGATCATTGCTGATGTTTTTCCTCCTTGGCATTGAGTTAACACACCTGAATGCTCCATATCAGCAAACTGCCAAACATAAAACATTAATAGAACATAAAAATGAATGGAAACGCTGCTGCTGCTAGAGAGAGGTAGGCCTTCTGTAGCAGATCTAGGCAGGTGGTGCTGGGGAGGTGGAGGGATGGAATAATAATTTGCATAGCACGCAGTCATGGTTATAAAGGGAAATGGTAATGGTTACATGAAATCAATTGCCTGAAAATGTACAAGCCAATTAGAACTCAAATAGAGTTTCATGGTTAAACTATTCATATGTCTGTCTATATATTTATCTACCTGCAGTATATAAGTATTTTAAAATATATTGAATATAAAATATAGTGAATTTCAATATAATATATTCATATTGTGGCTGTGGTTGTTGTTCAGGTGTGGGGAAGAGCAATGGCAGTGACCTGAAGGTGAAGATCATAGTGAAGCGAGAGCTCGTCTTTCAGGGTGTTTGTGCTAAACAGCAGAACTGTACAGTAAGTATGCAAAGCTGGAGAGGATTGTTGTGTTGAATGCATGTTTCTGTTCTCTAAAATAGGCTCAAAGGGCAAAACTAGCAACTTTTGGCATACTAAACACTTACACCTATGCACAATTGTTTGTAGGATCTATTGGTTTCATTTCAGTCTGATCGTCCTGTCGTGTGTGTGTGTGTGTGTGTGTTTTTCAGGTGTTTCCTGACACTGGTAGTAATGCAGTGGTCATCAGTTTGCAGGAAGGGCCTGTCGTGACTGGAGATGTGAAGGTCATGTTTGAGTCCAGTGCTGTAAGCCTCCACTATTTTTAAGTATTTAATTAACCCATATGTTTTATGAAGTGCTGTTGGTAAAGTTTGAATGAGGTTCACTGGGACTTGAACTTCCTTTTTTCTCTCTGTCCAGGGTCTGCCAAAGGGTTACGAGGACTGTCCATTCTATTTCTGGTTTAACACCTCTTTTGTTGAGAACAACAGGTGGGTTTTTTTTTTGTCAGTACTTTTTTTTTTTTTTGTCATCCGAGAGCTCACTGAAATCTTTTGCATTTATGTTTTTGTGTCATAGACTGTATCTCTCGAGGGAGGAGCTGGACAATCCACACAAATCTAAGACCTGGGACATCTATAAGGAAGACTTCGGAGTGACAGTGATTTTCACAGACCCTTGAGGAGAACATTCTCCGACAGCTCCGACCATTTTTGTAGTTTCTTATGAGAGGTGTACTGAAAAGCTACAAACTGAAGCAAATGTTAACACTCCACGTGAACCTATAGCTTTTGAGATTTGAATGTGATTTTTGTAAAAAAATATTTTCACTCCATTGTATTTCCATGGTTGTCTTTTTGTGTAATTTTTGTTTGAAATGCTCAGTACATTTGTTTTTCTTAGTTTTTACTGTGGTTCTATTTATGTTTGGCTAAAGTTTAAAATTCCGTCAAGGAAATAATACCAAACAAAAGCATTTACATATCAAACACCTGCTTCCATGGAAAATGATTGATTTATTTCTTGAGTTTACCGACCCCTAGTGATTCTGTCCTGCACTGCATCCAGGTGTTGAAGATCTTTGATATGAGAGGGATGCTTTATAAGTTCAAATCGAAAGGATAATTTTCTGGTGTGAGAAAGTTGTGAATGATTTAGAATAATTACATTGGATAAAACACATATAACTATATTAGCGTCCAAACCAGCGGACGATATTATTGTTTATTCTAAGCGCGTGCCGCAGGATGGATTCTGATTGGCTGTCAATGTTTTTATCGTTCATCAGCTGGATAAAATCGTCCTGAAAGTGATTCAAACGATATCTTTTCTCTGCACCGTTAGCGTTATTGCTCGTTTATATCGTTTAATATTGAGAACGATATCTAGTTATCGTCCTTGGTGTGAACTGGCCTTAAAAGTAGCCATAAGAATTGGCCATTTTACAATTTCAGCAGGGTCCTAATCTGTTGTAAATTGAATGACAACTCAAATCACTCCTTGCATGTGGATTAATTCAAAATAAGTTAAATATACACATAAATACCATAAAATTGGGGGTTGTAAGAATTTTTTTCAAGTTTTCGAAAGAAGTCTCTTATGCTCCCATGTATGCATTTGATCAAAGATACAGTAAAAACCGTAATATTATAATTTAACCAAAACTACTTTAAATTTTTAATACATTTTTACAGTAGTCAACATTTTAAGTGGATCAAAAAAGTTAATCAAAGTTAAGTTTAGCTCAACATTTTTTATAGCATGTTAAAATTGTCCTCTTTTGAGGGTGAGCGAAAATGCATCGTTTTGTGTGTGTCCGTGTAAGCTAATTCTTAGCAAAGCCATATAGAGCCCTTTGTTGAGAGGCGGGGTTTATCTAAATTTGGGGTTTGTGATGTCACTAACCCAGGAGGAAGCTTGTGTAGTCCCTACCAACCGTTTGTTGTAGTCCTTAAAAAGTGATTTCTGTAAAAGAAAATATTTCTTTTTGCTTTGTAACTTTGCAGATGTTGTTTATGCTCAAACTGCAACATTACACACTAAAGTTAGAAAAGTGAAATCATAATCAACTACCCCTTTAAACAAACCACTTCAAAATATTTATTTATTTAGTAAGACCTTCAGGTAACCCATGATTAACACATTCATAGAGTCCCACTACAATTGCAAATTAATTTATCAGCAAGTGTGACAATCACAGAATCTCCTCAGTACATAATTTCTTTACCAATTGAAACAAAAAGTGTGTAATGACTTGGTGTTGAATCAACAAACTGTCATCTAACACGATTGGCCTTGAACAGGCTCAAGTGTGCATAATGTAGGTCAATGCAGGAAGAGATACCTTTTTTTTTTTGGTATGTTAACTAACCACAATCCACTCCAGTGACGCAAAACACTCTGAACACTTTAAGTGAGAATGAGAACTGAGCAGTTGTGGTTTATGAGGCACTAACACCACTTGGTTGTGAGGTCACTACCCATTCCATTTTCAACCAGTAATGCGTTTCTCAGGTTCACTGCTCTAAATTACACGTCTTTCTGAGAACTGACTTTTTAACCCAATCTGACCAAGAATGTCCATAACAAGTCAGCTAAATAACAAACAGTAAAACAAGAACAAAAATCAAACAGTTTGGTGATGTTGAGGACAAATGTAACAAATGCTACCAAAAAATATTCAAAAGAAAGTGCTAAACAAATCAAGAGTCTGTGACGTTTGGTATTAAACCCATTAGAGCTCTATGGCCATTTGTTATATTTTCTCAACACATTGTCTTCCTAAAAGAGTGCTTATCTCCGTGTAGCACATCACATTGTATTAAAATGTCGTATCGCCCGCTGTGCAGGAGACAAATTAGTGACGTCTTGCAAGTGTCTGTGCAGGGCTTTGATACGTGGCCTTTATGAAAGAGGTACCAGAAGCGCTGGAAGACACGGTCATCATTCACCATGATTTTGATCAAACCATCCATGTCTGCTGGGAAGAGTGTGGACAATCCGTAGGCCTCAGAGGCGCGGTACAGCAAGGTCCATGACGGGCTGGGGTAGGGTTTTGAGGACCGTTTGTTGGCAAGAGTCAAGTTGAGAATAAAGGTCTCGTGATCCAAAACCATGCGACTGCTGCCTGGGTAGTTTCCATCCACGTAATAAACACGATATCCTGACCATAAAAAGGGATTTTATAGCAATGAACCATGAGAAACTGACAATGATTTTACCATGGTTATGTTTATCAAGAGGTTTTTTTACACATTATATTGCGGTTGGGAATTTTTATAAAGACACCAATGCCACTAAATGCCAACATAAAACAACTAAATGCAAAATGCTAAAATAAAATAATCAAATGCTAAAATGAAACAAAAAACAAATTCTAAATTAAAACAAAATAACCTAAAGCTAAAATAAAATAAAATAATGTTAAAATAAAAAAATGAAAATGAAAAAAATACAACAACTAATATGGTTCAATAAGTACCTGGGTTCAGGTTGACATAAGTGGTCACACTCGGGGCAATGAAAGCCACACTCAGTGGACGGGTCATTGTTTCCTCATCATAGAACATCTGAAACTCATCGACGTGAGTGTGTCCGAAAAACTGACCAGTTATGGTGCTTTCATATCTGAAAAAAAAAAAATTAAAGGATTAGAAAGCAACCAGACTGATCGCTAAAGTGAAGTCGACTCAAGTGAACCATTAACCACTGCACTACATACAGTTACATACCTACCGATACATATGGCAAATATACACAATTATCTCAAAAACAGGCAGTTACAGTCAACATGACCCATTTTCACAACAATACGACACTTATGATCATAAAAGACACTGTGTAATAACCCTTTAGGCTGCAGTCACGCAGTTGTGTTGACCCAGCTACGGGTTACAACAGATGAAAGTGCACGAGTTGTGTACTGCAGGATGGGTTATACAATGTTCACACAGAACAGGGACTGACCTGTTGACTATATGATAATAGTTCCAACTCCAACTGCTCAGGCAGAGACCCGGGGGAATGTGACCGATGATGTGGACCTGAGAGAGACCAGACAGAGCTCTGCTTAGATTTGCTTTTTGAACAAAACCACAGACAAAACAAAATATCTTGGTGTTGAAATAAAATAAAAAATAAAAAAAACACAATCCTGGACCCTTCAGTGGTATTTACCCCATTTAGTGGTAAAAACAATAGATTACAATACAGTAATGGCCAAAAGTGATGTTCAGCCTAGGATAATTGTTGACATCACCCTTTATTCAAATATTATTTAAAAAATTGTGTTTAAGATTTTGCAAGCATATTGCGTAGTAGTGTTTTATTTTTTTTACAGTCAAATGTTTTATTTGTGATAACGCAATGAAACGGCAAATTGTGTTGATATAATTTTTGGTTCCTGGTCGGTCCGATCACGCTCCGCTGCCTGGTTGCACGGTCCAATGGACAGCCCTTATATCATACAAAGAAATTATTAACATGCAAAAACATAAGAAAACCAACAAAATATTAATATTGTTGTAGTCAATGTATGCTTTTCCCTGGGAGCATTTTTTTTGTATAGTAAAATAAAACCAGCATTTGTTGACAAATAATTTTGGAAGATATATACCTTAAAGCTTAGTTTTAAAAAGTCCTTCATAATTATAAATAATAATAATAATAAAAATAATAATAATAATAATAATAATAATACAAATAATAATAATAAAAATAATAAAAATAATATTTGTATATATATATATATATATATATATATATATATATATATATATATATATATATATATATATATATATATATATATATATAAAAAACTACAAGTTCAATTAAACCATAAACATTTTAGGAAAACATTATATATATATATATATATATAAAAAACTACAAGTTCAATTAAACCATAAACATTTTAGGAAAACATTATATATATATATATATATATAAAAAACTACAAGTTCAATTAAACCATAAACATTTTAGGAAAACATTATATATATATATATATATATATATATATATATATATATATATATATATATATATATATATTATACATTATTTATTTATTTATTTATTTAAATAATTAATTAATGTATAATATATATAATGTTTTCCTAAAATGTTTATGGTTTAATCGAACTTGTAGTGTCATTAAAAACAAATATCCCCACTGGACATCACTTTTGGCCACTACTGCAGATCATTAGTATATGTAATGTTAAAATTAAAACTGAAACGCTGCACCCACTGCATCACACATCCGCTTCTGGTTGGTCTGACTCATGATGACCAATTGTTTGGTTGTTAACCCACAGACACAAACACCATCAGTGGAACTTGTTAAACTGCTGAAACATGCAAAGGCTGCAACATGCAAAGGCTTCAACATGCAAAGGCTTCAACATGCAAAGGCTTCAACATGCAAAGGCTTCAACACTGCTGTTTCCTCGTGTTCTTAGAGAAACCAGAGAACATCTTATTTTTGTCTCGAGTTCTGTAAACTTCTCTGACCTTCTCTCCCTTGTTCTCAGACTCTTGTAGTGTGTGAATGAGCCACTGGAGCTGATCGGCCGGGTCTGTGGAGTTCACCATCAGCCAGTAGTTCTCTCGAGCGCAGAAGTTCATGTTCAGAGACACCAGCCTCAAACCACGCTGAACTTCCACAGTGTAGAACCCTCCACGCCTGGAGAAGACAACACAAACAAAGAATTAAAACAAATTGTATGTTTGCATTTAAAATATTATCAATTATTAAAAATAACAATTAAACCATAGCAATTACAACAATACTAATACAAATGATAATAATAATTAAACTGTACTGTAGAAGTAATAAAACACCAATCTGTAGTACAGCATTTGAAAATAAAGCTACAAAAAATAATTCATAATTAATAAAACAATTATAATTATTATTATAAAACTATAAACGTGAAAACATCACAAATGTATCTATGCAGTATTGAATTGAATTTAAAATATTAAGCTACAAAATATGATGTAATAACATTAATAATAATAATAATAATAATAATTAAAAACAATTAGTTACAACAACAACGTTCTTAATATGATTTTATGTATTTATCAGTGACAATACTCATTTATATCAGAGTGTGATATAGTTTGTATAGACTTGTATAGTCTTTCCATCAGAACTTTACCGTATGGTCTCGAGTGCTTCCTCAGGGAGCCAAGATGCCCACTCCTTCGCCATAGTGTCATACAGCCAGCGGGACGACCCATTCCCATGTACAAATGGAGGTGGGAAACTATTCACCGGAGTGCTCTCGTGATTCCCCACAGATGGGTACACGGTTACATTAGGCCCCAGGTGTTTGAGTATCAGTCTAGTGATGACGGTGAGCTCGTTCAGCTGTTGTTTCCGGGTCTGAGACCATACGTTGTGTGCTGGAATGTCTCCTGTCCAGTACACCCAATCCCATGGGCCGGATTTGGCTAAGGTTTGGAGGAGATTCTCCACCGTGCGTAGAGGCAGGTCACATTTGCCATATGTGCCCCAGTATCCAGCTCCACTCTGCCTCCAACTGACCCTTCCGGAGTCATTCCGACAGCACAGTGGCTTCTTACAATCTACAAGGCTGCCCTCGGTGTACTCCGCATCCCAGTGGATATCTGTGAGGAACAGGATCCTGCTCTGTGGAGAGCCTGGTTTGGGAGGGGTGGGTGGTTTAATTGGGGGTTTGGGGACCCGTGGCAGGGATACATTCCAGGGGGCATAAATATCAAAATGGCCACACGTAGGTCCAACCAGCAGAGCGCAAGCCTCAGTGGGCCAGAGGAAGGACTCCTGCAGCGCACGGATGAAATCTTCTCGGAAAAGATCAGTGATCTCTCGGCATACATCTGGATCAGCGAGGTGCAGTCGGACACAGGCATCTCCCAGAACATGTGCCACACGCTCCTTGTTTGAGTCACTCTGGTCATAAAGGAAGCACAGAACGTAATAGTTGCCACTCTTTATTTTCACGGACAGATCAGAAACTTCACTCAAATGATTTTGTACAGGGGTATTTGAGGTTAGTGCATAACAATTATCCATTTAGAATCTAATAATCTTATGTATAAATATGTATTTAAATATATTTTGAATATGCTTTTACTTTAATGTACATAATGAAAATACATTTTTTAAACATACAAGATTTATAATATACACAAGATATAACATGTTCATATTTTATATATAATATACATTTAATACATGTAAAAAATACATTTACATTTATTTTTAAATTTTAAGTATTATTTTAAATAATAATTGTAATGCGTATAATAGAAAGCCAGGGGAGAAAAAACAGGCAATAACATCACGGGAAAAGCGTAAAAGTACGTGTCTCACCAGCAGCGCGATGTCAACCGAGGCGAAGATCGCTTTACACACCGCGCAGGACATGTTGTGCCAGCTGAACCCGAGCTTCAACCGATCAAACTCCTCCACGAACCTCAGCTCGGGCGCATCTCGATCACCTTCAAGAGGGTATGAGGAGACGATAAGCAACGAAAACAATGTCCAGACCGTGAAGACACCGCTGAAGGTGGACAACCCGAAACCTGGACGCTTCATCCTGGCTGCGACACTGCGGTAAACTGTCTCAGTTCCCCGTCATTACATATAAAGTCTGTAGCGACGACTCCAGCAAAAAGTGTTTATTCTTGAACAGACTCGGAGGAAGAAATTGTGTAAATAAAACAAGCGTCAAAATAACTAGAATTCGCGTTTTGTTTTTAAGCAGTTGTGAATAGCTAAATTGTGTTTTGAAGAGCCAGTCGCCTGCTCTCCTCACAGCTGCACCTCGACCCGTGCGAACCTGTCCGGCAGCGTTTATATTGCGTCAGCTGACTGATCACGTGACATGCTGACAAAGCTTCAAGTCACGTGCCTTACTGTTTTTGTAAACATGCAAGTATTATATTTTTATATATTAGTATATAGGACAATGACGTGAAGCTGATTCTTTGTCCGGACCTATTAAATAATTAAAAATATATATAAACTGAAACTGATACAACTGACATTGTATCTTTTGTCAGATCTTTTGTACATCTTTTCTATTAAGATAATTTTTTTCAATTTCGGAATTAAAAATAATATTTATATTTTTGACGGACTTAAAACGTCCAGGTGGTATAATTATCGAGAGATTGTACAAAAAAAAAAAAAAAAAAATCTTAAAAGGCTGACATTTTAATATATATACAAAGAAGTGGAATTAGTTTGGTATATATTATTGAAAATATTTATTTAAAAACATAAAGCAATTTAGTTTAAAAAACAGTATTTATTAATAAAAAATTATCTATGACTAACATGAAGGAATTTCGCTGATTTTTTTTTTATGTGACAAGAAAACCGATAACACGACCCCTTTATATCCTCAACAACAAATAAAATTCTGTTCAGGTAAAAAAAAAAGAAGCTGTTTATTTAGAAGTAGCTTAAAGCATATCACAACATCGCAAGACACTCTTGTCAATTTTCATGTCAACAACCCAATAATTTATTTTATGACTGATAAATGAACACAGATCAAACACTTTGCATGGCCAAAACATTTTATTTGTTCTTATTTTCTTTTAGTAAACTTTAGTTATCATGAATAAAATATAAACAGTCCAAATCTCCAAAATAAAGAATTAAGTTTCATTAAAAACCTCACAGGGTGAGAAAACAGTAAGCATAAGTTAGATAACCAGTCTGTTTTTCATCATCACCGCTTTTTGCTTTTCAAAACATAAAAAGAAACACTGTGAAACTAAAAAAAAGATAATTTATGCATGTCAAGTATGCTTGTTTTTGTCTCTTGGTTTTCCTATTGCATACCGGTGAGCAGATAAGAGGAACACTGTGAAAGCAAAACAAGGAAGTAAATAGATGTAGTGTTTAGAAAAGCAAAAAAAAAAAGGCACTCATGGGCAGCCTAACGTATCACCCATGAAAAAAAACACAAAAAACATGTATACAAGTATAAAAATACTCAGATATTTCAGCACGTAACATGCTTAACATGTACAATGTAAATTAGAATACAGATGCCGGAGGCGTGTTAGTAACATAACAGAGGATGCAGCAATCATGCATTTGTATGGATCAAGTAAATATGTAGGTTTATGGGAGATAGAATTAAGAGATATGACCCATGATGCGTGTCAATCTGTGGCACAAACGTTCTCACATTTGATGTGACGTGTAAATAGCTCTATGGTACCTTAATCTAACATATCAGGTTTTTATAACATGTATTTCTCTGCTATGAGAGGGACTGTACAATCGTGATATTACGGGCATTTCATAGTTTGTTTTTTGTTACATGATAAGGCATAAAATTGGCATTAGCTATTGCATTATTGCACTGTTTTTTTTTTTTTTTTAAAACAGATACATCTCAGGCAAACTTGGCCTATAGGACTTTTGTTATCAGGACAATCTAAAGAAAACACAGTTGAAAGACAATGGCACGATGCTTTAAATACTAACAGCGGCTGATGCATACACATTTGCAAATCATACAGATTTTGAGTATGGTTGCGTCCCTTTGAAGGAGTGAAAATGACAGAAATGGAGCGAGTGCGCAAAAAGATGCGGAAAATGTGGGAGTGGTTAAACTGATTTCACTGTACATTCACTGCGTCCAAAGACCTCTGCCGCCACTTCTTGTTTAATGGCTATAGAAAACAGGGTTTTGAGAGGAGCGTCCAGAAAACACGAAAAAGGACAGATGAACATATATATGCACAAGCACACGTCATCTTCACTGATTGCATGTAAGAATATAGGATAGTGAGAACGTGACTTTTAAAAATGTTCAACAGCGCTTCCACAAAGCGTTTTCTTTTTCTTTAGCAGAGGGCTACAGTGGCATAGAGCACTTTGGTGAGTGGTGAATTTTAAGGCAATACTGTGAACTCAGTGTTTGCAGGGCTGTTTCATTTGTCTTGCATCTTCTCTAGGATGGGCACGATCATGTCAAATTTGGGCCTCTTGGCGGGGTCCTCGTTCATGCAGATCTTCATTAGCTTGCAGATGTGGGGGGAGATGCCCGGCGGGATGGTGGGCCGCAGTCCCTCTAGTGCCACCTAGTGGAGAGAATAGGGATAAGGGCGTTTGGTTTGGCTCTTGCTCGCCAAAGTCGGGTGCATATGATGGAATCCATCTCACCTTCATGCCGATCTCCATGTTTGAGAGGTCAGCGAACGGCACCTCTCTGGTGACGAGCTCCCAGAGCAACACGGCGAAGCTCCACATGTCCGCAGAGCGCCGGTTTATCTCCTCGGGCTTCTTCTGCAGGGCTGAGAGGAGATGTGGAGGGAGGTGTTAGGTGTTAAGGTATCAGTGGATCAAAACTTAAGTTTAAGATTACATTTATTGTTGTTCTGCAAGTTTTCGCAGGCGAACAGGCGAAATGTTTTCCCTCACAGACGACAGACAACAGTACTGACAACAGACAATGGACTTTTTTGCATTAATGCGCGGAAATTTTGCTCAAATCTTCTTGAGAAGTTTGAAATGAAGAATTTAGAGAGTGATGGAGAGGAACGATACCTTCAGGTGCTACCCATGCTGGAGAGTACATCCTGCCGGGACACTGGAAGGAGAACTTCACATCTGCCATGCTTATCCTGGCCGTCATGTCCTCGTCAATCTGATGTCAGTGAATCAATGAGAACAGATTCATTAGGATAACCGAGCATGAAACGGTTATTTAGGCCAAACTCACTGTTTTTGCTTCATACAAACTGCAGAAAAACTGAAGCTTAATCAGTGTACCCTCCTATTCCCATTCCTGTTCTAAATAAATGGGAAACTAATACTTTTTTCAGCAAGGATGCATTAAATTGACCAAATGTGACTTACATTGTTAGAAAAAAACATTTAAAATAAATGTTCTTTTGAACTTCTATTCATCAAAGTATCCTGAAAAAACATGCATCACAGTTTCTGCATATTGAAATACTATAAAATATTAAGCAGCACAACTGTTTTCAACATTGATAATGATAAGAAATCAGTATATTAAAATGATTTTTTAAAGGATCATGTGACACTGAAGACTGGAGTAATGATGCTGAAAATTCAGCTTTGCCATCAGGAATAAATTACATATACAATATATTTAAAAAAATAAATAAATTGTAATTATATTTCACAATATTGCGGTTTTATGTATTTTTGAATAAATAAATGCAGCCTTGGTGAACATAAGAAACTTCTTTCAAAAACATTTAAAAAACTGTAATGTTAGCAGTACGTCAGCAGTTTGATACTCGTGCAGTTTTGCCTTGGTTTCACTTCTGTTTGTGGGTCAATGACAATCCACTGTGCTTTAAACTGATCGTGACTTTCACAGATTTTCATTTTCTATTGGACATTAAACCATTGATGTTTGTTAACTACAGACAATGAGAAATCCACAAGAAATCCAAAGAATGTTCTTTCGCTGCAACACTCCGCAACTTGAATCTCTCAACTTGTGATGGGATGAACGGAAACTTCACAGAGAACTAAGACCGCTTACATCAGTTCCTGTTCACAGTGTTTTATCCACCGAGACTATATTTAATGGAGGGCGAGTTCCACTGAATCAGTTCCACATGCCATGTCAGCAAACATGTATTTTGCAATGACTGGTCAACATTAAGTAATGAATGTCTGGAAATGAATCATGTTGTCTAGTAGAAAAGACAGGAATAAACACAGGAAAACCCCCTAGTTGTAGAAACCAAGATCAGTGGGAAACGTCTGCTTTCTGTTGCTCACCATGACACTCTTGCTGTTGAGATAATGCCGAGGGATCATGGGCTCCAGTGTGTGCAGGAAAGCCATTCCACACGCTATATCCAGGGCAAACTTCACAGCCTGCGTCTGATCCACAACAAAGTCTAAATGGACGCGAGAGAAAGAAGAAGATACAAGAGAAGGCTTGAGAAAGATTTACATTTACTTATGCTGAGTCAGGAAAAATAAAACTCCAGAATTGTAAGAGCATTTCAGCATATTTTCAACATTAAACATTCAAATGAAGCTGACATACACCACATGATTTGTGTGAGACAGTAATGTGTGTTTTACTCACTGGTCCCCTCGTGAAGCACATTGTAGAGGGAGCCATAGGGCATCCAGTGTGTAATTATGATTGGATGAGGGGCGGGTGGAGCTTGACACGCCCCCAACATGGGCAACACATTGGGGTGGGAGAAGATTCTACAGCAGGGGAAACGGGACGCATGAACACACAGGTACAACAGACCACTAACACGATGGAGACATTTCACAGATTAAAGATTAATTAATCAGGACTGTCTTCTCTTTTGGAATAAAACAGTTCACCTAGACTTTTCCCTTTTTTCCATCTTTAAATTTGTTCCCTTTGTTATTGATGATATACCTGTATTGATGATAACCATGATATTTAGAATATTTAAAATTGAATCTGGTTGACACTCCAACATAGGTGTAGACTTCTATACAGTTAAGGTTACAAACTCACTCTCTCTCAAAAATAAAAAAATAGAAAACCAAAAGTTAGATGAATTTGACAGATAGCATTATTTATTTTTTTTAAGAGAGAATTAAACGCAATATTGTGGTACTCCTAGTTCAGAATCAGCTTGATTTGTGAACTAATCGCTCTTTTGAGTCTGATCTTTATAATAAATCAGTGGACTCAGTTCACAAAACCAGTCTGAATGATTTTAATAATCCGGTTGCAGCAGTTAACAGCTAAATGAAGCAGAAGGTTATTGGTGAAAGACAACTTAACTGAAGTTATGTTTTTCACATAAAGCTATTGTAAGACTTAAAAAGAGTGAATATAGTGCAAAAGGCGTACGTGGCTTTTTGAAGCTTGAAATTTCAAGTACGATTAGGACCTTCTTTAAACTTCTCTGTTTGTTTCCACAAAAGAAAGAAAGTCATACAGAAATGGAAAATTGCTATTATCATCAGATATTAGTATCAATGATTTAAAATTAGATTACATTTTTTTATTTTATTTTATATTTTCTGTTTCAAGTTAAAGCTTTAATAATTTTGTTGTGTATTTTTGTCATTTTATTATTATTATAATTCTTTTTTTTAAATGTCCATATAGTTTTTATGAATTTTTATTTCAGTTTTAGTTTGTTATTTACATCAAGTTAAACTAAATGAAAATGAGAAATGTTTCCTTGACAAATAGCTTAAATATAATAAGTTTCTTTAATATTTTTATATATTTTCTTTTATAATTTACATAATTTATTAACAAGTAAAGAAATCTTTTTTTATGTTTTAATTTTAGGCAACTATAATAACCCTGATTTGGAATGAGTATATGACGACAGAATTCATTCCCTTTAATCTGTGTAATCTGGACACATTGGACTGGCGGTTCATCACCTTAGTTTAGGATACTCCTCATTGAAGTCACGGCTCTTTCTAGTAGTCCAGTCCCGCACATGAAGCATCTTGATCACAATCTCTGTGCCCTGCCAGCGGCCCTGCCACAGCTGCCAGAGAGAGACATCAGTGTTTCCATAAACGCTCAGAGACATGGTTTGGGTAGCTATAGTGGTTTAGTTTGGTAAATGAGCTCACCTCCCCAGAGTGATTCTCGTTGATCTTGGCCAGCATGGAGAGCTGCTTATAATCTATGCCCGCGGTTTTGTTCAGTGTGCCGTTACCTGCAGACATCATGAAAAAACCCAGAAACAATCAAACCTTTATTGTGGATAATTCATATAATCTTATATTGCAACCTATACACAGTTCCACTGAATGACAATAAAAGGCTTGTTTGCCAAAGCATCTGCGTTATGAATGGAAATGAGAATCAGATGTTCTGAGGGCGCTTACGTGGTCGAGTTCGAGTGGTTCCCTTCCAGAAAGAGTCCTTGAAAGGAACTTTGGACAGGCTCTGTCCCTGTTTCTCCGCCAGCTCTGATTCATAAACAAAACAGAATTATAAGGCCTGATGCAACATATTATAACAGAAACAAATCTCTGAAGCTTCACAATGTAAGCAAACAATCCTCCAGCAAATCTACTGCTGATGTCACATTTGCTACATTAGTAAAGAAGAGTGTTTACCTTTCAGATTTGCAGCAAGCGGTGGTTTGGCCTTGTCCAGTGGAGTTTCACCATATTTGTTGCAGATGCTCACCTGAGCACCATTATTGACCAAATCCTGGAGAGAAGATATATAATAACATATCAGGTACAACAGAAACTCAATTCAGGTATCAATTTCAAAATTCCATACTTTTCCAGACCCAAATTTCCAAAATCCTATGAAGATTTTTAAGACCATATTTAACACAAATGGTTCATGCAGTATTATATTTGGTATATAATACAATCACCTGTAAATATTTTTTGTTTCATTGGTTTTCTCAAAGTGATAACACACACTTACATGATGAGAAGAAACCTAAAATGCTTTATAACCTGCATATTCACGTTTGATACTGTAATCATGGTTTGAGGTTGCACAACACCAAACAGCAAAGTACAGTATGAATTAAATGATGGTTTGCTCCTTTATCTGTTGCTGGTTTGAGCGGCATATGCACATTCGTTTAGTTAAGTTCAAAAGAGACATAATGAAATATAATGAAATGTGCGCCTTGAATTAATTCAGTTGTGTTTGACAAACAGTTTTGCATAATGAAAATGTGCACCTTGAATTAATTCAGTTGTGACAATCACTAAACGATACTAAACATTTGCCATGAAATTACTCTGCTTGTATGATACATTTTTAGAAATTCTTAATTTTATATTTTAGAAAACTGAATACGGGATATTTTTCCATACTTTTCCCAATTACTCAAATCAAATTCCATACTTTTCCAAAAAGCATAGGAACCCTGTAAATTGTTATGCTATGTAAACCACTGAATGCCAATGTTTAAACATTTCCATTATTTCTGCTCAAATGTAAAACAAAATACAAAAAAATGCAATGTAGTGGTTGCCTTTTTCGATCAATGTTATTTTACTATCATTTATATACGGTTTTAAATGTATTTTATTCATTTTATAATTTTTTGAATTGGCTTTTATTTTATAGTTTTACTTTTACTTTGAGTAAGTTTTAATCATTTTGTTAAATGCATTTGTCTTTTTTTTTTTTTATATTTCCATTTACCCCAGTTTCAGTTTTAATCATTTTAGTACTTCAGTGTATTTATTTTAGTTGCCGAGTCAACATTTCTCATTTTCATTTAAGTTTTCTATACAATAAAAATGAATCGGCACTATAGAGCTCCAAAAATGATGTAAATAAAAAAACAACAACACAAAAGTGGTTAATATGACTGTAACCATTTACTAGGACTATATTCCAAGTCTTCTGAAACCGTACTAAAGCTTTATGTGAGAGACAGACCAAAATTCTAACTTTCATTTATAACACAAGAGGAGCTTAGACATTCTGCAAAATATCTTTAGTTGTGTTCCACAGAAGAAAATCAATTTGTGTACTTTCCCAACAAAAAGCTATTGTATGGATTCAGAAGACTTGGAATTTATCGCATGAGGACCAAGTGGACCACTTGTTGATCAAATATGATCAATGCTGAAAATATTAAAATTCATAGACATACATACTTTTTATCAGTATATTGGTTGCGGAAACGGGAATTTAAACATTCAAATAATATGTCAAATAATTTTTAAAATTATGATTTTGTGTGAAATGTTAGCGTCTACGCTTTGTAATGATACTACATTTGACTGTTAATGTTCCATCAGGACTTTTAAATATCAAAGGACGATTGTAATTACATAGTTCCGGACCCGTTATCGGTTTACGACCTGAGAGTGTTTTTTAAAGCTCCTGTCCCCATTTATTATAATTACATGGAAAACAGCCATTGATTTCCCCTCTACCAACTGAAATGTTTTCAAAACGATCTAGAATTTCTCATTTTTCCCAGCAGAGGGCACTTCAGACTAACCTCAGCCACCAGATCATGGGCCCAGAAGCAAGCATAATGGAGAGGGGTGTTGCCGTGCTCGTTTGCCGCATTGGTATCTGCTTTACACTGGATCAGCTAGACAACACAAACCACAACATGATTCAGTATCCAAAACAGCAAACACAAATCATCCATTTAAAACCTGTTTTATAGAACTAAAAGGCAAAAAATATTCCTTCTTAAAGTTTGTGTGTGAAAGTATTTATAACTCTGGGAGCTTCTGTTTGCAGCTGTGTGTTTGTTTACACCTTTCCATGACCGCTGTGGTCTCTGTGGTTGTTCAGGTGCAGATGTGTGAGTGTGTGTGTTAGTGAGCGTTTATCCGCTACGTTCTGTTCGCACCTTGGCCAGAATGTCACGGTGGCCGTGGCTCGCAGCCAGGTGCAGGGGTGTGTCGTCTCCGCGGTTCATGACATTGATGCGCGCCCCTCTCATGATGAGCATATCCACGACACCCGAACGACCCTCACGGCACGCCCAGTGCAACGGACTGAACCCGTGATCATCCCTGCGAGAAACAAACATGTTAGCAGACGAGTCAGTAGCATATCAGAATTATCACATCAATACTTATAGTCACACTCAAAAAATATTTATGCTTAAGTTTAAGATTGACGTATTTAAATTGCATTTAAAATTTCCGTGTATTTGGATTACACAGTTTTAACAATCTAATATCTGACCAGTTTCATTTATGTATGACTGACAGATATGCATCACATTAAGCTTGTTTGTTAAAACCAATATTTTTTGCGTGCATACAGGTTGGGAAACGATGACAGTAGTTTCATTTTTGGGTGAGCTGTCCCTTTATATCAAGGCAGTTTTTTTTAAAGCAGTGGTTGGTGGTAAACTGTCTCCAGTCAGGCTAGTGTCCTCTCTCTCTCTCAGCTGTCTGTCTCCAGGCAGTTAAATATAAACAGCCGTTAACTGGCCCTTTCCTCTAGATTATGTATACCCCCCTCCCCCCGTGTTTGAGTCCGAGATCCGTTCTCAGGCCTTCCTATTTCCTTTTCAAAACCGCAGTAAAGCTCGCACTTTCTTCAAGTCGACAGTGACGCTTAAGTTACAATAACAACACAGTGATCAGATCAGAGCCTGTGCATTAGTGCTGCTACTGACAGCTCACGTGAACTGATCCAATTGAGGTTTTTATTATTACAACCACTGAACGCAACTGTATTGAAAGTGTTATAAAGGTAAAGTCTGCAGCTGGTTATGCTCATCCCCACAAAGATCAGTTGTAAAGTCTGTGGTAATGAAGTGTTTGTTGAAGAGCTGGGTGTGTGCAGTACAGTAGGAAGCCTCTGGATAAATAGTCAGGCCAGTGGTGTGGCTAAACTTAGGGGTAGCTGCTGAAACTTCTCACAACGTCCTGCTGAAAGAGACCAGACCACACACAGACACACACACACACACACTCTCACCGAGTCAAGTATGTCCACAGCTGAAGGGGTTAAAGACAAAAACAACATCCAAAAATAGAGCTAAATAAAGAGGAAGAACCCCTGCCCCCAACAAATCAATTAATTCAATTGGATTGGAATCCTACATGAGCCTCCCAATGGGAATTCTGGAATGTTCATTATTTCCGGTCAAGCGGCGCATTTCAAGGAAAGTAAATGCAAAAAAGGCACGGAAAGAAAGTTGCAAACAAAGCAGGACAGCAGCAAAGAAGAGAAGCTTAAAAGAAAAAAAAAGGAAATAAAAGAAAAGGTAGGAACAATGAAAGTACAGAAAAATAAAGCAGAAAATTGGACAGAAAGGAAGTGGAGAAGAAAGAAAGAAAGAAAGAAAGAAAGAAAGAAAGAAAAGAAAGAAAGAAAGAAAGAAAGAAAGAAAGAAAGAAAGAAAGAAAGAAAGAGAAAGAAAGAAAGAGAAAGAAAGAAAGAAAGAGAAAGAAAGAAAGAAAGAAAGAAAGAAAGAGAAAGAAAGAAAGAAAGTGAAAGGAAAAAGAAAGTGGCAAACAAAGGAAGCGTGAAAGGAAGAATCATAAAAGGAAGAAACTGTGAAAGACAGGAAGAAAGTTGGAAAGAAGAAAGGAAGGAATTAAGAAAGTGGGGATAAACAAAGCAGAAAAGGAAGAAAATGGGACAGAAAGGAAGCCAGTTGGAATGAATGGAAGGAAGTGAAAAGAAAGAAAGAAAGAAAGAAAGAAAGAAAGAAAGAAAGAAAAGGAAGAAAATGGGACAAAAAAGGAAAGAAGAATGGAAGGAAGCGAAAATAAAAAAAGAAAGAAAGAAAGAAAGCGGAAAAGGAAGAAAATGGGACAAAAAAGGAAAGAAGAATGGAAGGAAGCGAAAATATAAAAGAAAGAAAGAAAGAAAGAAAGAAAGAAAGAAAGAAAGAAAGAAAGAAAGAAAGAAAAAGAAAGAAAGGCAAGATAATAGGACATTAGCAAGAAAAAAAAAGGAAGTGGGAAAGAAAGAAGGAGAATGAAGGAAGGACAGCTGGTCAGAGTGTCAGAGCTCATCATTCATCAGCGCTCATCACACTAATAAAGCAGCAGAGGACTGGACTGAGGAAACCAGAGCGGGAACCGCAGGAAATGAGATTCAACAAGCTAGCGGCTCCCTTCCTTAGCATGTGTGAGCGGAGCGCTCTGCTCAATTCATGCCCACTTACTTTCCCTTGTCCTTGTAAGGATGTGAAGCATGCACCGTTAACACGCACACACAGAGAAAGAGAAAAAGGAACGTTTACACTAACAGACTTACAAACGTACAAAGACAGACTATGTAAACATTGATACTGGAGTCACACAGTTGAAAGATTTCGTCTCGAGTCTGCGGTTATACGATCAAAGAGTTGAAAAGCTCTCTTATTAAGAGCTTCCTCCGGCCAAAAAGCATTCTGGGGTTGCGCAAGGCGATGATTTAAACGTGCCACTCCACATCTGAGTTCAGGTTTCTAGCTTTCAGCACTGGTGGAGTAATCTGGTTGAGTGAAAGCTCATACTGAATAAGATCATAAGCCACACATCAGTGAGGCGCCATGGTCTATAAACACATCTGAGCTAGCAGGCTAGTGAAGTGGGCCAAATTGAGCTATGTTACAGGAAGTGTAACTGAAACGGCAAATAATATCGCTGGACATCTAAAAGGTAGTTTCAGAATCAAACCGCACATCAAAAAGGATGTTATATTTTTAGACAGTGCGGCTAAAAATAAGTTCAAATACAGGAAGTATTTTTAATAGTAAGTGATTTTAGAAATGCGCTTCTGATTGGCTTGAGCTGCAGCAGCTTCAGTGTCCGTTTTAAAGCCACAGAGACTAACAGCTGTAACCTGCCATTTAGTTTCTTCTACTATCATTAGTATCTCTGAGTCCTGTCCAGAACTTCAAGAATGAAAAACAGCCACAAAAAGTGTCAGTTCCTCTTTTGAGTCACAATTCGAGAGCAGACTCAGTTAACTTAAAATGGCATTCGCTGCCAGAGAAGCACAGATGCAAAACTTGGGTGATGGTACGGATATCCGATCTTCAAAACAACATCAAACATAGATTGTGTAACACAGTAATATACATTGCATAAAAGATCTCTACAAAAAAAAAAAAAAAAAGGTCATTTGCCACAGAACTTGTTTTTTTTTTACTTTTAACTAAAAAAGTTAAATGTACTCAATATTTAGTCATATTCTTTCAATTTAGTAAATTTATTATTGTACATTTTAGTTGTCAATAATATGCAAAATACTAAAAACACGTCAGTCCAAATTTCAGCCAAATTTGACAATTTGAAAAATTACATTTATTGATATTTAATTAGTTTTACACGAAATCAAAATTGACCGTTTTTACTTTAACACATATTTGTGTTCTAAATGATTAATCAAAATACAATTTATCAGTTAATCGGACACATTTTTTTTTTTTTATTATTGATTTATAATTTTGCATATTAAAGATTTACCAACATAACTGAAACAGAAAAATCTACTGTGTGAATTTGTCATGGTTGAGATTTGAGTAAACCTTTTTCTACATTTTTCTTCTTGCTGCTTTATTATTGTAATAATACATTTTTTTAAGTCTTTGTATTTCTTGACAAAATAAAAAAACTGTTCTGATTTGATCCATCTGGAATTTATCAGAACATTAAAAAAATGTGAGTTTGCCAAAACAATGTCTAGACTGTACTATACTGTAGCTTTTTGGGAATTGCTTAACATTCTTTTCCCTTCAGTTAAACAGGAAGATCGTTTCAAAAGTAGAGTAATTTTTTACATTTTGATGAAACATAGCATACTAATAAATCATAGTGAGTAAAGTAATATTTTAATTTCATGCTGACTTTAAAGCTAAACAAATAAAACCAACTATTTCAAAATCAACTTAAACGGAGGCTTCAGGCATAATGGCCAAATTATAAGGACATTTCCATAGAAAACATCTACATCAGTTATGGACATTAAACAAAGTTCAGTTTGTTGACTGACATGCTGTAATGCGAAGCATAAACTACACCCATGTATGTCTGTAATTTCCTGTCTCCTCCCACAAAAGCGTAAGGTTGTGACATATGAAGCCATGCTAAAACTCTTCATGGCCCTTCAAAAAAACTGAATCACACAGCCCCTCTTCTTCATAGCAGTGGAATCATTTTATTAGGCAATCCACAACATGCTAAAGCAAAAGGCAAATCACTTAGCTGGAGTTTTTCTATTTCTGGAAAAGGAAAACACTTTGAGAAGGGTAAGAAGGGAGGGAGGGAGGGAGGGAGGGAGGGAGGGAGGGAGGGAGAAAGAAAGAAAGAAAGAAAGAAAGACAGAAAGAGAGAAAGAGAGAGAGAGAGAGAGAGAGAGAGAGAGAGAGAGAGAGAGAGGTGACACAGAGAGGACTGGTATGGCTCAAGTCAGCATGCCTTGCTTGGTGAGCTCATCGTATGGAAACTATTCGTCCCAAGCATTTAGTTTTAGCCCAGACCGTTCTCTCCTCCCACTCTTGTGAGTCACAAATTAGACATAGACTCCTACTCACACAGGTTTGGAAAAGATCAGCTGTTGTTTAGAGTAGGGAATTGACATGTAGCAGACAACGAGAGCGCTAACATATGAAGGGTTTCTCTAGTTATATAAAAAAAAAAAATTCCTTTCAGTCACAACTTCAGCCATGTGAAGAGGACAGGAAATGCCTAGATCGTGATCTACATCGGACACGACGGCACGCCTCCCTAAATGGTTGATCTAAACTAGCCGCTGCCTGCAATCTGCTGATTTTGTGCTGAATCAGCCCCGGCGAACCATTAGCCTTCCTTTCAGGTAATAACTCTTGTGGATGACAGCACGAGATGCAGGTCCAGATCAAATTCCTTACAAGATCTCGGAGATCCACCTGAACATTTCTCTCTCTCTCTTTTGTCCTTCTCAGCTGTTCTGGGATGTATTAGTGAAGGAAGGCAGGCCAGGGCTGTTTTGTGAGAGGGGAGCTTGGCAGAATTGGAGGTATTTGAAGAGGGTGCATGGATCAACTCTGTGTATGCTTTACGCCATATAGGGCTAGAAGTGAAATTCTGGTCTTCAACAAATGTGGAATGTTTTTCATTTAGTTTAGAAGACATAGACAGGATATTTTAGGTTGTATTTCTTTAAACCTAGGCTAACCATGATGAGTTTACCACAAAAGGCATGCACAATATTAACATTCTATAATAATAATTGAATGATATGCTCCATAACTGATAAATGACTAATATCAAAACAATATTATGACCAGAGTTGTCAAAAGTACTGAAATGTAAAAAATGTGACGATACGCTGTTGAACGGATTCTTAAACACCTCTGATTGGCCACTGTGTGCACGCGCTCAACATATATGTCTGTGATTGGCTACAATGATCAACGCTTCAAAAATATATGGTGTCTTTGACGCTCTTCATCGAGCGCTTGCATAGATACACACGGAAGCACTTTAAAGCGGCGTCTATCAGCGCCCGCTTTTAAACGCTCTGTGTGTATCTATGCAAGCGCTCGTTGAAGAGCGTCAAAGACATCATGTTCAGACATCACGACAGACATATATGTTGAGGGAAATACAGGTATCGTCACATTTTTAAATTTCAGACAACTAAAATTTTTGACAACTCTAATTATGACTAATAATAACTAAAAATAATAATAAAATAAAAAAACGAAATCAGTCATTTTAAATGCTACAAGTGAACAAGAGTAATATACTAATACCAAATCTCCTTAATGCTTCCAAACATCTGATTGAAATATATAATCAGTGTACGCCACGACAGGCCAAATAACTGAATGAAATCCACAACAGAGGAAAAGTGATAAGATCTACCCGCATCGTCTTTCTGAGTCATTGCACCCAGGGATTAAAAGACAGATAAACGTGTAAGGGGTGAACTAAGGGACAAGCCTTGACAGAAGATCCTTCTCCGTGTGTACAAACAGGACATTTTCTTTAAACCCAATCCAAGTTTCGCAAAGTTTTTAGAGGGTGTGGCCTCCAAGGATCCTCTACCCGTTTGAATGAGAAATTGAGTGTACAAAAACACAAATAAGCGTGTTTACAACCACACTGGAATCTACCTAATAACAGCTCTGACTAAATTCATACTCACCCCTGGTTTAGGTCATTTTCTGTGTTGTCCAACCAGAGGCGGACAGCTACCGCATTGCCTTCACGGCACTGAGTGAAGATGTCATCCATCTCGGCACCCTCTCTCCTCTCACACTACCGGAATCGTTCGTCCCCTACCAGGAGTGTCCTGGGAGAGGCGTCTGATGCAGCTGTACCCTGAAGACGACAGGCGAGGGGCTGACAGAACATCCAGCCAGGGGAAGGGTGCGTTGGGACAGTCTCTTCACTGCCTCAGGACAAGTGTCTGCGCTGCACTGCAGAGAAACGAGAAGGAAGCTCAGATGAGCTGTCCTGAACACAGTTTACACAAAACACACCGTCACAGTCCAAGTCACTAGGGAACAATGACTAAAAACTGAAAAACAACAAGTAGCCAGCCAAAAATGAAAGGGTGAGGGTCAATGACATGATGCTCAGACTTGTTTATTCAAATAAATACATGCAGTTCATTCACATGACTTGAAGGCACTGTTACTATGTTTTTTGTAGGGGGAATAAAGACAACATATTGATCCTGATATTATAATGAAGAAGAAAAAGACAACAAAATTATTATTGAAAAGAATATTTTCTTTCTTTTACCATGGACACTCTCTTTAATAGCTATGTTTCCATCCAAAATTTGATTATCGCATAAAACATTTACGAATAAAGTAACGTTTCCATCCCATGTGTTCAAGAGAACAAAATCGGAAGTTGCTGCAATAAACGCTGTCATGTTATCTTGTGTTCGGATGCCTAATATTTGTGAATGCAATCATTTATACAAATATCACGGGCACGGCAAAATCATGTGTTTTTTGTTGTGCATTGAAGGACTTATTCTGTAAATGTGTTTCCATCGTAGTTTATGCTCATGTTTCTTGTGGGATAAAAAAAAATTTCCACATTAATTGAGTGCATGTTTTTACGTGCATTTTTAGAATTTATGCGCATATTGGCATATCACTAAACTGATGGTTTCCATCCAGCGTTTTTTTATGGCATATCCCAAAATGCGCATTAGAATAGGTTGATGCAAACATAGCTAATGATCCTTATTCTTCAAAATATTTTATGTTCCACAAAAGAAAGAATAGGCTATACATTGAATATGCAAATCACATAGGTTTAGAATGACATGAGGGTGAATAAACAACAGAATTTAAATTTTTGGATGAGCTATTCCTTTAATTCACAACAGATTTAAGCAATGGGTTCAAAAAAATTGTTCATTAAGTGGTGATAGCCTAGGACGAATACCAATTTAATCATGCAGGTCTCGGCTTGTTATAACATACATAACACTCCCTTACTGAGTCCAAAACATCCCTCTGCCAACAGAATGTGTTTCTTTAATACTCTGACATCACTCGAACTCATACTTTAGTTAAACAGGTCTACGCAAAGACCTGTCATACTCATGAAAAGCTACTTCTGTGTCTGTGTTTCTGTTTAAGTAGAGAATTGAATTTCATGTCACATTTATTAAAAACAAAAAGGAAAATGCGTCAAATACATTTAAGAAGCTATTTCTCATATAAACTATCATGCACTGTACTTTCCTGATAATGTTTGAGTAGGGAAACTGGAGAGACTGTATTCACTTACAGAAAATGACAGACAAATTAGATAAAAGCAGGCTGATATTGATTCAGTTAAATGTGAATTCAATCACAAAGACAATAAAAGGTAAACATGATAGTTAAGACTCATAGAAAGACGGGTAGAATTTGACAGACAGACATAGGCCTACATGTCTATATTCAAATCGGTCTATATTGAAAAAGAGAGTTATATGTTCTAACAGATGACAGGTAGATGTCAGACAGATTTTGTTTAAACTGACAGATAGCAAAATAGAAGAAAAACAGACAAAATGAAAGACAGAACGGTATGCATGGGGAATATTGAATAGTTCAAACAGGCAGGCAGACAGTTAGAATGATAGACAGATATGTTTATGAGTGAACAGACAGACAGTTGTGTTCAGATAGAGGCAAGTAAGTGTTCAAACAGAATGGGACACACATACAGACTGACAGATAGATACAGGTCAGATCTATAGACGTGTTCAAACAGAAAAATATGGGTATTTGTTCAAGAAGACAGAGAGGAAGATAGAGAGGAAGATAGATAGCAAGATAGATAGATAGATAGTATTTGTAGCAGACAGATAGACAGTCAGGCGGTCGGACAGACAGACAGGTACGTGTGTTCTCTCAATAAAACTGACATTAGCCGCGTAGCTAATAGACTCCATTCAAAGAGTCTAAATACTCTTAATTATGGGTGAACCAAAAGAAGAAGAAGAAAAAAAAACACACGATATAAATTATATGTACTTAATCATGCACAATTTATTTATTTTCACTCTACGGTTTATTTATGGCTATTCAGAAGTAGTTTTGTCTTGCAGTGAGCTAGTACGCTAATTGTGCTAGCAGTCATATACGCCCACAGTCACTGAACTTCACAATCAACACACGATTCATGCTTCCTTCACAATCAATCGATCATAACAACCACCATTACCTGTTTATGTGGCCGCTTTCAGCTGGAGTAGACCAACGGTAATGACTGGGACAGTCCGGACCGACACTCTTCCAGCGTCCACACCCTACTAGAGCCCGAGTCTGTGATCTCCGCCCCACCGACAGACACTCACTCATTCCCCGCAGAACACGTCACCGCAGCGCCCCCGGCTGGAGAGTGAGGAAAACATGCGCCTCGGGACACGGTTTCTCTCTCTTCAGAACTGTGCTTGAGGTTATGATTAATATTCATTGAATCCTTTATATACATGAATTTACCAAACATCAGCCCAAACTTAGTAAATTTGCATGGTCCTTTCTGTTACATCAGTATTAGAGGCGAATACAATTCTTGCGTTCTTCCACACAGAAACGTAACTTACTATGGCAGATAACGACCATAAAGCCAGCTAAAATAAGTTACCTGGGGCCTGTTTCAGAAAGGAGGTTAAGTGAAAACTCTGAGTATGTTAACAATGAAATGAGGGAAACTCTGGGTTTTCTGTTTCAGAATGGGAGGTATGTCAAACCTGAGAAAGCAGAGTAAGTCGGGACCAGAGGCAAAAGAGTAATCCAGGGAACGGGGCAAGAATACTCGGAGTCAGTTACCATGGTAACTAACTCTGTGAACCTAACCTGGTCGGGAGCAGGTTTTCTTCTGTAAACCCAGAGCTTTCGGTCTGCTCCCCCTTTTTTTTTTTTTTAAAAAAAAGAGGAAGCGGTGTTTAAACACCTCATTCATTCTTTCAGTACATTTTTATTAATAAAATTAACCTTTTATTAATAAATAAAATATTTCTATTTTTACTGCTGTTTTTTCTATTTTTGTTTTAATAAGATGAAGTCATATAACTCCTTAACTGGCAATTGAAAATACAGTAGTAGATTAGAGTTACATAATGTAGTTCTAAACAAATTCTACAGAATTAAACTGTGGTATTTACTGAAAATCACTGAACTGTGTTCATCTGTGCAACAGAAGTTGATGGACCGTCCTCCTGCTGTTCTTCCACACTCTGGGGGCGCAGGGAGAGATAAGAATACCCGTTTATACTTAGATTTAAACTTAGATTCTATAGGCTACTCCACATAAAAATGTGAAAAAAATGTGAATGTGTAGATTGTTTGATGTGTAGACACATAATATTAACATTACCTCTGTAGGCCTCTCTGTGGCAGCAGAAACTCTTTATCCCCATCGTCCTGTGAAGATGAACATTTGGTCAAGTACACTTTATAACACTATTTGTCATAATTTCTGTGTAAATGGAAATATCAAAAATAGCCTATATAAAATATAACACATGTGTAAACCTCTTACATTTTATGAAGGCCCTTGGATCTTCGGGAGTGACTGGCTCTGAAGTCCCTCCAGGAATTCCCTCAGCCGAAAATGCTGCTGCACTGTAAGACACTGGATGCTATTTAGTAATTTAATGTCAAATGTAAAGTCAGGTAGCCTACACCCATGATATGCTCAAACCTTACCTGATTGAATTATGTTTTTATATTTAATTTTCAGCTACTGCCATGTTCTTTTAATGCCTGCAGGATTGCACCTACATGAAAATTAAAATTAGATTGAATAACATACTGTTCTTCCAGTTTCACCTCTGATATTATAACAGTTGGGTAAGTTCTAAAATAGTTATTCTACAAATGACATCTTCAACAGTGTAATTAGATTAATGTATGAGAAAGTATTGGTCTACTTATTATTAATTACTAAATCATTATCAACCTCAACCACTTGAACAATTCAAGGAGAGACAAGAAACTGCACTTTTAATGCTTTCAAATAAACAATATAAAATTGCATGAATTATTCATGAATTGACAAAAGTGTGTAGAGGGAGAAGGTTACATTAAAATATACCTTTTAAAAATGTATGTTAAATATACAGAATTGTTCTATACTTCTATACTTTAAATTACAGAAGAATTAAGAGTAATCCCTTTAATTAAATTACAGTATTTAGATTGCTTGGTAATTAATTACACCCATCACTGTATAACAGTAATTAAAATGTAGACTTCAAATTGACTCGAGCAACTGTTTTCTCCCAAGCTAACTCTCAGTCCTTTGCTGCTGGAGCCGATATTTTAAAAAATAATAATAATATGTGTTCGTACTCTCCATATGCTTGCAGAAGCTCATCCAGTTCTGCTGGTGAGAAATATGCAGACCTCTTTTTGTCTGGCGCTGTTGCCTTGGTGACTCGCGCTTAACTCAGATATAGGTCAACTCAGAGTTGATTGAACTAACTCATTTCAGCTGTTCTGTAACCGAAAACTCAGTTTTTCCCATCTCAGGGTAAGTCAACTCAGAGTTCAAGTTTTAACTCAGAGTTGGTTGAACCTCCTTTCTGAAACAGGCCCCTGTTCTACAATAAAAAAGTAATTTTGTATCGTATTAATTAATTAATTAATTAAATAAACAAACCATCACAGATTAAAAAAAAAAAAAAAGGCAATTTAAATCAAGGTTATTATAGCTAACCAAAACTAAAAACATCACTTAAATTAAAACATTAAATTAAAACTTTTTTTTTTTTTTTTAAATCAAACTTAAATTTCTCCACTAAATTGTTTCCAAAGCAACCTTATTCATTTTTCATTTAGTTTAACTCTATGAACGAAAATAACTAAAACTTAAAATGAATAAAAAACTGTTTATACATATTTAGAATTAGAATGAAAACAGTAAATGTATACAATATTTAAGCTGGTTGTCTCTAAAATGCTTTTAATCACAATTTTATGTTTAAATTACTTAAAGAATATAAAATATAATTTAATTTAAATTAAAAAACACTAAAAGAAAGAAGCATCACTATCAGCATGATTTCAGTGGTGTAATGATAAAGTAAAATTCTCATTGCAAAGTTATTTATATATGTGCAAATAAAAACAGGCTATATAATTTTCATGTGATTATGTGATGAAACATGCCTTGGACAGACATATCATTTGGGGAAAAAACAATGATAATAATGAGATAAATAAATATACCAAATACAGATTTAATAAAAAAATAATGGCAAAATAACTTTAGTTTCCACATGATGCATTTTATTAAAAGAGAGAGAGTTCACATGTTAGCCGGCAGAGCATCATTATTCAAGGTTGTAATAGAGGTATTTAAATATTCATGAATGAGTCTTAAAAGGTTTCTGTAACTTTTGACTGTTAAGACTGAATATGCAGCATAAACAACATCTCCTAGATATATCATCTCTGCCATGTCCCTGTTCTGCACATCGCCATCAAGATGGAGTTTGGGGGGTCTGTCCCGCACCCCCTGCAGACCGCGTTTCAGGGACTGATGTGGACGTTACACTGCTGGCCTTCAGATTGAGTTTATCCACTGCACTTGAGATGGGACCTACACCTACTTTAGGTACACTAGAAGATGTTGAGATCACTGCTGATGGTGCTACTAGTCCCTCTGACTGCATTTCCCCAAAAGCTGAGCCATTTGTCGATGATGATGTCTCAATATCTGATGGATTATTGGGAGATGAAGGTATCTGCGGGCTTTCAAGCATTGGTGTTGTGGTTGAGGGCATCCCCACCACTGGAGAGGATGTGGCTGGGATCTCTAGGGTTGATGGAGACTCTGTTGATGTGTCTGTGATGGCAGTAGATGGGTTTTCTAATGCCGCTGCAGCTTCAGCTTTAGCTACTTCTGCAGCCTTGCTCTCCATCTCCTGCATCCGCTTCTGCACCATCGCAGGCATCAGCTGCACATACGTGCCCATTAAACGGTGATTGGTCCTTATTAACTTACCAGCACAACTGTCCACACAACGCTCCTGATAAAAATAAAAACATGGGAAAAATAAGCATGATATGAATGTCATAGTGAAGCACAATAGGTTTTTTAAGGTCCGTTCACACCAAAAACGATAACTAAAGATAACTATAATGATAACTATATTAGCGTCCACACCAGCGGATGATATCATTCTGTTTATTCTCAGCGCGTGGTTGTCTGTCACTTTAAATGCTGGAGCTCATTATAGCAGGATGGATTCTGATTGGCTGTCAATGTTTTTATTGTTTTATCAGCTGGATAAAATCGTTCTGAAAGTGATTTCAATGATATTGTTTATTTGTGCCGTTATCGTTATAGCTGTGGTGTGAACTCTGCCATTCTTTAATATTGAGAACGATTTTTAGAACTATATCTTTATCGTTATCTTTATAGTTGTTGTCTTTGGTGAATGGGCCTTTATTCTATTGGCAGTTCAAGCCTCTTCAAGCCAAACTCCCCTCAATACAATACAAAAAAACTTTTATTTTCTTTGTATGTTAATGGCTTGCCAAATGTTTGTCCTAATGCCAATACCCAAATGTATGCAAATGACACAGTAATCTTTGTACATGCTAACAGTGCAGCTCAAGCTGCTGATCTGCTATCAAACTCGATGCAAAAGATCACAGAATGGTTAAATCACAATTGCCTTCAATTGAATGTGATTTCCAAAACTGAATGTGATTTCCAAAACTGTATGTATGTTTTTTAGTAAATCTAAAAGCCGCTGTGCAGAACCGGATGTAGTCGTAGCAGGGGAGAGACTACAAGTCATCTCAGATTTTAAATACCTTGGAGTATACATTGATAACACATTAAGATAACTTTTAAATTACATATTAAGAAGGTTTGTAATCACATCAAGTACAACCTGGCAAATTTTAGATATGTCCGTAGCTGCATGTCAAAAATGGCCGCTATGATGTTCATGCACTCAATGATTTTATCTCATATCACCTACCGTTTGACAACCTGGTCACAAGCTAGTAACACCTCTCTCAAACCACTATTCTCCCTATATAAAAAAAACCTCTTAAAGTACTTGATAGGAAATCCATACTATCATCATTGTCATGTTGTAAAAAAATATAATCTTTTAAGTTTCGAAAATTTGATTATATACACAGATCTCTGTCTCAAATTTTACATGGACTGGCTCCTCCTGTATTGTGCCAGTTTGTAAACACAGCACCAAATGCTTACAGATCTACAAGGAGTGCAGCAAGAGGTGACTGCATTGTCCCGCTGAGGAAGAGTGCACTTGGTCAAAAAGCTTTTTCAATCAGGGCTGCTCGCAAATGGAACCTCATTCCAATTCACATTAGGAATTTTAAAACTTATGCCTCTTTTAAATTTAACTTAAAGAAGTGGCTAACAGGTAGTCAGGACTGTCAACATACATTTGACATGAAATCTTGCTGCTACTCTCTGTCTTCTCTGTCCTGCCTGTTTGTTGTTTGTTTGTGCTTCTTGTGCTATGCCGATGAGGTTGTCTGGCACATTTTTGTTTAGATAGGTTAAACCTCTGTTGTTCGTCATTGTTCCAGCTATATTGTTTTTTGTGCATGTCCAAAAAATGTTTGTTATATGGACTGACAGTTTGGCTTGTGTGTGTATGTGTATGTTGGTGGTGTTGTTGATTTTGACCAATTGTTCTATTTTATATGTTGATTTAGTAAAAAAAAAATGTATATACAGTGAGGAAAAACCCTGCTATTTTGCAAGTTCTCCCACTTGGAAATCATGGAGGGGTCTGAAATTGTCATCGTAGGTGCATGTCCACTGTGAGAGACATAATCTAAAAAAAAAAATCCAGAAATCACAATATATGATTTTTTAACTATTTATTTGTATGATACAGCTGCAAATAAGTATTTGAACACCTGTCTATCAGCTAGAATTCTGACCCTCAAAGACCTGTTAGTCTGCCTTTAAAATGTCCACCTCCACTCCATTTATTATCCTAAATTAGATGCACCTGTTTGAGGTCGTTAGCTGCATAAAGACACCTATCCACCCCATACAATCAGTAAGAATCCAACTACTAACATGGCCAAGACCAAAGAGCTGTCCAAAGACACTAGAGACAAAATTGTACACCTCCACAAGGCTGGAAAGGGCTACGGGGAAATTGCCAAGCAGCTTGGTGAAAAAAAGGTCCACTGTTGGAGCAATCATTAGAAAATGGAAGAAGCTAAATATGACTGTCAGTCTCCCTCGGACTGGGGCTCCATGCAAGATCTCACCTCGTGGGGTCTCAATGATCCTAAGAAAGGTGAGAAATCAGCCCAGAACTACACGGGAGGAGCTGGTCAATGACCTGAAAAGAGCTGGGACCACCGTTTCCAAGGTTACTGTTGGTAATACACTAAGACGTCATGGTTTGAAATCATGCATGGCACGGAAGGTTCCCCTGCTTAAACCAGCACATGTCAAGGCCCGTCTTAAGTTTGCCAATGACCATTTGGATTATCCAGAGGAGTCATGGGAGAAAGTCATGTGGTCAGATGAGACCAAAATAGAACTTTTTGGTCATAATTCCACTAAACGTGTTTGGAGGAAGAAGAATGATGAGTACCATCCCAAGAACACCATCCCTACTGTGAAGCATGGGGGTGGTAGCATCATGCTTTGGGGGTGTTTTTCTGCACATGGGACAGGGCGACTGCACTGTATAAGGAGAGGATGACCGGGGCCATGTATTGCGAGATTTTGGGGAACAACCTCCTTCCCTCAGTTAGAGCATTGAAGATGGGTCGAGGCTGGGTCTTCCAACATGACAATGACTCGAAGCACACAGCCAGGATAACCAAGGAGTGGCTCTGTAAGAAGCATATCAAGGTTCTGGCGTGGCCTAGCCAGTCTCCAGACCTAAACCCAATAGAGAATCTTTGGAGGGAGCTCAAACTTCGTGTTTCTCAGCGTGTTTTTTTTAGATTATGTCTCTCACAGTGGACATGCACCTACGATGACAATTTCAGACCCCTCCATGATTTCTAAGTGGGAGAACTTGCAAAATAGCAGGGTGTTCAAATACTTATTTTCCTCACTGTGTATATATATATATATATATATATATATATATATATATATATATATATATATATATATATATATATATTAACCTGTATGTACTATTTCAATCCTTTTATTTTAGGTATGACATATTAAGATCTGTCCAGGGACAGCAGATGTAAAATAGCCTTTTGGCTAATTCTGGCACACTATGCATTTATTTATGTATTATTAATGTGCATTGTCCCTGTTAAATAAACCTGAAATAAATAAAAATAAACACATAAATTAATTAATTTACATTTACAGAATGTAAATAAAAGAAATGCAAAGACTCTTCTTTATTTCTTCATGAATTTGTCACATGATTTTGTGAAATTATTTCAGTTTCAAATACTTGCAAATGATTGCAAATTAAAATATATTTAAAACTCTGAAATCATTTCAATTTTAAAAAACGCACTTAAAAAGAAATGCAGAAAATGTATGCTCCTCTATGTCAAAATATTTAATATTTTAGTGCAGTCCTGATTTGCATTTTTGCTCATGAGTCTATTTTATTTCAAATCTTGCTCCTTTTTGTTTTGTGCCTGACGATGTTAGTATGTTCTCTGTCTTTTGATCTAAATGTTAAAGGCAGAAAATGAATGAATGAATGAAAAATCTCTCACATCTCTGGGACACATCAATTAAGGCATTTTTAAAGGCTTTTTTTGTATTAAAACCCTAAGTACACTTATTATAAATCACATTTGCCTCACCTCATCCATTGTCAGATTTCTGTAGTTGAAATTGCTTGTGCATCGCTGGAAGCAGATTTCCGTCATGCGATTGTAAACGAGGAGGAAGTCCCGCAACTAAATAAAAAAACAGAGCAATAAAATCACAAACATATTCGAATACAAAAAAGAAACATATACATACCTACTACTAATGTAACAATATAGAAAACAACTATCACATTCACACATATGAACTGACTTCCATACTTACATTTCGTAGCTGACCGTCGGGGTCCATGACAATATTGTTAGCCGTATATATCAAGTGAAACGTCTATATAAGTGCAAATATATTACAACTGAAAATGATTAAAATAAGAAACGATGTAGAAGAGCGATCGCATGACATTCAGCAGCGCGCGGCCATGTTTATAATCACGTGACTACAGGAGCATTACGTCACGTCATGATTAGTTGCGGCGGAAGTTTGCAAGAAATCGCAGCTGCAATTGAAGTGAGTTTGAGCTGTTGCATTTTTCCTGTCTTTCACGTCGGTATGTGAAATGAGCAAAAGGAAGACTTTTTAAATTCTTTCTTTTTTATTTACAAGTAGCTAAAGAGTATAAGAAAAAGCTTTCAATAATCTCTCTGCCTTTTTGTTGTTGTCATTTGACAGTTAATAGCAGAACAAAGTGAGACATTTTAATGGTAATTGTTTGGTAAATGTTATGGCATTTTATGGTACATTTTTACATCTTCAGACATTCTTAAAAGCTTTCAAAGAAAAAAATATGAAAGTATGTGACTTTTATATGACTTTTATATGAAAGTCATTCATAAAAAAAGTCACAAAAACATCTCCAACAGTTATTATTGGTAAAACGGTCCTTATGTCTTGTGCGTAGACCGTATGGGTACATCAAATTACTAGAGTCATCAATCAACCTTTGCACAAACAGACTTTTATTTGTTGTCTTGAAAATCTAAAAGATAGCAAGAAACAAGCTGATTAAATATTTAACATATTCCTCTTAGTATATGTAGAACAACACAACAAACCAAAACTGTAAGCCTTTAAAGGCAAGAAACAAGAAAGCACATTTAAAGTGGTAAACTTATTTAAATGTGTCTCGATTGGCCGCAGTCTCATAGTGGATAGCTGGTCTCCTCTGCATGCTTTTGCACAGAGAGAAATAATAATTTGGCGTGTGAATCATGTGCTTTAAATACTGTTGCCAGCACCACCCCACAGTTTCCTGTTTAATCTATTACGATGCTAAAGGCTTTTTTAACTCTCACAATGTTAACTGTCCTGTTTTAGACTTTGTCTTGATCTACCTAGGGAGTGATCAAAGCCTTCGTGCAAATTTCTGTGCATCTCGAGCTCCCTTTCTGCATTTTCATTTCTTTCCATTTCCATCATTCTTTCTCTCTCCCTCTCTTCTGCCTCCAGGGCTACTTGATGACTGTTGAGGTAGATACTGTGACGTGAAACCATGAGGCTGCTGCTCCGGGACGGGAGGGTGACATCATCCTCGTTATCCTGGTCCGTGTAATTCTGATGGGGTGCGGGTTGAGGATGCGTCTGGGCCTGGTGAGCCTGAGCCTGTTTTTGATATTTTCTCTTTTTCTTACGCTTCTTATTGACAGTCAGATCCAGAGAGGCGTAGGACACATCCCCCTGCTGGACCTGTGAGATGATAACAAACCTAAGCTGTATTTTCATGATCTAATACAATCAATGCAGTGGAAAAAAAAATACTTACTGTACCTTGCCTCATTTTGGCATTCAGGTTAAATTGCAACATAACAAATGCCATCAAAAGAATTTTGCAATAAGTTGCGCAATACTGGTAAAAAGCTTTCTCTAAGTCTCTGATTGTAAACCTACGCTATGGTATCTTGCATCTCTGATTTTAGTGTTGAAATAGTGTAAAACTCAGTTTTAAAGTCAGCATGAAACGGTGCTTCCCAATTGTAATGTATATCCTAGTGAAAAAAAGAACAGTGCCTGTGCACTTTTTCAGCAGCGTCAGTTTTTAGAAGTATTTTTTCCATTCATTTCTCCGATAGTGATTTTTAAAAAAGTCTTTGTTAAAGCAGTATAACCCATGAACCAAGCCAATCAGCTACGAGGTGATTCATAACATTACAAACTTTGAATTTAAGCAAAAACATTTTTTTTAAATCAGACAAAAATACAAAGGTACAAGACTGTGTACTATCCCATTAAGCATTGCGAACAGCATAATCGAATAAAAAAATAATGGAATAATATAAAACTACTCATTTATATACATATATAAACAATTTTATATATAAAGTTAATTGCAAAATATGCATAATATATTCAAATATTTTAGTATTTTGAGAGCATATAGGGAGATTAATTACATCAATCACATTTGTGGTGCTTCATGGGAGTGGGCGGAGCTAAAGAGCTTTTTTGGCACTTTTGCTTTTAGCGAGACTCTGATTGGTGGAATTTTCTGTGGGTAATGTTGTTTTTTTCACTACGAAATCCACAGTTAAACACAATTATTTTAAAACTAAGTTGAAATAATGCGGGCTTACATCTTGAACAGAAGCAAATACTATCTATTAACAACCCTGTAGCTCACAGTAGGGTTGTCTTTAAAGGTTTAAAAGGTTTAAAATTTTCCCTATGGAGAAAATGTTTTTACTTCCGGAACCCGACTGTTGCGCTGTTTAGGGAATTGATTGGATCGTTGTTGCCCTCGCATGGGTACACGTCATCAACGTTATTGATTAAAGACTACGAGGGCACATATAAAATAATGATGTGCATGAATAAATCATTTATAATAAGCACTGCAATTAAAAAAATGTAATTGTCAATTTTGATTTCATAGTGAATTTAACTTGCCAAAAATGTCTCAATATCTCGCAGAAATACCTTTATTGTTGCTCAAACCTGAGCGTTTAGCTAGCGAGCTATTAATGTGGCATAACAATGATGCCTTTGACATACATACTGCTGAAGAGTGGTCTGAGAACGCTGACCACAGCTGCATTCATTAAAAGACCTGCTTCCACACGCATGTCTGTTTTCAGTAAAATGTGTGGGAGGGCGAGCTTAAAATAGTTATCATGTGTACATTCTCACGCTGCCTTTGTGAAGGTTTTGAAATTTAAAACATCAAGCCATGATTGTTTATGAAAAATGTCACACAATGCAGTATTAGAAGTTCTGCTTTTTAATTTTGAGCCTCTTTTTTCTTTGTTGAAAATACTTACAACACATGTAATACGTGACAGATATTACTTTAAAACTGTATAATTTAATAGTTATGGTTAGGAGTCACCGTTAAGAGTTTAATAACCAACCATAACTAACCAATAAATTTAAATAAAAAAATATAAACACTGATAAGTATTTAATACTGTAATAAATACTGTAAAGTAAATTTAAATAAATACATAAGTAAAAATAAAGACATTTTTCATAAAGACACTGATGAAGCGTACAGAAGATCCACGTTTCTACGGTTAATGAGTGAACTCATTGTTTTTTAAATATATTTCACGCTTACTGATGTACAGTAGTTGCCAAAAGTGATGTCCAGGTGAAAATTGACACCTTTTATTCCAATATTATAAAAAATTAGTTTTATAAATAATATAAGTAATGATTTTTTTTTTTTTTTTTTTTTTTGCATATTGCGTAGTTGTGCTTGGAGTCAACTGTTTTATTTGTGAAAATACATTGAAACATGCCATTGTACGGACATCGGACAATTGTGCGGACATCATTTTTGGCCAGACTGTCATACAAAGAAATTATGAACATATGCAAAAACAAGAGAGAACCAATGAAATATAAATATGTTGTAGTTAATGTATGCTTTTTGTTTTTCTATGCATTTTCGTTGTGCATGTTTTATAGACTTAATTTTTTTCTGTAAAAGTAAAAAAGTAGTTTGCCTTTTTTTCCAAATAAATTTGTCAGATAAATGCCTTAACCAGGTTTACTGTTTTGCTCTATAAAAAAAAATATACTCATATATTGATGGATTAATTGAACTTAGGTTCATTAAAACAAATATCTCCTCTGGACATCACTTTTGGACACTACTGTAGATCATATGTCAGCAATTTCCATGTAATTTGTTGGAAGACCATACCTTTAATCCCTGCTTTACTGTGCTTGCCTGTGTCATTTGTTCATAGCACACCTCCGGAGACATTTCGAAAGCTCCTGATCAAGCATTAAATACATATCAATGTCATCATGACAGCTTAATTATTAATAGTAAATAGCAGACAGACATTGGATTACTTAAAGTGATTGGTGTATTTGTGAGCTAAACCTACCACCTCCATCTATACAGATATTCCCATAAATAGGATTTTCCTGTCTTTCCATCTCGTCATCTTCAAACCTGCAACACATAACCAAAATGTATTTACAGAGGGTTGTGGCTGTGGAAAAGGATTATTACACGTTAAATCAAAGCTACTTTCTGTCAATCAGAATACATAATTACATAAAATATGAATTTTATTCGAACAATGTGCTGATCATCACCTGTAAGACTGAAGTGAATCTCGACGTAATGGCTCTTCTCCATATTCAAACATGTTTTCATTAGCTGATTAAAAAAAGATACAGTTTGGAACTGTGAACTAAAGTTGTTATACATTTCTTAAAATGCATCTTTTTTATATATGTTCTGTAAAAAGTCAGACGTATGAAGCATACCTGCAGATTTTTTTTCCTTTCTTCTTAATAAATAGAATGCAACATTTATAGACACAGATATCAGCAGTGCAGTAGACATCAGAGCAATAGCCACATGTTCAAACTTGCAGTGATCTGATTTTGAAAGAGAGAGTTAAATGACAGATCATGATTTGATATAATATTGCATTAAGTTCCCATTACACCTTATAGAATATTTATATTACAAACTTTCATTATTTTGCCTGGCTTTTTATTTTATAATTCTTTATTCTTCTTTTTTTCTTTTTAAATATTTAAATATTTGCATAACATTTTAATAGCCATATATCATCTTAAAGAGTATATAAGCACAAATCATTAAGAGCATTTGAAAAAGTTGGTTAAGTTTCCGGAGATATCATTACACTGAATGAATTTCATGAATCTAACAATATAATTATTATCACTCATATCATTAATACACTTCTCTAGTCTGGATCAATTCATAAATTCGTATTATTAATAATTGTTTTGTGCAGATTATTTACTGTATTATTCAAAAGAACGTTTAATATGTCAGGGTTTAATTTCAATTCATCAGTTAAGAACAAAAAAACAATTTAGAACCATAAAGAAAACACGCAAAAATACAATACAAAATTCAGTTTTAGTCTGCCATTATACAATAATCTCTATTGAGACAACAAAACAGCTTTCATTTAAACACAATGTGATGTGATGAAATACTGTTAGCAAAGAACGTTCACATACAGAAGTGATAAAGCATTTTTCTTCTTACCTGTTGTCATTTTTTTAGGGTCAAATGTCCGATAAAGCCTTGTCTGATAAAACCTTTCACCTGTACGTGAGCATGTTCAACAAGAAGTGCACCAGAGTTGTGCTATTTTTATCGTCTTTAGACGTTTTCGGTTACAAACAGGAAACGTGACGGCTACCTTATTCGTTGCAAACATTCACATCTCAAGAGACACACTGAGTCTGCATTGTGTAGTGTCATAAACCACTCACTGTTGTTGAAATGTACATTCATTGTATTTATTCAAACAAATTATGTGTGAAATGTTTTTTAATGCTTTTCTTTGAATTTGCATTTGAAAGTTTCCTTATTGCTTTTTGCAATTTGTAAAATTTGCAAAATCAGTAATTTGTACTCTAGTTAAAAAGTTTATTGCTCATACATTTCTAATCTTGCATTGATTTCTTTTTGCGAGTAAAATGATGCTGTTATTTAAAAAATTAGGTGAAAATGAAGGATTCAAACGGATTCAAAACATTGAGTGGGCTGAATCCCCACCAATATTTAGATTAGTGGTTGATCGATATGGGATTTTCAATGGCCAATTCTTCAAATTTTACTTTAATTTCGCCCCTATCTTGAATATTTGGTTACATCCTTGAAATTAAATGAAAATGTAATTGTACAGCAATGTTATTCTAGTTTGCACAAATTAATGTGTAACAAATCTCTGCATTTACAAATTATAGTATACAACTAAAATATAAAATGTCAAAAACAAACTTATTATGAACATAAATGTTCTTATTCTTACAATTTATTATAATATTCATAATATAAGATATTAGAGTGCTATTTTTCAAAAGAAGCGCTATAATGAACTTGACTCACACGCTGTACTTTCATGTTCACAACTAACTATTATTTTTCTCATACACCATTGGTATAATACTCAACATAATGAAGTGCAATAGTATATTGGGTGCATGATTATACAGTGCAGGATACAGATGATCTGAACACTGAAACAATCAATCCTTTTTTCTGAATTTTCCATTTCCGACCACAATAGCGAGAGCAGGAAACGTCCCTCTGCGTGAACGTGTTGCTTCTGTTGTAGCAAAGAACCACAATGCACAAAACTCTGTACAAAAAGGATCTCTGTACTCTCTCTGTCTAGTATTCTCTCTGTCTTGGCACACATACACTCTTTATCAGGCATATTTCTCTGTTCATTAATCAGAAATGCCTTTTATTTACATCTTCTCCCACAGTTAATAAAGGCTTGTTCTCAGGGGTAAACCGCATTTTAAAAAGCCAAACTTTGTGCTGTTATTGCAAGTTATAAAAAATGGTGACCAGAGTTGGCATTTGTTTTTGTAGTTTTGGCCTGAAAGGTTAAGGATACATTCTATCTCCATTGGTCACTGTCTGATGTGGTTTTGGCAGTTGGTTTGTCTTGACTATCTGAGGTGTAAACTGTGGTTTTATGAGGCCTGAAACAATCAGTTGCTAGCCTTCTCTTTGTTAGTAGAACATGCAGCCACAACATGAGGGCAGCATTAACATATAGGCTTTAGGCCTGAAGGTATCTGATTCATGATAGCACTCACTTTTTCGTCGTCTTTTTTTTTTTTTTTTTGCAGCTGTATTGTAATGGTATTAAAAGTCAACATTACAATAACCACCTGATCTATTGAACATGATAGATGATTTTCTGATTAAACTTTAAAGTTTCCTATGGGTACTCATCATATTTCATATGTCTGGAATTTACCCACTTTTTGACCCAATCTCCACCCACCATCACATGTTGTTATCTTTTAAAAATTCACACATTTTAGGGAAATTTTTACATTGCTACAATGTAGGAGTAGAGATAGGTAAGTAAAACTCAAGACATTCAATAATAGATTTAATGTTTGTTCAATTTTCACATTTTTAAAAGTTACAAAAAAGAACAAACTATTTAAAAGAGCAACACATTATATGTACAACCTATTCAGAAAGACACAAAAGAGGAAATTAGCAGTAAAAAAATCACAAAAAAACACAAAAAATATGGATGATCTCATATTTTTACAAAATAAAACGAAGGGTTATTTCACACAAAAATGAAAATTGAACGAGATTCATTCATCTTCGAAAAGCATATATTTTTTTAACATATTTAATGTATATGTGTGTTTATCAATGTTAATATGTAAACAAAAGCATAAACTAAATCGATTCATCATTTAAAGCGACCGGTTTTCTTTGGAAGACTTGATTTAAACTGCTCAATTAATATGGATTACATTTTAGTAATCCATGGATTACATACATTTTGGTTGCATGGGCTTTCAATGAAGGAAAATAAATCTCTCAGGCATCATTAAAAATAGCTTAATTTGTGTTTTGTAGATGAACGGAACTGGTTTGGTTTGGAACAACATGAGAATGAGTAATTGATTCTTTTCATTTTAAGTGAAGATTTTCAGCAAAAATCTTCTAGTCAGTATATATGTGGCCCACGGTTTGTGAGTACAAAAGTGCATGACACATTCATACAAGAATATCAGTCATGGGGACATCATGGTTCCTCACTGATGTGTATTTGACTGGTGGTGGAGGAGGTTTGAAAGGGGGTGGCATATCCATTCTGAAAAAGAAAAAGTAAAAATGTAGATAAATGGACTGAAAATGTGTAGGATGCAATTGTGTAAAAGGACAGTGGATGTTCTGATGATTTTGCGGAGTCTCACTTTTTTTGGTTCAGGTGTCTTTTGTATAGAAGCACAGTCAACACGAACAACAGCAACACAATCGGAACAGCGATATATGCTGCGCTTTTTGATTCTGAAAGAGAGACGAGAGAGATGCAAGGAAAAGACAACCAATAATAGTTTTACGATTAGCTCAAGTCTTGGCCTAAATTCATATCCTGTTGATACTGTCATGCATGTCTTTTTGAAAGCAACACATTGATATCAATCATCACACACTTTAAATCAAACAGATCTTATATGGGTTTCCCTTTTACAGCCAAAAAACATCAGATGACTTCATTGTGTGTATTACATTTGTTTAAAATCAACATAAAACATTAGCGACTAATTTTTATTACTAGTTTAATTCATAGTTTTAATTTATAATTTAATTCAGAGAATATTCCAGTTATAGCCTAATACGTGACTGATGACTTGATTTTAATAAAATATAAAAACCTTTGTAGCATATGTGACATTAGTAATGTGATATATTTCCAAGTGAAAATGAAATGTTTTTCTTTTTTTATTGAAATTTAATCCATAGGATGATTTCCGGATGCATTACCGTTGTTGTGCCTAATTTTGACTAATTGACTAATTTCATTGAAGGTGCTACCTGATTGCCTAATCCTAACCCACCTATTCCTACCTATATTGGGGATTTAGGGGGTAATAATCCAAATCATAATTCGGTGTTGTACAGAAATCTTAATCCCTGTGAAATTTTGTCTCCCCTCCTTCTTATTCCATTTGTTGGGGAGGCCGGTACCTGAGCGGTCCCTATCTTTTAAAACCCACCCCCCACATGGCCACAAATACCTAATCCTTAATTTTACCCTCATAGGAAGATGCAGGGGAGAAAATCTCACGGGGAATCAGATTTTGATACCACACCTGTTCATGAAAAGTGGGCGCTCCGTACCAGAATGGACTCAAGCCTGAATGCCAAATTGATGCGGTTGATTGTGGAGGCCTGTTTGAGCGGGATGGGGATCCTGAAGATCAAGTTCTTCCTAGAGAGCTGCTCGATGTGGTAAAGCTTATTTTTAAATCGTTTGTTATTTTGCTATTGTTGCTAAAACATTTCAATGAACACTAACCGGTTTTAATACTTTTAGAATGCTGCAGTTACAGTAACTGAAACAAACATTTCCAATAGTAGTGATGGGGGAAACAAAGCTTCTTTTTTAGAAAAAGTTTTCAAACTCTGAATCTTTTGAACTAATTTCTTTGCAAAATGATTCACTCTTTCGAAGCGCTCAGAACACCACAGACTTGCGGCACCTGCTGGTCAAAACGGCGTAAATGCAACTACAGACAGGCTAAAATACAATTAAATATATGGGTTCTGTAAAATATGTTCTTTTATCAAAGTGTAGTTCTTGTTGTGTGTTAGGCAGAGCTTGGCAGACTAGGTAAATGTTTTCCTTTTTGTATTATACACACAAGTACTAAAATTCATTATATTCATTTAAAATAAATATACATTTATAAAATGTACCCAAGATCAGTTAAAACCATTAGATATGTTCATGAGTTTAACAGATCAGTGCCATCTAGCGATGTTAAAATGTTTCGAAACCAAGGTACGACAACGTAACAAAATCACATGACTTGGTGAATTTGATACAAGCTCCGAAGCACTGGTTCGAAATGGTTAAAGGTTTAGTTCACCCAAAAATGAAAATTCTGTAATTAATTACTCGCCTTCATGTCTTTCCAAACCCATAAGACTTTCGTTCATCTTTGGAACAAAAATGAAGATATTTCTGATGAAATCTGAGAGATTTCTGTCCCTCCATTGGCAGCTACGCAACTTTGACGCTTCAAAAAGTTCATAAAGAGATTGTAAAACTAACTATATGAATTGAGCGGTTTAGTCCAAACTTTCTGAAGAGACACAATCCCTTTGTATGATGAACAGATTGAATTAAGGCTTTTATTCACATGTAAACATTCATCAACTCACACATCAGTTGTGATAAACGGAAGCTCAAGCATGTTCGCTTGACGTGTGAGAATCAGTGAGGTTCATTCTCGTGTGTTAAGCAGCACATTTGAGCTTCAGCAAGGACCAATGAGGTTTGTTCTCGTGCGTCAAGCAGGTTCGGTTGAGCTTCTGTTTAAGTTCACTGATCAATGTTTATATGTGAATAAAAGTCTAAACTGAGTCTCTTTATCGTATAAAGCGATCGTGTCTCTTCAGAAAATTTGGACTAAACCACTCAATTCATATGGATTAGTTTTATGATCTCTTTATGAACTTTTTGAGGCGTCGAAGTGTCAGTTGCGTAGCTGTCAACAGAGGGACAGAAAGCTCAGATTTCATCAAAAATATCTTAATTTGTGTTCTGAAGATAAATGAAAGTCTTAAGGGTTTGGAACAACATGAGGGTGAGTAATTAATAACAGAATTTTCATTTTTAGGTGAACTAACCCTTTAATGTTTGAAACCTCCACTAAGGTGCTCATCACAAGACCCGTACGAACTATGTGACGTCAGAAAATTAAAGTTGTTTCAGGGACAGAGGAAGGATAAAATGTATTAAATGTAATGTATTAAAAAGTAAATATGGTCAGGTTTTATTTCATGGTGACTTTCAGAAGAGTCATTTACCTCCCGATGTTGTCACAGTGGTGGTGATGTTTTTCTTTGTTATAACAGAAGTAACTATATTTCTTCCGGTAACTGTTTCTGGACGTGTGCTTGGATTTTCTGTACAAGAGCTGCCTGTAGATTTTACAGTGCTTGTATGTAACGTAGATGCATTGCCAACAGGTGGAGCAGAAGAGTTGCCAGTGAGAGGAGTGCTTTGGCTGGTGTGTCTGGGTTGTAGGTTTGTCGTTGTAGCATTTGGTTTTGATGTGCTGGTTAGGAAGTGACCAGATTCTGTTGTCGTCTCAATAGCACCAGTGTTCCATGAGCTGATCCCCATGGAGGTGAAGTTCCTCAGATGTTTGGTGATTCTTACTGAGAAAGGTGTTGTCATTCCTTCAACAGCAATTATTATAGGGAAAATATAAAACATATAACGAATGTAAATTAGGAAATATTCGTAAACATTTTTTTGCACACAGTTCTAATATATAATATAATATAATATAATATAAAACAATATCTATGATGGACTGGCCATCCTTCCAGGGTGTTTCCCTGCCTAAGTTGGGGACGCTGAGATAGGCTCCTGCATTCCTGCCACCCTACATGGGTTAAAGGGATAGTTCACCCAAAAATAAAAATTAGCCCATGATTTAGTCACCCTGAAGCCATCCTAGGTGTATATGACATTCTTCTTTCAGACGAATACAATCGGAGTTATATTAAAAAATGTCCTGGCTCTTCCAAGCTTGATAATGGGAGTGAATGGCCGTTTGACTTTGGAAGGCCATTAAAGTGCATCTATTCATGATTAAAGTGCTCTACACGGCTCTTCGGGCGTTATTAAAGGTTTTCTGAAGTGAAGCGATGTGTTTGTGTAAGAAAAATATCCATATTTTAAACTTTAATGACTGAAATAACTAGCTTCCAGCAGACGGCCGTACGGGTCGATTTACGGCAAAAGAGTAACACTTTTGACGCACAACGTAATGGCGGCAAATGACCCCTCTCGCGGTTCAAACAAACAGGGCTGGGCAACTGCGTTCGTGCGTCAAGTTCAAATGTTCACTCAAAAATTAAAATTATAATTATCCCACAATTTACTCACCCTCAAGCCATCCAGCCAAACACAATTGGAGTTATATTAAAATATATATCCTGGCTCTTCCAAGCTTTATAATGGGAGTGAATGGTACCTTAAAAAAGCCCAAAAAAGCGCATCCATCCATCATAAAAGTAATACACACACGGCTCCAGGGGGTTAATAAAGGCCTTCTGAAGTGAAGCGATGCATTTTTGTAAGAACATATCCATAATTATAACTTTAAAAACTGTATCAAACATAGGGCTGAGCAACAAACTCAAGCTCCTCTGACATTTCTCTTAAAAAATTCACGTTTTAGACTTCTAATTCATGAATTTTGTTTTACTCAATCCTCTGTACCTCCGCGTTCATTTATACGCCATGCTTTGGGTTAGAGGTCACTCTTCGGCTGGAACTCGACTTGCGTATGGCCGTTACTGTAAGCCAATTATTTATAAAGTTATAATTATGGATATTTTCTTACAAAAACACATTGCTTCACTTCAGAAGGCCTTTATTAACCCCCTGGAGCCTTCTGGATTACTTTTATGATGGATGTGTAAAGAATTGAGAAATGCCGTGCAGTCTGGTTGAGGAACGACCACTCCCGAGAAGACAATTACCTTCCTGGAAATTAACATTTGACTCTCTCTTGAGAAACTAGCATCCCTGAGTCAATCACCTCCCCCATCTTGTCTCTCTCTCATGCTGAGATCACCAGATATTCACCCAAAAATCTATATGGTTTAGTGTGAATAATTACATACAGTATTATATATGTTTGGTATTATTTGAAATGTCTCAGTGCGACTGGTACAAATGTCTCATTCCCAAAGAAGTAAACCAAAAGGTAATAAAGTTCTTAAGAGTTAAGAGATACCTTGGCAAATGGCACTCTGCTCCCAAAAAGGTGTAAACTCAGAATGCAAATTCTCATTGTTAGCAAGTGTTTCCATGTGAAAGAAGTTTCTGTCTATATAAAGAAATGCAACAAGAGGTTCATGGCGATTTGTAACTCAAATTAGCCTGTAATGCGGAGTGTATGCAGGCACTCCGCATCATGTATTTTAGAATGTCAGGTTCGCATCTTCTCTCTTTATTGCCGACTGACTCTGAAATTGGTTTGCCAAGTAGACTAAACGGATTCGTATGTTACCCTAAGTTTTGCGTCAGATTAGTGACGACTAATATTTGGCACTAATTCAAGTGTACTAGGTTTTCAAAAGACGTGAAGGGAATTTCTGTTTAGGGCAGCAAAAGTGCTGCTTGACCAACCTAAATCTGTGTGTGTGTCTTAGCTCTTGTTTAATTTAATGTTACACTGTAAAAAATTTGCTGTAGTTTTGCAGCTGTTTGCCAGTAACTTTACTAGATTTAAATCGATGTTATTTACTGGCAACAGTTTGCTCAAAGTTAAATGAACATTAAACATTAACAAGTCTTTGTCTTTACAGAATAAAATAAAATATATAAAATAACAACCTAATGCAAAGCATTCTGGGAACCAGAAATCTTCATCAACCTTTTTCTGTTTTTTTCCTTCAGATTTTGGTTCCCAGAATGCTTTGCATGAGGCTGTTATTTTAGTTTTATTCTGTAAAGATAAAGACTTGTTAATGTTTAATGTTCATTTAACTTTGAACAAACTGTTGCCAGTAAATAACATCAATTTAAATCTACAGTAAGTTACTGGCAAGTAGCTGCCAATAATACTGTAATTTCTACAGATTTTTTTAACAGTGTACTTTAGATAAGTGTACGTGGGAAACCACGGCATGGCCAACCCAAAGCTATTATAAGAGAAGTAAAGTTGGTTGACTTATGTCTGTAGTAGTGGCCATACCTCTGCTGAAGTAAACGTTACTTTAAATTCAAGTGAATGCAATTCCATGGGGGCTATACCAAAGTATCTTTGATTGCAAGCTTGAATGCGACTGATCTCAGGTATATAGCAATTACCTCTGTTGGGTGACCGAAGCTGGTGAGACTGTGATCGTGAGACCCATGTTAAATAAGGCGTGAGGACCTCTGAGCGACATAGCTTCCTAATAAGTAAAGAGTTAAATAGAACAATCAAATGTATTGTTAAAGTATTATAACCAATTGGCTATCTAACCTAAATTCGAGGTTGTGATAAAATGGAGTCGGATATAAAATGGAGTCAGATAAAAGCTTCAATGGAATTAAGTTACTTTGCCACGCGGAAAGACAGCAACACGCAGAGACCTTCACCCGTTCTATCGGATGCCGCCTTTGGACCGATCTAGACGGGCTTACAGATGGATGCTATTTTTTGGGCTTCAAAAAACAAGGTACCATTCACTGCCATTATAAAGCTTAGAAGAGCCAGGATATATTTTTTTATATAACTCAGATTGTGTTTGGCTGAAAGAAAAAAGTCATATACACATGGCTTGAGGGTGAGTAAATTATGGAATCATTTTCATTTTTGGGTGAACTATCCCTTTAAGTGGTTTTTAAAATGAATTGTATTATAATATATTATATTATAAAATTTGTTTGCACAATGATTTTATTCACTGTCACAATTAGTCTGACATGGCAGAATACTTATTACTTGCGTGGTGACCCAAATGAATGATAATGATCTTATTTTTTACATTAGATTATTTAGTTTATTTATGTTTTCCTTATGTGGACCATCAGCTGGTTAAAATGTACTGTAGATGATTTCAGGTTGTAATATCCTTGTGGAGACATTTAATTCCACAATGTAGACAAATCCTGACCTACACACACATATAGAAACAACTCCTGGAGAGTTTCGACTGAGGGAAATTGATCAATTTGCCTATGTTCCAAAATGTATTATTAATGCATTGGCTTCAGTTGTGGTATTGAGTTTTTCCATGGTTTGCACTCTATTGTGCATCTGCTTTGGGCAAACTGGGACTTTATCATTTCATATTCACAGTTAAAAATGGAAGTGCCATATGATCGCAAAAAAAAAAAAAAGAAGGAAAATAAAGCTTTTTCTTACCTTCAGTTTGCTTCGAGAGAACATGGACAGAAAACTCTATGTCTGTCTGGAGCTGATTGTCCTGAAAGACAGCTGTCAGTTTGTATGTTCCTGACTGGTTAGATGTCACGGAAGTCAGAGACAAAGTGTTTGAGAGAGACAGTGTTGTGTCATCCTAAAAATCATCAAATGAATTTGTCATTTTAAGCAAACTTGAGTTAATACACTACAAACGATTTATTTAAAACAATACTTCTTACATATTTAATTTCAATCTCTTAATATTTAACAGTCTTACCTTCATCCACTTATAGTGTAAGTACTGAGATGCTTTTGCAATACAAGAAATCGTCACATCCTCACCAAAACTGACATTAAAAGGGCTGCTTGTGTTACACTCAATGTCATCAAGAACTGTTTGGAAGAATAGGATATATTTGATATGGATTTTGTTTACTTATATAAGCTTTAATTTAACAGAGAATGATAAAGATTAATTCAAAAACTTATTTTTTTGTATTCTCAACACTCACAATTGACAGTCAGTTCCATAGTGGTATTGAGACCTTGCTCATTTTGGACAAATGAGTTCCATTCAGGTAAACAGATGTACAAATCGCTGTTGTTTCTGGTGACTTTTGGTAAAATGAACTCTCCATTCAAGCTTTCCATCCAAAATAGCTTGTCCTGATGAGGAGAATGAGATCAACTCAACAGCTGTATAGACCGTGGCATTTAGAAATGCCGATTTTTCAATCTGACTCACCTTTGACCGTCTAAGTTTATAACGGAGTGGTGGAGGGCTTGCTGAACAAGTTATTTTCACTTCATCTCCCTCTTTTATGAATCTGTATGGATGTGACATCTTCGCTGATGCTGGAGGTTCTGAAATTAGCAGACAGCTGCTGCTTTTTCACTTTTACATTTTTGAGAATGAGAATGTAGGTTACCGTGAGCAGTTTACCTACCTGTGACCTGCAGCTTTGTAGTTCTTTTAATCGAGCCATTAGGATAAGAAGTAATTTCGCACATATAGTTTCCACTGTCTTTCATGGTAACTTCATACAGGGTCAGGACAGAGCCCTGTAGCTGTCTAGTTTTTGAACTGGTCATCGTCGTCAGAAGAGGACCGGTTTGAAAGTAATGTGCTGGCATTGTCGGATGGAACACCACGATCTTCTTATCATTCTTCTCATCTCCTTTTTGCTGTTTAATCCATTCCAGCTGGATAACTTTGATTTCATGTTCCTCTCCCACAAAGCATGGCAGGCTGACGTTCTGTCCCTCCACAGCAGTTACGGACACGTTATGATGTATAAGCATTCCGTACGTTCCTGATAAACCATTTTCATGAGTGATAATCAGTTTCTTTCGTGAAACTACAGATTGCATCATTGGTCAATGTTAATTTATTCTAAGAGATGTGTTATTGACAAGTTTTCACCTTTAAGGCATTATAAAAAGTTCAGTGTCATCTGTAGTATAATTTAATTACATTTAAAGTTTTTTGTACATTTTTAATGATGATTTAAATATATATTTCAAGATAAAAGTTTATTTATTTATTGTTTTTAAGCATTAAATAAAAGGCAATATATTTCCCATACACGTTGTATGCATGTGAGTGTGTCACCATTATCTTCAGTTTGTTTAGTTATCATGGACTTTCTGTTTGTTTTCATCAGTCACGTGTTCCATGGACACTAACACTAATCATCACAGCTGTTCGTTATTTTGTCATCACCACCATGTATCTAAGTTCTTCCTTGTGCAATCTTCGGTTGTCTGGTATTGTTTGTGTTTGTTTACACGCTGTCTCGCATGTTGGTTGTCTATTTGGATCTATTTAAAGCAGTGGTTCTCAACCTCTCCTGCAGGGACCCCCTGACAGGCCATGTTTCTGTTTTAACCCTGAAATGGCACACCTGATTCAAATAATTAAAGGCTTAATGAGTAGTTGACTAATTGATTAATTGACTAATTCCTACTCTTCCTACTCTAATAACTACTCATTAATTGAATCAGGTGTGCCATTTCAGGGTTAAAACAGAAACATGGCCTGTCGGGGTCCCTGCAGGAGAGGTTGAGAACCACTGATTTAAAGGAACCCTGTGTTATATCTTCATCTTCCTTGGATTAGAGTGTTATAGAGTGAGCCTATTTTAATCATCATTTAAAAATAGTTATATATTCTAAGATATAATGTATTTTATTTATTTATACATGCATACATTTGTATCATTACATTTTTTGTTACACCACATGGCATCTTACAACCTGAACTAACCTTGCTTTGTGATAAATCACATTGTCTGATATTTTTCAAGGGTTTATGTGGTCTTTTAATTTCCTATCATTTTTGTTGTTGTTTTTTCAGGATGTTTCTGCTTGTTGGTTGGACCAACAAGACTTGTATTTGGCAGACAAAAGTTTTTGAAATATTAATAAGCAGTGAAGTAAATTCCTAATAATAGAATTTGCTTGATAAATACTTTAAGTTTTTTTTTTTTGCTCTCAACAATTAATTCTTTTAATTATGTTTTTGTTTTTATTATGAAATCAGGACAGTTGTATCATTCTGTAATTTTTGACTTCATTCATTTTAACACAGAAATGAAAATCAGGCTTATCATACGAGACCTGCATGAAGTCAAATTGCAATTTGAATGCATTTTTGACTAAATTAATAAATAGGACAACACAATCAGTTTCACGTCATTAAACAACTAACCACGTGGCCAGTTCAGTTAAAAAGCTACTAAATGTTTTTCTTTGTAGGTAGAAATACAAGCCCTTCTTACCTTGTATCATGCATAAAATGATAAGAAGTTTGTAAGTTGCCTCTGTCATCAGAAACTCCATATCTGTGAGACCAAGTGTCTTAACAGAAAGAGTCAAACAACAGCAGCAGCAGAGATACAGGAAATGAGCTACACCACGAGAGAGACAGGAACTGGTTTATTTTTATAGTCTAGAAAGATTTACGTCTGTGATAGTTGCTTGGTTTGCTTTAAGCTGTGCGGTATAGTTTTATTTTTAATCAAACAGCTTAATGGAGAGATGCTCTTATGTCTAGAGTAGATTGGATGGAGTGATGGAGTTTATAGTCCTGATAAGCACAGTGCACTGCTTCAACGGATAATTATGACCTTATTTCGATTATGCGTCGACAGTCAGCAAGTCTTCCTCGATTTCCTGTCAGAATGCAATGCGACAAGCTGCGGTCACATTTTCGCATATGCAGTAGACATAAAGATCACGTCAAATTTGAAAGCCCCTGCTGACATCAGATGTTATTGTTTGTGGATATTATATCAAACAATCAGGCTGGATGGCAAATGTCCCACTGGCCCCCATGAACATTTAGCTTCTTTCTTTGTTATTATTAGAATTTACTGTTAGTTCACATCTTTAAATGAGATGTGACAGGAATCTACAGTGGAGAGAGTATGAATGCTCAGTTTAACAAACGCAAGATATTTCAGCCTACTAACGGTGTTACATAATCAGGATACATTAGTAGGGACACATTATAATTCTGGCCAATATTAAAATTCTATATTATTTTGTCTAAAATAAATGAATGAAAAATAAAACTTTAAAACCTAAAATTGAGTGTGGTAATAAATACTAGTAATGAATGATGTTATGTAATCAGGATACAAAAAAAGTATGGAATGCACTGATATTAAAGTTCTGGCACAAAAGCCGATAAGTACTTTCATGTTATTAATTAAATTAATATACTATTTGCCTAAATCAAAGAAAAAATAAAACGCATTAAAAACGAAATGCTACAAGTTTTAAATACTAAGTGATTTTATTATAATGCACAGTATGTAAAACAGATAATCATTTTGAGATTTGCTAAAGATTACATTTAACAGTGTTTTTAAAGAATAAGTGAGTGTTAGTGTCAGGAATATGTTTAGTTTAGTTTGTCACTAGTTTTCATTTTGTTAATGTGTTTCTGTTTAGGGTATGTTTACACGACAATGATGTACTAAAAACTGAAATGTTTTTCTTTTGCGTTTTTCATGTACAGACAACATATTGTCAAGACGATCCCATTCACACAGATCCGCGAAAATGACTAAAATGCTGTATTATGTATGTTAGGCTAGTAGATGGCGATGTCAACTTGTCAAGAAACAATACGTGCCTATAGGCTTAACGCGTAATATATGAGTGTGATGACATCACCATTTTTACAAATTCATGTTTTTGTAGTTTACACAGAGATTTGAAAAACTTTGAAACCCGTTTTCAAAAGGTTGCATGTTCGGGCCCCCAAAATCCCATTGCCATGTAAATGAAAGGCCAAAATGCATAAAAATGAAACTGTTACATGTAAACAGACCCATAGTTTAGTCCCTGCTTTACCCTGTTTATTTTCCATAGTCACTGATTAGATTCAACTGTCCCTTTTTTGCCCAGCCCTGAGTTTTCAGTTGTGTTTGTTGGTTCTCATCCGCTTTATATGTGGTTTGAGTTTCTTCCGTACATCTCCAGTGATCTTCTACATTTGTGGTTTTATTAACAAAGACTGTGTATTGTTTGGATTAGCACTTGTTCTCCTCCGTGCGTGTTGGCTATTACCACACACCCCTGACCGTTAGATGATAGCAGAAGTGATATAAATGTAAAAAGAGAAAAGAACATACACAAAAATAACCTAAAAATGATTGGCAGATAATTGGTATGGTACGATTTAGTATCACATGTGTCTTTTCCATTCCTCACAGATTTTGAAGCTTGTTATCATGGTCTTGTAATATCAAAATCACATACTATGAAATAATAATGAAGCAATGAGTGCTGTAAATGGGAAGAAGGGAATTGATGACTCGGTAACTGTTCCGTCATTAATGAATCACTACACAGGTACAAATGAGTATTAACATTCTAGTAACTACTATTAAATGGTAAATGGATGGACTGCATTTATATAGCGCTTTCACAGACCTATGGCCACCAAAGCGCTTTACATAGCCTCACATTCACCCATTCACTCATTCACTCACTCATTCACTCACTCATTCATACACCGACGGCGGTGTCAGCCATGCAAGGCGCCATCCAGCTCGTCGGGAGCAGCTGGGGTTAGGTGCTCATGGACACCTCGACACTTGGTCAAGTGGAACCGGGGATTGAACCACCAACCTTTCGGTTTGTAGACAACCTACATGAACCACTGCCGCCCCAGTGGTAACTAACAAGAATAACTAATTAGTAAGTAACAGCAATCAGTTGAATTGCAGTAGTTCACTATTAGCTAATCAATAAAAAAAAATCATACCTCCCAGGACTACTGTAAGAACTACTACAGTATATTCATAATTAATGTGAATAATGCATTATGTATAATTCATTCTAAAGTGAAGATCATGGGAACCCACTAGTACTAACGACTGAAGAACTATCAAATCCTTCAGAAGGAATTACTATCCAAAACCTTAAATGCTTGCAATGACTTCAGTCATTACTAGAACTTATACTACATTATACATTATTCACATTAATTATGAACCTGTATATAGTTCTCATAGTAGTCCTCTGGGAGGTATAAAAAAAGAGTACCGGTAGTTTCTGATCAGCTAATAGGGGTGAATTCAGGGTGATTGTGACACTTTTTGCCATTCAAATGACTTGGAAAAAGTGTCCCAATCAACCTGAATTCACTCCAGTGAACTACTACCACGTTCAACTGACCGCTAATAATTCATTAATCAGAGTTTTGTGTTAGTTACTGTAATAGTAGTTGCATATTAATATTGCGTTACTCGTTTGTTCTTATGTAGTAATTCATTTATGATGAACAGGATTCTAAAGTGTTACCGATGGCTCTATTAAATTCTTTGTGTGTGTTTGTGTGTGTGTGTGTGTGTGTGTGTGTGTGTGTGTGTGTGTGTGTATGTGTGACGCTAAATCCAAAGATGAAGCGAATATAACACAAGGTGTATTTAATCAACTCAAAACCAGACAGCCAACATTTGAGAAAGCGTGTGAAACACAAACAATACCGGACAACTGAAGAGTGCTCAAGGAGGAATTTAAATACATGGTGATGATGACAAAATAAAGAACAGCTGTGATGAAACAGTGGCGGGAAACGAAGACAGAGATACAAGTGACTAATGAAAACAAACTAAAAGTCCATGAACTGAATTAAGCTGAACATAACGGTGACAGTGTGGGTCTATAGGGATGGATACAAGTGACGTTAGATCCATGAATGTGGCAGCTGATTGCAACGTGGGGAAATATAAGCTGTAAAATATCAAATCAAAGCAGCATCTTGGTGATTATGGAGGAAATGTGACACACGGTGTATTGAGGCACACATATTTAAATATAGAGATGTAGTATTTAGAGAGACAAGCAATGATACAGAGTTACTGAGACAAATAGGGAATTATGTGATCTGTGTAAAGGGTCTGATGTCCTCAAGTTAAATTACTTCCAAAGGCCAAGAGCGGCTGTCGTCTGTAATATTTGCTTGTCAAAAGAACACGCATTTGAGACTTTGTATTCTGCCAAAGGACTAAAATATCTTATTACATTGTTGGACTCAGTGAGCACAGCATTTGATTCAGAAAATGAGTAAGTGTCTGATGTAATCCATATACATAACCTCTAAAAAGTGTGCTTGCGTGTGTTGGCGTGCCACTTGTGTGTGTTTGTTCCTCTGAGGCAAAGACTCTGGGACAAATTCAGCGAGGCTGAATATAATAAACGCAGCCTGCATCATTTCAATGAATAATTTGATTAATAAAATTGTGAAAATCAGGCAGTCTTGCTTGTCGTTATCAGCAATGAAACTAGTTTGAGCTTGTAAACAGATAGAAATTGCACCCAGACAAGAGTAGTGGAACAAATGAAGTTCTGATTAAAGTTTCGTCAGATGGGAACAATCATTCTGAATTTGAATACACAAAATCATGCTTAGCTTCACTATAATGAGACTTAAAAGGATTTTTACTGAGTTCTCCAGACTGTATATGCTACGATATCTTTGCTTATACCTTAGTTGTGATCAGCTCAAACATTTCCGGTGTCATACAAGATCCTAGTCTCCTGCAGAATACTATCTCCTTTCCTCAGTACCTGATCAAAAACATGTGCATTATCATGATATCTTGCTAATCAAAAGAGCTTTGATTAACCTGTTTGTGCTTTCCTAAACTAGTAGGCTAAGCTGTTAGCTCAAGGGAAATATTTAATTTGACCTTTCCAAGCCTCTGTATATTATGTGAAATGTGTGCTTGCTAACCAAATGCTAACTGAAAACAAATAAGGTGAAATGTTACATTTGTTAATTTTTGGTTCATATAATTTCATATGCGATATGTAGGCTAAGCTGTTATGGCCTGTTAACCAAAGGCTAACTGGAATGGCTAAAAGGGAAATGTTTAATTTGAACATTTTAGCTTTTGTAATATAGTGTCATATTCAGTGCATACGCCAAGCTGCTAGCTTACCTTTAGTTAAGCTTAGCTGTGTTAGCTTGCTTATGTTTCTGGTCCCGGGTGTGGAACGCGTAAATAAATTACAAGTACCTGAAGACTTCAGTGGCTTTCCTCAGTCACAGCTCGTATTGTCTCTTTATTAAAGTGCCCCTATTATGCTACTTTAAAAGCTCCTAATTTTGTTTTGCAGGTCTCCTACAACAGGTTTAGGCTACATGCATCATTGCTACATGCATCACGTTTCATTTTCTCATAATATATATTGCACATCACCACATTGTTTAATGATTCTCAAACTACTCGTCAGATGAATCGGCCCGAGGCTCTACTGTGCTCTGATTGGCCAGATGGCCCAGTCTGTTGTGATTGGTCTACCGTGGACAGCGCGTTTCGGATGCTCTGTCCCTCAGTCCTCAGCGATTTTGCACACTGTAAAGACACTAACGATGGCGTCGATTTTACCCAGATTTTATCATATCAATCTGAACGCGAGTTGGATGACAAAACATTGGAAGAACCACTTATTCAACCCGAACCTCCATCACAAGGATGACTTTAGCAGGACGTTTCTCAGTGATAGCCTAAGCTACTCAGTTTAAGGTACATTATGAGATGTTGCAACTGTAATTCCTCACCATCAGCATTAACAAGAGTATGTCCATCAACAAACCGGTGTGTATTTCTAATTTATTTCTGGAAATTGAAATATTGGTAAATTACTGCATACTGAATTAAATTGTATTATTTACATGTGAATCGACCACATCACAACACAGATCAACCATCATTTTACTGTTACTTTCATCCGGACATCTAACCACCACGAAGACGTTATTCGGGTTAACAATGGTACACATTTTTACTTTTTATGAACATAGCTGAATTATCTGGAGAAATAAATGACAAAGACTTAAATGGCTTTCTTCAGTCGCAGCTTGTAGCGTCTGAGGTTAACAGTAACACCACACAACAGTAACCCACAACGTACTCCCTCTAGTGGCAACAGTTGTATTTCCCCCCCAAAACTCAATAAATAACTCTGTGTACAATACAATAAATGTCCCCTTTTTTTGTCAAATCATAAATTAATTAATTAATTAATACTTGAATAAATAAAGAAATATTTATAAAACAAACATTACCTTGTGACTACATTATAATAAAGGCTAACTGAAAACAAATAAAGGGAAATGTTTTTGTATTTTACCATTTTACCTTCTGTAATATATTGTGACATGTAATTTAGACATTATGATTACGAATAAATGGATTGTAAAGCAGTTTACTATCATTTAATCAGACACGTATACAAAAGTTGTCCAACAGACTCTGATGACAATTTTAATTATTTTACATTTTGGCGAATTGCTGGCTAATTTGTATGAATTCATCTCATTTGTACATTTTCGTATGATCTGCTTATGCCCCAATGATGGTTAGCTTTAGGGTGTGGATTTTCATGCTTGATAATTTCTGAAATCTAAAATCTGTATGAATAATTGTTCAAATTCTTTCAAAATCTTTTCTAATGAGATCGGGGTTAGTTGTCTCAGCCAGTGGAATTGCTTTGGGCTCCAACGACTCTGTTGGAAAATGGGGGATCTTGCACAACCTCAGAGTTTTAATTAAAAGTAATAATAGATTTAAAACTATTAAAAGTATAAAAGTTGCCCAAAACTGTTAGGCCAAAACTTACATAAACTTACATAAGAAACCAATCTACATTCATGAGAAATGTTTTTGTTTTTATGAAACAAACCCAAGTTTGAATTTTAGAAACGCTAGTTAACATTAACATGACGACCTGAGAGTGACTAGCTATCTAGCACATCGTTATATTCACTTGTGTTTTATTAGTACAGGGTGTAAAGGGCTCTTTTGAAAAGAGCTCACTCCGTCTATATGCATGTGCATCATTTATTTTTGAATCTGCCACATAATCAGTGCATCATCAACAACCCTAATAATGATAGTCCACCGCCTCTAATGGGATCTCTATTAGTGTTATGTGAAGATGAATGAAAGTGACCTTTTCTTGAAGATGTCATCTCTTGTGTTCCTTTGATCATTGTCTCATTAGGTCACACATTATCATGAACACATCGAGTGGATTAAATTAGGGCAGCTAAAATCAGGTTGGTAAATAACTGTGTGGTTTAAGCAGGATACAAAATTAACATTTTGTGCTAATGTTGGTGAAAGGAGGAAATTTACCAGCCATAAATATTTCTTACTGTTCATGATATGCATCTATCTATCTATATCTTTATGAAGAAAAACAATGTAGTTATTCTATATTGCAGTTTGTCGTCTTTACACTTCTTATTTATATACCATGAAGAAAAACATGTATTCTGTTGCACTTTCTGATAAAATTAGAGGCCAAATTTCTTTTATCACAAAAGCCAATTTTTAATCCCAATTACAGTCATGATCATTTTATTGGAATAATGCTATTAAAGGTTTAGTTCACCCAAAAATTAATTCTGTCATTAATTAATCACCCTCATGTCGTTCCAAACACGAAAGACCTTCGTTCATCTTTGGAACACAAGTGAAGATATTTTTTATGAAATCTGAGAGCTTTCTGACCCCTCCGTATAGACAGCAACGTTATTACCACTTTCAAAGCCCATAAGGGTAGTAAAGACATCGTTAAAATAGTCCATGTGACTCCAGTGGTTTAACCTTAATGTTATGAAGCGACGAGAATATTTTTTTTCCCCGCAAAAAAAACGAAAATACGTTTTTCCGCAGGCAGCCAATGAAGACCATAGACTGGCGTTATGCAAATTTGTTACAAACCTATATAGGTTTGTATCAGGAGGTGAGGCTGGAATTACTGGCGACTCGTTACGCCAGTTCAGAATGATTTTTTTTTTTTTGGCGACAATATATATATTTTTTGACTTGCACTTTGATCTTTAAACTTTGCAGACCCTTTACATTCACAAACGGCTATATTGCACAGTGCATGAAAGGTAATATTCAAAAAAACATAATAGGGGCACTTTAAAAATTACAAGGGCAAATGATTTTAGAAAAAAAAAAGACCTGCACAGATCAATGATTTATAATGAATACTGCAAAATTCCATTAGAAAACATTCAAAAAAATCAATTTTGATTTTATGATCACTAGATAGATGAGTAGATACTAAACAACACATATCTAAGTCAAAGATGCAGTACTTCACTATAGCTCGTCTTTATGTGTCATCTTTTGACAGGATGTTGTGGTGTTTTGAGTGAAAGATGCCGAGTCTCTTATCTAACAGAGAGGTCACACTGCAGTATAAGTCTTGTCCCCTGCAGCAGAAATGGTTTAAGTGGTTTGCTCAAGGGCACGCTAGCGGTACACAGCGGGCATCTCAAGGAGATGTCACAGGACTAGCATGCCGGCAGCAATGCTCAAACTCCAGACCTTCTGGGTGGCAGCCCACTTCTTCCTGTTCTTGCCAAGCCAGTACTTTTAAGAGTATGACTGAGAGCTTGACACTGCTTCAGATCGGCTCTGACCACTTTGATCTGCAGGTCAATCAGATGATTCAATGATGGAGAGAGGCGAGATGTTTCACATCGCTCTTTTTGTCCTCTGATCTCGCCATGCACCACCAGTTGCCGTCTCCATCCAGTGTTCGCTCCCACATTCTGTTATGTCACTCCCCCTGACTATGACTTCTGTCATTATTTTTTATCTTAAAGGGATAGTTCACAAAATTTTTTCTTTTATTTTAGTATTTATTTGATCAGAAATACAGTAAAAACAGTAGTATTGTGAAATCGTATTACGATTTAAAATAACTTTTCTATTTTAATACATATAATTTATTATTATTATTTTTATGTAGCCTACACTTTCCAGGTTGTGCAAATATTTTAGGCACTAATTTAGTTAGTTATATGCTGTTATTTGTTTTATATTCCTGTTAATAATTAGCATTTGTGTTGAGTGCACATTTTATTGATCAGAATTTTTATTTTATCTGCCAACTTTGTGATATGACTAATTGGACCCTAAGGCGTACATGAAAACCTGACAACAGTGTTAATATGAGGAAGAAGTTAAATTGACATTGGAATTGACAACCGTGTCCCACTCTGAGCCTACTGAGCTGCTATATTGTTTGAGTAAATAAACCTTGATGGACAACCTGCACGTCTTTTAAGCTCTGACTCATTGTTTACATCAAATACTCCCACATGCGTGGCTGTTGTGGATCTTTTCATCAGGTGTATGAAGGGCTCTATTCACAACAGGACTGCAGTTTCTCCAACATTCCAACACTCTGTTTGACCTGAAGAGAAAGGACAATAAAACTGTCTTTCTCTCGGATAGGTCAGTCTCTAGGGGGCTCTAGCACCTCTCTGCAGAAAGCTTGAGGACCGTTCTGCTGTCAGAGACTGAGTGGCCCGGCTATCATGCCTTTCTGCACACTGAATCCGATCAAACCTAGCAGTGTGTGCCGATATCAGAGGACTATTCTTCATGGTCCACTCACTGTGTTCTAATAATAATAATAATAATAATAATAATAATAACAATAACAAGAATAAATTATTTATTTTTCTTATATAATTATCGAATAATTATTTAATATATTTATTTATCTTGTTTAATTATAACAATAAATATAAATTGTTATTCTTATTTAATAACAATAATAATTGAACACATTCAATATTTTCTTATTTAATAAAAATAGTAGTAATTATTTATTTTCTTATTTAATAATAACAATTAATCATTGAATTGTTTTTTTGTTTTTAATATTTTTTTAGTATATTCAATAATAATTAAGAAAACAATTTAATTATAAAAATAATATGTACTTATACATTTATTTCTTTTCTTATTTAATAATAAAATAATTTTTTACTTATTATTTTCTTATTTAATAAATTCTTATTTATTTTCTTATTTTAAAATACAAATTATTCAGTATATTCAATAATAATAATAATCATTATTATTAAGAAAACACATTTTATAATAATAATAATAATAATTATTATTATTATTAGTTTTTTCTTATTTATTCATAATTTATTATTATACATATTCATTATAATTACAATAAAGAAATATGTATTTATTCTCTTATATTTATTTTTTGTGTGGTATTGAGTTTGTGAAATCATGATTTATTAGTGAAAATGTTTGCATACAGGCTTTACACACTGGTTAACGAATGAGACCCATAGACGCATGAAAACCAATGATGTTTGATGTCATTGACGTCATACAGGTTTTATGCTGAATTCAGGAAGTGTTGTGCTGAACTGATATATAAATCTTGTCTAGGTTAATGTTGCCGTAACACAGCTCAGCTGAAGCTTGTTCTGGCCCTCAGCCAGATATAGCTGGCAGGCGTTGGGTGTAGCAGGCTGATGCAAGCTGGACAGGCTGGTCTCTGGGGTGTCGGTGTGGCTCTGAAGTCTTTTTTTAACTGGCTTTGTAAAGAGAGGATTCATTTCCAGCCCCTGTCTCTTTAGCGGCTGACAGCGGGTGCTCAAGGGAGGATCAGAGAGCAGCGCTTCCTCTGCTTAGCCTCTTTAATCACATCCATAACTAAAAGACTAGAGTACACGTGCTTTCAGTAGCCAAGAACACTTGGACACTCTTGAAAACAACCACACAGAAAAGCATATTCGTACACATGTATCACACAATCACATTTCCACTATGAAGGGGAGTTATCTAGTTGTCACACAGAGAATTGGGCCACTTTTTGACAGTCGTCTCAACGTCTCAGGAACTATGGTTTTGAGTAAAAAATGCTTGACTCTTGCAGAGGTTTGTAGGTTTTCTTTTTTTTTAATGCAGTTTATTACTTTTTACAGTACGCAGTACTATTTGCCAAGCCAAGAGTTTATATTTATATATATATTTCATCATTAATTGTATCACATTTCATCACATTTTGGCCAAATCTTTAATGTAAGTGTTTATACATAATATGGCCTTCAATAATTAATGCAACCTGATGAATATTCACTGGAGTGAAAATTATAACTAGTGTCGGCCTCCCCATGTTCTCCAGTTCACACACACCTTTGTCCATAGACCACCTGCAAATTTCTGATAGCTAAAATCAATCTTCTGTTTTTCACATTCTGTCCATTAAAATGGCTTTTTTTTCTGCATTTGATTCTCTCATTCTTCCTTCCTGCAGGCGTTCTAGTTCTGTGAATCTACTTTAATGAGTGCCTCATTAAATGACTGGTCTCGTGCCATCCCCGAACCCACGCTTTATTATCGACACCTCAGACCATTGTTTCATCTTCTCTCTGACTGGGGTATGTTCACTTCATTTTAATTGTATGACGCTGAAATTGCTTTAAAACACGATTTCATAGGCTATTTTGTTTTTCACGCCTCTGGGTGTAATTGGCTTGTTTATATGCAGGCTTTAATAATGAGTTTGTCTTCGTTAATTCAAGAGAAGTTTGTAAATTAAATTTTATTCTTAATTAAACCCCTGATACTGCTTCCGGCTTGCTTTGGAGATTAAATTGAACCTCCCCGCAGATGTGTAATGCTACCTTTGAAGGTCTGAGAATTGTTCCCCTCGTACTATCTGTAATTGAAATTGTACGTCAGACTCTGTCGTCTGCCAGTCTGAACACGTCTGCGCGCCGCAGACGAAAGTAAAACGTTCTTGACTTTTTGTTTCCATTGAATAGAGGGTTGGAAAGCTCTCCTCAGAGCATGTCTTGTCATTGAGTGTCCACAGGAGACTGCCTTTATCTCTGCCTTTATCATTGATTTTCTTCCAAAACTGTAATCTCTGGTGGTGTTTTAGCTCTTCATTTCACACTGTGTGGTCAGGGTGACTTGGATCATGCTGGTTGTTTTGATAATTGATTTTCAAACGGTATACTTTTGAAGACAAATCTCTAACCTTCTTGTGTCAGGGACATACATTGGTTATTTCAGGGCACAACATAACAAAAAAAAAAAAAAATGTTTTGTCCATTATGGAGGAACAAATGTGCATAAGGACATCTTTCACCATGTCTGCTCGGGGATGAACAGATCTCATCATGAAGAACAGCCTGTTGTGACATCTTTGTTTTGCATGAAGGATCTCCAGAGATATGCTCATTAATTTAATGACTGATACTGGGCCTCTAGAGGTTTCCGGCTATGCTAGCTTACATAAACACACTTTAAGGCGTGGAGAAAGATGCCATTCCAAGGATCGTGTCATCTATGCCTTTGCTCTGTAAAGACACGTGGGTTAAAAGTCGAGTGGCACGTACAGGTTCCAGGATTGTGCTTCAGAGGTTTAGTGTATCATGCAATTAATCAGGCTTTAAATTGGTTCCCAGCCGCAAAAGGACATGCTTAATCTACTGGGTGCTTTAAAGTAGACCAGTTTGTGATTCATTTAAAGTGCAGTGCCACAATGTCCACACATATTGGGAGACCTTGAGATACTTTGCTTTTCTGTTGTTGCAAAAGTTTGTGGAGGAGTTTATGGGTGTTAAAGGCAGGGTAGGTAGGACTATAAAAAAAAAAAAAGATCCAAATTTGTTAAAACTTTCTATATATATCAATACATAATTAAAATGTAAGTACTCTGAAAAAAAGAGTATAAAAATCAAGTGACTCTAGACCGTTTAATCTGTATTAAACACAGCTCATTATTTCGATTCGGGACGAATCAAAGGATTGGCTTAGGCGACTGTCACTCTCTCTCGCAACCATGGCAACAACCCTTTTGCCACGGGATCTGCCCACTTGCGCGCGGCCGCGCGCACGTTTGATTTGAGGAATTCGAGAGGCACTGAACCTAGGAATAGCAAAACAATGGCAGAGAAAGAGCAATCAAAATTCACATTACCGGCATGCAGTTAGTGAAGGCAAACAAGGCAAAAAAAAGAAGACAGTACAAGAAAAGGTAATGAACAAAAAGTCTTTGGATAAACAAAGAAATAAAACGCGTGTCAATATCAGCGTAGCTTTCCAGCGACCACCCCGTCCTCAGCCTCTACTTCCTCGGACCCTAGTTGCACGCCACGGCCTCTTGCACGACCTCCTCTGCTTCGCCCTAAAATTATTTTTATTTTACAAAAGGACATTTTACAAACCTACATTTTGCGCATGTGCTCCTGCATGCACTTTTCCAGTCACAACACAGCAATCAAAGGAGGACGCGCTGAAAACTGTAATGCTGTTCTCTTCCTTCGAATGTTTGAGTTGCAGAGGAATTTGTGACTGTTTCAGCTGTTCAACCACATCAAAGTTTCGTAATTAGTAAGTCCGTGCTTTTTCTCTTTTTGTTCTTATGTGCTGAAGGGCTGCTGTGCCTTGGTGAAACGGTGTTTGTACGTGAAGAGCTCTTTTCCAAAACGCCATAAACCTAAAAAGCTGCCTCAAAGAACCAGCAAAAGTAATGATTATGAATGTGTAAAATATTGCAATAAGACATTTTAATTGTTTATTAATTTCTGTGTCGGCTGCAAAGATGAAGTTGACGATATTTGACTCGCGATCTTCGCAGTAGGCTAGTGAACGCATGCACCGGAGAAATGCACATTTAGGCTACATAGTTTTATTTTGTTTTGGATGGTTTTGTTTAGAACCAGATTTCTGTAAATATATTCCACATTTTTTAGGCCTGTGAGGCGAGGCTACGGTTCGGTTCACGATGATATAATCTCCAGTTCAAGCACCTTATGTTGTGATTGATAGCCTATATTTACTTTATGTATTTAATGCAGGAATGAAAATATTAATGAATTAATGAAAAAAAAATATATTAAAATTAAGATACAATTAATACAAAACGAAATTCGTTTTAAAGAAAGGCTTTGTGCTTTCTGTTTTGAGGTCTCTGTTAAAGTTTGAAAGTCTCAGTGCAGCTTTCAGAGCGCTCGCGTCCATAATGGAGAACTGTCAAGTAATATTGTTTTTTCCTCATAAATGCAAACACGAAAAATAAAAGACAAAAACTTTTTTAAAAAGACAAACCATAAATTTAGAAAAAAAAAGAAAAAAAAGATGGATTTATAGCGTTTTGGGGGAAAAATGAATGGATTTATACCGTTTTGAAAATGTTAATTTTTTTTTACTTTGAATTGATCATCAACAATATTGTTGTTTGATTTAATAATCACTGTTGCAAGAAGTGCCTAGTTAAGTTTTTTTTTTTTTTTTTTTTTTTGTAAGTGGAAAAAGTAGGGGGTGCCACAGATTCTGTTTAGTTAGCTCCTTTATTGTTTTTTCTATAGCCTAGAATAATATAGGTCAAATGCAGCAAGTCAAAAGACCAACTGGACCTTCTTTGCCAGTTTGCTCACATTTCTTTGAAGGATGGCAAAAATATCGCCTGAATATCTATATCTAGATATTGGAAAAAAATATCGAGATATTCATTTTTGTCAATATCTCCCACCCCTACATGCAGAACACCATATATGTTATGAATCTTACACGAAATTCATCTTCATCACAATATAACTGATGGTAATGTAAAAAAGTGTATCAATGCAACCTGTTTTTAGCTTATATAACTAGCTCGTTAGCGAATCAAAAAATATATATTTTAAATTTACCAATATCAATATGCTAGCTTGATAGTGAGTACTAAAATACATCTTATTTGTTTATATTCATAAGCAATTAGCGTTAGATTTTTTTATTACATGTGATTCTGACATGATGTCACTACATGCACTGTGCTCCTTCCTCTCTGCTTCTCTCAGGTAAATAATGCGTCTTCAGCTCAGCGGTTGGAGTCGCGCGTTCATGTGTTTTGGGGGCGTGGCATTGGAAGGAGCCCAGAAGGGAGGGGGTGGAGTGAATGGAAATAATGAACTGTCTTTAAAACAGTCCTGAGAGGTCTACAGACACTCGATTTTTATACTTTCTTTTTCAGAGTACTTACATTTTAATTATGTATTGATATGAACATAAAGTTTAAACAAATTTGAAAAAGAAGTTTTTTAGACCATTCCTACCTACCCTGCCTTTAATGGGTGTCATGCTTTTTTTTTTTTTTTTTGCTATTACTAGTATTTCTTTATTTGTTATCTTTGTATTATTGTTCTTGATGAAATAATAATTGTTAATAATAATACATTATTAATACAATATATTATTAATAATGGGTATAATAATATATAGTTGTTGTTATTCATATAGTTTTAATAATAACAGTTGTTATTTTATAAAATAATAATTATAATAATAATTATAATAATTGCCATTTATTAACAATATATTTATATTATGTTAATATATTTTTGTTGTTGTTGCTATTATTATTATTATTATATGTATTATTTATTATTATTATTTGTTATATATAAATTAAATCACAGATCATTTTAAATGACAGATTAATTGACTAACAGTACTGTTACTGTTACTTATATAATATATAATTATATCATATATTTAATAAACCAAGAAAAATTGCAGTTGAATTTGACATTAACATTAGTAAATGAATTTGAAATAAAATGATCTGTGATTTAATTTTTACCGACCAAAGTTAGACACATGAATGTGTGATTTTGGAAACAGCATTATGGACAAACACCTTTTTTTTAATGCAAAATAGTCAAAGATACAAATATTTTTGGGGGGAAGTATTAATTTATAAATTAATATGTTGTTTGTCTTACATACAGTCAAAATTAGCCGTAATGGTTTAAAAAAACAAGCGGGTGGAAAAAAAATGTTTGTTTTTTTTGGCCAACTATCCATTTAAAGCTAGACAATGTTAACTGTGATTTTGTAATATTCTGACATAATATTCTATTGTAATATTCTGACAGATTATAACCTGGGTACTTCACTGCATTGTTCAGTGACTAATATGCCAACACCTCCTGCAAGCTTCAAGTAATTGTTTACCGATCCTCCACAGGATGCTGTTTCTTCAGAATCCTGCTCTTCCTGGGATTCATTTGTTCCCTGAGAACAGCAGTGCTAAAGGGACACCCAGGAGGTAAAGTGAGGCTCTGACGCTGCTTCATCCTGATCAAATCACTCGACCACTTACTGTAGCAGAATGCCAGATGCTATTAGCTGTATCCTGACAGAGACGGGCACAGACAGCAGCTCCCGCCATCTCAAAGATGTCAATTAGTATCAAGAACGACAGGTGCCTGTAGCCTGAGCAGCATTTATTTGTACGCTGTGTGTGGCCGCGAGTGAGAGACAAAAGAGAAAGAGAGAGCTAGAAAGAAAGGCCGGGCTAGACGTGTGCTTTTGTAAAGCTCAGTTCAAAACCTAGTGAACTGCATACTGCCTAAGGTAACATCCTAAATGAAATCATACTTTAAGTGAATGTTTTGAAACGCTCTACATAGTGCATCATACAAATAAAGCTTTGCACGCAAAGCACACGGGAGACTTGACTCACAATCGACTTCAGCCCCTAGCTTCTGTACCTCATGGTTATTCCTAAAACTTGACATTGCAGTATTTCTAGTATTGCCAAGTTCTTTATGCGTTTGATATAAATGTCTGCTAAATGACGTATTGTAAATGTAAATTTCAATATAGGCAAGTGGAATTGTGCACACTGTATGTACAGTATTTATATATATACTGTATATTTGTTAAAAGGAATTAATACTTTTTAAGTGATCAAAAGTGACATTAAAGACATTTAATAGGATTTCTCTATCAAATGAATGCTGTTCTTTTGAGCTTTCTGTCAATCAAAGAATGGTGAAAATAAATGGCTTCCCCAAAAATATTAAGCAGCACAACTGTTTCCAACATATTATTATTATTATTATTATTATTATTATTATTATTATTATTATTGTTTCTTGAGCAGCAAATTAGCATATTATAATGATATCAAAAAGATCATGTGAGACTGAAGACTGGAATAATGATGCTGAAAATTCAGCTTTACCATTACAGGAATAAATTAAATTTTAAAATATATTAAACAAAAAGCTGTTACTTGTATTGTAATAATATAATATAAACTATAATAATATTTCACAATATTATAGTTATCACTGTATTTTTTCATCAAATAAATGTAGCCTTGGTGAGCATAAAATCGTACTGACCACAAATTTTTGAACTGTAGTTTGTGTATATAACCTTAAAACTGTGTTAACATCAAATGAAACTGAACTATGAATTTATATCGGACTAAAATAACCTAAATTCACCACACATCCCTGGTGTGTGTGCAATAGTCATGAGTGTGCAGATATTCCAGCACATGATAATAGACTCTCTATCTCGATCCCAAGTGGGAATAGCACTATTCTTCTACATAAGTGTCTGTCTCGGTAAACATCCAACATCCCAAACATGTTCCATATTCTTAAATGAATACACTAGTGTACTATTTATGAAGGCTATATCCTTAACACCAAGCATTTCTGCAGACTCTGTTGATTTTCTCCTTGATTCCTTTAACTCAAAAGTTAAAACTGTAATTGATGATATTGCTCCTGTGAAAGTCAGGAAGAAGAGTGGCAGACAAAAAGCACCTTGGAGAAACTCAACAGCAGTGCAAAATATTAAAAGCCAGTGCAGAAAAGCAGAACGAATATGGCGGAAGACAAAACTTGTAGTCCATTATAACATCTACAAAGACTGCATCCATGCTTTTAATATGGAACTAGGCAAAGCTAGACAGACTTTCTTCTCAAATATTATAAACAGTAATTTAAACAACACACGCACTCTTTTTGCTACTGTAGAGAGACTGACAAACCCCCCAAACCAGATTCCCAGTGAAATGCTCTCAGACAACAAGTGCAGTGAGTTTGCCTCTTTCTTCTCTGAGAAAATCAATAATATCAGAAAGGTGATCAGCACATCCTTGAGTTGCACTGGGGTCAGACAGATCATCAAACCACCTGAGAAAGTTGTTACTATGTCTGACTTCAAAGAAATTGATGGCACAATTTTGGAAGAAACCGTACAGCACCTTAAAACATCAACCTGTGCTCTTGACACTCTTCCCACATCATTTTTCAAAAGTGTGTTAAACAGTTTAGAAGCAGATCTTCTAGAAGTGGTAAATGCTTCACTTCTCTCTGGGAGTTTTCCAAACTCCCTGAAAACTGCAGTTGTCAAGCCCCTCCTGAAAAAGAACAATCTGGATAAGACCGTATTAAGCAACTATAGGCCGATCTCAAATCTTCCTTTCATAGGCAAGATCATTGAAAAAGTTGTCTTCAATCAGCTGAACAAATTCTTATGCGCGAATGGATACTTTGACAATTTTCAATCTGGTTTCCGACCACATCACAGCACAGAGACAGCGCTCATAAAGATAATAAACGATATTCGCTTAAATACTGATTCAGGCAAATTATCAGTGCTCGTACTACTCGACCTCAGTGCTGCATTTGACATTGTCGATCACAACATACTTCTTGACAGGCTGGAAAACTGGGTGGGGCTTTCTGGGATAGTCCTAAAATGGTTCAGGTCATACTTAGATGGTAGAGGTTATTATGTGAGTATAGGAGACCATAAGTCTGAGTGGACATCTATGACATGCGGAGTCCCTCAAGGCTCAATTCTTGGGCCACTCCTGTTCAACCTGTATATGCTCCCAATGAGCCAAATAATGAAAAAGAACCAAATTGCTTACCACAGCTATGCAGACGACACACAGATCTACTTAGCCCTATCGCCTAACGATTACAGCCCCATTGACTCCCTGTGCCAATGCATTGACGAAGTCAACAGTTGGATGTGTCAAAACTTTCTTCAGTTAAACAAAGACAAAACTGAAGTTATTGCATTTGGAAACAAAGATGAAGTTCTCAAGGTGAACGCATACCTTCACTCTAGGGGTCAAACAACTAAAAATCAAGTCAGGAATCTTGGTGTGACACTAGAGTCAGACCTTAGTTTCAGTAGTCATATCAAAGCAATAACTAAATCAGCATACTATCATCTAAAAAATATTGCAAGAATTAGATACTTTGTTTCCAGACAAGACTTAGAGAAACTTGTTCATGCTTTCATCACCAGCAGGGTGGATTATTGTAATGGACTCCTCACTGGCCTTCCCAAAAAAACCATAAGACAGTTGCAGCTCATACAGAACGCTGCCGCCAGGATTCTGAGCAGAACCAGAAAATATGAATATATCACACCAGTCCTCAGGTTACACTGGCTCCCAGTTAAATTTAGGATTGATTTTAAAGTATTATTACTGGTATATAAATCATTCAATGGCCTAGGACCTCAATACATTGCAGATATGCTCACTGAATATAAACCCAACAGATCACTCAGATCACTAGGATCATATCAGCTAGAAATACCAAGGGTTCACTCTAAGCATGGCGAGTCCGCTTTTAGCTATTATGCCAGCCGCAGCTGGAACCAGCTTCCAGAGGAGATCAGACGTGCTCCTACAGTAGTCACATTCAAATCCAGACTCAAAACACATCTGTTTAGCTATGCATTTAATGAATGAGCACTGTGCCAATGTTCGTCCGACTGTTTGTACTGTACTGTATTTTATTTTTATTTTTATAAACTGTTTTAATTATTCTTATTTCTTTTTATTATTTTAATTTCTTCTATGTAAAGCACTTTGAATTGCCACTGTGTATGAAATGTGCTATATAAATAAACTTGCCTTGCCTTGCCTTGCCTTGCCTATTCAACTGCAAACAGCCTCTTGCAGCAGCGTGTGTTGTGGGAGCCAATCCGTGACTGAGTAATGACTAATTTCCTTACTGAGAGACTGCTGGAATTCTCTAGAGGACCCAAAAACAATCAAAGTGTTTGTCTGTGGGTTTCAGACCCATAATTTTCACAAATGTAATGCATGTAAATCTGCTGTCATGTGAATCCCTCACTAGAGATGACTATGTAATCCTGGTGACTTCACCACCCCCCTTTGAGACCGCAACATGGCTAATACCCAACGAAACTGATCCATGACTCAACTTGTCTCAATGGGCCATACCTGAGCACGCAGGACTGTGGGGGTGTGAACCAGTGTCAAGCCTTTCCAACGGATCTGTCGCTGGAGAATACGAGGCGTCCCCACTGTCATAACAGAGAGAGGAAGTGAGAGTCTCCTTTGATGGGCCATTCATCTCAGCACACACAGCTGATGTCAGATCAGTGTTAACTGAACTGTGAGCAGTAATGACTCTCTGAAACTCTGCGTTCAGGTACTCTCACACCTGTAAAGATGGATAAACTGTAGAGGGCTGGAGAGGGTTTTGATCTGACTAACCATTTATCAGCTGTCTGTAATACGACTGCACTTCCATAACCAGAAATGACAATGTGGTGTAATTAATCACTATTAGTACAAGCTAATTTGCACATGATTGTTTGCTTTGTACCGTCTGTCATTATAATCAAGCGTAGGTGATTAATCTCGAATTTGCATGAATATTAACTGTGTGTCTCATTTGCTCACTGAAAGAGAGTTTGGTTGTCGTATTTGATGCTTGTGACACAGCTGGCCACCTTTCACTAGTTGAACCCGTGCCAGAGAATATTAGCACCAAACTAAATGAAGGTAGAAATAGCTGATATGTAAAAACAATGGCAAAACCTTTAAGTATTGAAATAAGAACTACATTTTTACATTCTCACCACTATGATAAGGTGTTGCTATATGGTTGCTTAGGTGTTCTAATCGTCATTGTTGGTGTGAACCGGCCTTTGCAGTTAGGGATTGTGAACAAATATATTTATCAATTTCTAAGTTTGATTAGCCTGAATAGTGTTAAAGTCCCCCTGTGGTGAAAATCAAGTTTTTAATGTTGTTTATATGTCTATGTGGTATTTTTAATATGCTTTAAGACAAACCATGTGCAAATTCGTAAGTCAACACCATTGTTGAGTGTTTTCTCTTTAAAACTGCAGTGAAAAAAAAATTTGTTGTTTGAAATTGCAGGCGTTTCTGACATCACAAACTACCTTGTAACTAATCATGTCAACGTGCCAGCGGGCTTTAGCATATCATTACTATGCCGTGAAGCTGTATTTTTTCCTGTTGATATGAAATATCGGGTAGATTTAGCAATATAGCGGGTGTATGATATATATTACGATGTTATGATGAACTATATGCCTTTCTCCACTGACGTTCTGAGTTGTTCAAAGCGTTTCTGATGATTGTTAGAAGGCAGCTGCCTGACTCTGAGATGGAGAACGGGAACATGGTTTGTGTAACATTAGCAAGACATTATTAGCTGTTTGATAATATAGTCAAGCAAAAGGCTAATCATATTAATTACTGTTATGTGTCCAACATTGTAAAGAGTGATACCTGTCACGCTGAGGCAAGGATGAAGCAGAGAGAGAATCCAAGTGCAAGCATACATTTAATAAAACAAACAGGTAATCCAGGCGGAACACGGAACTCAGGACATGAACAGGTAACAGCTACATTAAACAACGACCGACAACCAACAACTGAAGCACAGGGGTTTAAATACACAGACAAACAAGCTAAACAAGATAACAAGGGGGTGTGGCTAATTAGAAACACCTGGGAGATCTAATAAGCAAGAAAAACTACAAAGGACTACAAAACATGACACAGAACAGGAAATAACAAAAGTGCACACAAGACAAGGGAAACACAGGACAGGAAACATTACATAGCCCCCCACCTAAGGAGTGGATTCCAGACACTCCTCAGAAAACAAAAGTCCAGGAGGGTGGTGGGTCTGAGGCGGATCCGGGGGCGGGACGGGGGGCCAGGCCCGTGGAGCGGAAGAGGGCCTGAAGACTCCGGCAGGGCAGAAGGCCAGGGCGGAGCAGGCTGTGCAGGCGGCCAGGGCGGAGCAGGCGGAGCAGGCTGTGCAGGCGGCCAGGGCGGAGCAGGCTGTGCAGGCGACCAGGGAGGAGACGACCCTTCAGGCGACCAGGGAGGAGACGACCCTTCAGGCGACCAGGGAGGAGACGACCCTTCAGGCGGCCAGGGAGGAGACGACCCTTCAGGCGGCCAGGGAGGAGACGACCCTTCAGGCGGCCAGGGAGGAGACGACCCTTCAGGCGGCCAGGGAGGAGACGACCCTTCAGGCGGCCAGGGAGGAGACGACCCTTCAGGCGGCCAGGGAGGAGACGACCCTTCAGGCGGCCAGGGAGGAGAAGACCCTTCAGGCGGCCAGGGAGGAGACGACCCTTCAGGCGGCCAGGGCACAGGAACAGACACCGGCTCAGGAACAGGAACAGACACAGGGACAGGAACAGACACCGGCTCAAGGACAGGAACAGACACCGGCTCAGGTACAGGAACAGACACAGGGACAGGAACAGACACCGGCTCAGCGGAGACCATCTTGTCCTGAAACACTGGCTCGGCGGTGGCCATCTTGTCCGAAGACACAGGCGTGGAGTCGGCCATCTTGTCCGAAGACACAGGCGTGGAGTCGGCCATCTTGTCCGAAGACACAGGCGTGGAGTCGGCCATCTTGTCCGAAGACACAGGCGTGGAGTCGGCCATCTTGTCCGAAGACACAGGCGTGGAGTCGGCCATCTTGTCCGAAGACACAGGCGTGGAGTCGGCCATCTTGTCCGAGGACACAGGCGTGGAGTCGGCCATCTTGTCCGAAGACACAGGCGTGGCGTCTGCCACCTTGTCCGAAGACACAGGCGTGGAGTCGGCCCTCTTGTCCTGAGACACTGGTTCGGTGGCGGAGGTCATCGTGTCTGGAGACACAGGTGCAGAAAGAGGAAGAGGAACAGATTCAAGCTCAGTATCCGGATCAGTTTCAGGCTCAGGAACAGATTCAGTCTCGGCGGGACGAGACACTTGACGGGCGGACGTGACGTGAAGCTCAGTCTCTGGGTCGGCAGAAGTGACGTGAAGCTCAGTCTCTGGATCGGCAGAAGTGACGTGAAGCTCAGTCTCTGGATCGGCAGAAGTGACGTGAAGCTCAGTCTCTGGATCGGCAGAAGTGACGTGAAGCTCAATCTCTGGATCGGCAGAAGTGACGTGAAGCTCAGTCTCTGGATCGGCAGAAGTGACGTGAACAGTCTCTGGATCAGCAGAAGTGACGTGAAGCTCACTCTCTGGATCGGCAGAAGCGACGTGAACAGTCTCTGGATCAGCAGAAGCGACGTGAACAGTCTCTGGATCAGCAGAAGCGCACTCTGAGCTTGACGGGACCAGTGGCGGCGAGGGCTTTGAGCTGGGTAGGACCAGCGGCGAAGAGGACTCTGAGCTGGTTAGGACCAGCGAAGAAGAAGGCTTTGAGCTGGACGGAACCAGCGGCGAAGAGGGCTCTGAGCTGGACGGGACCAGCGGCGAAGAGGGCTCTGAGCTGGGCGGGACCAGCGGCGAAGAGGGCTCTGAGCTGGGCGGGACCAGCAGTGAAGGCTCTGTGCTGGACGGAACCAGCGGTGAAGAGGGCTCTGTGCTGGACGGGACCAGCGGTGAAGAGGGCTCTGTGCTGGACGGGACCAGCAGTGAAGGCTCTGTGCTGGACGGGACCAGCAGTGAAGAGGGCTCTGTGCTGAACGGGACCAGCAGTGAAGAGGGCTCTGTGCTGGACGGGACCAGCGGTGAAGAGGGCTCTGTGCTGAACGGGACCAGCAGTGAAGAGGGCTCTAGCTTGGCGGGCATGTCGCTTGCTGTCTTGGCTTCGGCAGATCTGGCGTGAAGTGCGGGCTCGGCTGGACTGGCGTGAAGTGCAGGCTCGGCTGGACGGGGGTGCCACGGAAGGAAGCTCTCCAGACATCTGGAGAGTGCCTCTCTCCAATCCAGACCAGAGAGATCGGGGAGCTCCCTCGGGTCGACCTCCTTAGCCCCCAGCCGGTAACATAACTTAATAGCCTCGTCACCCAGAGAGCAAGAGGCAGCAAGAGCAAAAAAACCCCAGGTGTACTGGAACAGATCGAGGCTATCCAGGGCTAAGGCCGCGATCTGTCCAGCGAACTCCCGGCTCATGCTGGGAAGATCAGGTGAGATCCGTACTGCTGTATTACAGGAGGTCATAGCTGCTGGATCTGAAGTGTGGCGAAGTCTTCTGTCACGTACTGCTCAGAGACACGAAGTAGGAGATCCAAATGCAGCTTTATTTTGTGGGGCAATCCAGAGGCGTAATCCAACATACAGGCTAGGGTCATACACAGGAAAGCAGTCCAAAACAAAGAAACAAACAAACAAACAAAACAGGCAGGGACCAGAGGCAAGAGAGTAATCCAGGGAACAGGGCAAGATATCAAAAACCAAGAAACAAGAAGACCAGGGAAACGCTCAGAAATGCAGTGTAACACTTAACAAGACTTCGCGGTGAGTGAATGAATGAACAAGGTATATATAGACAGACTAACAGGATGAGACAGGTGAATGCAATCAGTGAATGAGGTACAGGTGAATGTGATCAGTGATAAGTGATGATGAGTCCGGGCAGTGAGTTATGGGAAATGTAGTTAGTGAGTGAATATGATAGTCTGATGTGGACTGCCCTCTGGTGGCTCACAAGGGCAGCTTCAGCTGGTGATCGTTACAATACCATTGTGCAGCGTTTACTACAGTAAGTTGGCCGAGTGAATTCTCTGAGCTGGTGTGTGAGCGAGGGGAGGTGGGGCTAATTAGCATATTCACTGTTCCATGTATACTAAATGAAGTAAGGGTAGTTACATTCAAGCTATTTTAAAGCATGGATTTTTTTTTTTCACTGGCCACTACTTTTTATTATCCTGACCAGCCCAATACAGCAAAAGTAGGTCAAACAATGGCTGGAGTTTGGGGGTGGGGCTAACTTTTTTGTCCAACCAGTGGCAGGTTGTAGACAGGGTTGCCAAGTCTGCTGTTTTCACGCATAATTGGTCTACTTTTACCCCTGGTTTCACAGACTAGTCCCAAAAGTAAACACTAGTCCTAGATTAAAATGCATTATTGAGCTGTTTTATCTGAAAAACAACTTGCACTAAAATATCTTAAAATGCGTCAGTTCCATTGTTTTGTCTCAAGATGCACACCAGTAATGTTTTTTTTCTAAGACACATTTATAAAAGCTACTTAAATGTACTAATTGAACTAAGGTCTAATCCTGGCTTAATCTAAGCCCTGTCTATGAAACAAGGCCTTAAACTGTTGTCATGGATTAATTCCCGCCCCAACCCGCAGGTTAAAGGTTGGACATATTGCATAAATTATATTTGACTGAAGTTTGGGCTAGTTGGGCTAGTTTTGTTATGGAGACCTGGCAACCCTGGTTGTGGGGTTTGTTGGAACACCTGACTGAAATTACGCACTACAGCTTTAGTACCGATTACGTCTCAGTTCAAGAGTTTTTTTTTTATACTAAGTTTTTTAAGGCCACTTGTTTTAAAGGTGCTCTAAGCGATGTCATGCGTTTTTTAGGATGAAACATTTTTTGTCACATACAGCAAACATCTCCTCACTATCCGCTAGCTGCCTATCACCTGAACACACTGAAAAAGTGTCCAGCCTGGACCACGAAACATAACAAACAGTGTTCCAGCCAATTACCGACAAGAATGATTTGGGGGTGGGGTTTGGGGGGTTAGTGCGCGTGCACATGAGGGGGGTGTGGGGAGTGGAGGAGAGAGAAGCATGAAAAGGTAAGCTAGCTAGAGGAGAGATGTCCTAGACAACGACTAACGTTAGAATTATATTCTCTTGAATTTTGATATGGCCGACACACGACCAAAGAGACGATGTTCTGATGAGCAAATAGCAAAGAATAGGGAAAAGGAGAAGGAACACGCGAAGTCCCGAATTTACATCGGAAAAGTCTTCGACTCGTTCATGACTGTTTCAGGAAGCACGGAAGGGAGGTGGAGGGGACGGGATGGAATGAGGAGGAGGGAGGGTCGAGCTAGCCTCCGTTTTGTTTGAGAATACTTCGAACGTCAACAAGAAGTGATGTCACCCAACATCGCTTAGAGCACCTTTAAATAAAAATAAAAAAGTTTTTGTTGAAAAACACAGATGATAAAGAGGCTTGATATTTCATGTGCAAATGATTCCTAATGTCTTGGCAGTGAAACGCCAGTGCACTCTCCATCTTGTTTTCCGCATGGAAAATAGTTCTTCCTCCTCTAACTCAATCACAGTTGCTAATCACTTGTGAGTGAGTCACCGAGGTGAGTTGCTAAGTGCTTTCTGGCTGTTTCAGGCCAAAGGCCGAAAAACCGTACATGGCTTATGCAAATGCATGAGGGCTTAAATACAGAGTGGAAAACAAAGCCACTGTGTTAAACTGTGTGGCATGTGCATATTATTGACATAAAATAGCAGTTAGACCTAGTGAAGCCATTTTTGATTTAAATGCGATGTGACATTTCCTAGGGATTGCCCGCATGTGAGTACTATGTGTTTGTAAGTGTGTAGCATGTGTGCGCGTGCACATGTGTGTTTCTGATGATGTAACGGTTATGCATCTGGTGACGAATCCGATGAGGTTCTGCGCTCTGTTGGACTGAGGTCACACTGTGCACCAGAACAGGAATGAATCAGGGTGCTTCAAATCTGATTCAGGTTAATTTCATTTGACCCTTTCCTCAAGCTTTTCCTCTCCTCACAGCAGAGCATACCTTACACTTCTTAAATGAGCAAAAATAGAGATGAAAAGGTGAATATATCAGGCATGGCGTGAGGAAAATTGTGCCTTCAGGTCTTTAGGACTGACACACAATTAACCGCTTATTCAGTATATGCATAAACCTATGCATTTATGCAGTTGTCAGTTGCTTTTATCCAAAGAAACGTACATTGCATTATGACGTACATTCAAACCCTTGACCTTGATGTACTGTTTGAGCTGCTTGACCGTTAACATAAAGCTGAAGAGCTCTGTGTTGTGATGTTGCTATTGTTTTTGTTTGTGCATCCATTAGCTCGATTTTATATCACACCATTCATTGTTACATTTCCTTTGCATCCTTTTCTGAATGTAAGTACATGCAGTATACTTCATTGTTTTTGAAGTATCGCTTGTTTTCTATTTCTGTGTATCAGATGCAGGCCCATAATAAAGAGTTCTCTTCACTCTTGTTACTAACCAGTAGATTCTCTTTGAATTGTGCTTCTTGAATCCAGAGATTGTATGGGGTTGTTAATCTTGACATTTTAGCCAGCAGCTCTTCATTTTACCCACGATGATCTTCCTCTTCATGTTAGGTAAGAGTTTTCTTCAGAACACTCTTCATAAGTGAAGTGAGAATGTAAAGGATGTAGGAGGTGGAGGAGAGAGTTTCTATTCAGACATCTACGAACATCTTTTTTATTTCTTTAAAAACAATCAAAGGAGCAATTTTATCTTCAGGGAATAAGCTGGCTGTTTTGTTTTTTTACTGAAAGCAGCCCTCAAGCAGTTTTTTGTGGGTCAAATGAGATTCTGCTATACCATTTTTACTGCTTTATATTCAAGGTGTGATTCAATGCAGCATCAAACAGAAAACTATTATCTGTTCTGTTCTGTAAATTGTCATAGCACTTCAAGTGTAGGCAGGTTTGTTAATTATAATGACAGTTATTTAGTTTTGACACGTTGCAACATTTTCAAACTATTGTTCGTTAATTATAATGAGGGTTATTTAGTTTTGACACGTTCCAACATTTTTAAAACGGTTCAAAAAATTGTAATGGTTGCCAACCAACATCACAATTTATAATTTGAAGCTGTGTTTGCAATATGGTGATTTAAAAAATATGACCTGTTTCTGTCAAATTATAAACATTTTAGTATTTAATTTTGTGGAAAATTAGGAGTGTGGCCTTCCAGCTTTCTGTAGTTGAGTAGCTCCTAAACACATGAAACAAAGTCACTCAGAGGCACATACACATGCCCACTTGTGCACACTCAAACACAAAATGGATGAGTCCACATTTTGAAATTGGAGTGATTTGTGCTCTAAACGCAAGCCAGTCCCACTTTAAAGCTCTTCAGAAGCCATTCTCTCCTTGTATTGAAGACAAGAAGGTGCAAAAATGAATGAAAAATGTCTCCAACCTATGAAATGATTGGATATATAGAGACCAGAACAGCAGAGGAAGAAATAAGCTCGAATGACTGTAATGACCACTAGTTTCTTTTGGTATTTGGGAAATTGCCTTATCCCACTTAAGAGTTGTTTTTTTTAACATCAAATTTACATACATGATAAGGAATTCCTGACAGTTAAAGGTGTTTGAACTGAGATACTTTGTTCTAGTCATTATCAAAATGTAATCATGATGTTCTATCCAACATGAGTTGCATGAGTCAGACTCTCTTGTGAAGTTGTATATCAAAAGGCAAAACTGGATTATGTGTGATCAGAAAAATGACTGGAGCGAGTGTGATGAAACTTTTGGCAAGAGATAATCATAATTATATGCATTCAACATTAGATGCGTAAATAACCAGATCGAATTGAGGTTTTCGCTAAAACCCAAAATGCTGGCAAACAATTTGCATGTCATTAAATAGACGCAAGTGTAATATGATCCAGGTTGGAATTGCTTGCTAAATTCAGGTCAGGTTCACGTTGTAATAACATGCCTTCCAATTTCAGATAACATTAGATCCACACTTGTACAATAACAGCCTTTTTTCATTTACAACAAATCTCTGTGAGGCTATGTTTTATCATTTAATTACATTCAAAATATGATGTGTTTTTATGTGACGCACTGTTATGTGACTCATGTCGTGAGACTGACTCATCATTGCTTGGCTCAATCAGAAATGGAACCAGGAAATTTTCGTCAGTTTGCATGAGTTTACTTTTACTTTACTTTTTTTTTTTTTTTTTGCTTCTGCTAGTTATGAATGTAATGGTCTGAGTGTTATTCCTCTAGAGCAGTTAGTGAAATAATTTATTATCAAAGTAATGATCTTGCTGAGATCAATCGAGCCTTCCCTTGGGCAACAAAAACATTATTAGTCGAATTTCTCATTTTTGAAACTACAACACCTCATTTTCGAAACTTTCCAAGGGAGTTTCTTCATGTACCTTATACAGAGAGCTGTTTCAGCCATAAACCAGTACATTCACTTTTCATCAGAGTCATTAGGGTGAGATGTGCTTTTGTAGCATTCTCCTGCACAACAGAGAAAAGGTGCAGTAGGGAAGACAGCTGACACACATCTACACGCATAACTCCCCTGGAGCGAGACGAGTAAAAAAACATTCAAGCTCTCTCCTTCCACCTTTCTTGCCCATCATTTCTCTCTTTCTCACTCTGTCCTTTCTCTCTTCATTCCTCCCTGGTGAAGAACTCATTCTGTGCTTTGCATCTCTTCTTAAATCAGGCATAGGTCTGCAGAATTAATCTAAAATATATTCAAGATTATTATAATTAAGCAGTCTTGAAAAGCGTTGATTTACAGCATTCCATTTAGGTCGACTCCCATTGTGACTCGCATTTACAACGTGTTTACTCTATACAAAATAGCAGTTTAACTGAATCATTTACAACAACTGGTCCTAATGAGATGCATATTGTATTCTACTTCTGTTCACAGAATAAACCTCACCTGACACTCAAAAAAGTAACTATAATATTCTAAATTTTGAATTTTGTGCAATCATGCTGCTAAAATAATCAGGCATCATCTTGATTTACTGACAAAAATCTATTCAACCATCAGTTTGTTTGGAATATGGCAAGGTGAGTGAAGAGAGATATTGAAGGGTGGATCTGATCTAGTTAAAAAGCTAGTGTCTCATCCTGCTCCTGGAGGGCCAACGTCCTAGAGAGTTTAGCTCCAAACTCCTTCAACACACCAGCCTAAAAATTTCTAGTAGAGGTCCTGAAGACCATGATTAGCTGTTTTAGGCGTGCTTAATATGGGTTGGGGCTAAACTGCAGTGGCCCTCCAGGAGCTGGATTGGGCACCCTTGGTCAAGTGGATGAACATACTCCGGACCAGAAGGGGGCATTGTCTTCTTATCAGCAGCTTCAGCTTGGCTACCCTAGAATATCATGTCTAGATGACTGTGACAAGTGCTTTCATAATGCAGGGTATAACACAAAATAAGTGTTTTATAGGCGTCATGTATTGAGAATTCAAAATTTCCTTGATCTTTTGACACATAAGAGGTCATTGTACTATCAAAATATCCTGTGAGTTTCAGAACTCGAAACTTCCTCATTTGTCCAAAAACAGCTTTTATTAAAACCAAGCTCAGAAAACGACTGATTATTACACTTATTTAGGTGTGTGTTCTTAGTTTCATTTCCATGGACTTTGAGTTTCCCCCCAATCATCAGTTCCGATTGACACTAATCATCATCACAACTATTCGTCATGTAGGTTATCACCATATCAGTGTTTGTCCGGTCTCATTTTAGTTAGCGTTTGTGAATGTGTTTTTACTACCTCCTGTTATTTCCCCTGTTGGGTTATTATTAAACCCTGCATTTGAACTTTATCTTGATCTTAATCTGTCTGTCTACAACCATGCTAACATTGATAAGGCGTCGAAAGACTGACTCTGCAGAAGATCAACGCCTACTTCCACATTGCCTTTTAGCCCGATTCACATCATTTGTGTCATTTAGTAGTAAATATGAGACGTTTTGCAGTATCAAGTTTTGGAAAAACAGACTTTGCATTGCCATCCTTGTGATCCTAACATTAAGAAAGCGCTGATTAACTTTATTGTTAACAAGGTTCCAGTCAGATTGTGTCATTAAGAGACTGTTCAGTTATTCGCTTCATTTTACGGCGGATTTGTTTTTAAGCAAGACACAGTTTGACGCAGGCTTTTCAGAGAGACTGAAAATAAAAGATGATGCATGAGAAAAAGTTTTACTATGATTTACTCAGTTTTTTTTTGGTGAAACATTTTACACTTAAGAATATTGATTAAATTTTAAAGCAGTGAAATCAATTACAATACACTGTATAAACTGAGTAAATGTAAGTACAAAAATGAAGTAGGTCTGAGTAACTGCATCTGGTACATTAACAAATAAAATTGAGTAGAAATAATTGGGGAAAAACATTAAAAAAACTAATATTTATGAGTAATATTCACTTTTTTATTTTCTCTAAACCTTTGTAAAATAGTATTCCATACAACCACTGGTATACATGACATTGGCCTTTATTGTTGATGAGTGACGTTACATCAACACAGCATATTTTACACTGTTTTAACATGTATACAATGTTGCCTACATTTAAACTCATGTAAAAAAAAACATTTTAGAAGGAAAAATGAAACATTTAAACATTCTGGTAGCCTAATTCAAGTGTAATCAACTCTGCGGGTGAACTTCGAACTTCAGACCACCGTCCTGCGTTTCACTCATATCCGAAAGATGCTGCGACTCCATAACCTGCCAATAAACAAACAGTGCACAGTTCTGAGAACATTTATCATCCAAATGAGTTATATTCATTATCTTTAGGAATAAAATTATGTGTTTTATGCAAGCCATCAGGCATTTCAACCGAAAAGACAGACTCGTTTAGGTGACTCAGCAGTGGTGGAAAGAGTACTAAAAAACTGTACTTAAGTAAAAGTATTGCTACTTAAGTAATAATTTACTTGAGTACAAGTAGAAGTACTGAAAAATAATATGACTCAAGTAAGAGTAAATAAGTAGTTTGCTTAAAAACTACTCAAGTAACTACGTTACAAAGTACTTTAGTATTATTTTTCTATTTTTACCCAAAATGGGGAGATGATAGCAATATGGAGTGCTAAACACTCTCATGTCCATTCTGTTTCATTCATACTGGAAGCCCAGTACATACTGATTCATACCTCGCGCAGAAAGTCCACAAGTGAGATTCATAGAAGAGATTCACTTATGACGTTTCAGGAAATGCCAATATGGATATAATAACATGCAAATAGAGATGAAACTGAAGACAAACACATGATAGCGATAATATACCTGTGTTCATCATGCTATCTCCGGTATTTTCATAAGAGTGATGTATGTCTTTAAAGGGATAGTTCACCCCAAAAGGAAAATTATCCCCAGATTTATTCACCCTCAATTCATCCTAAGTGTATATGACATTCTTCTTTCAGATGAAAACAATCAGAGTTATATTAAAAAATGTCCTGTCTCTTCCAAGCTTTATAATGGCAGTGAATGGCTGGAGAAAATTTGAAGCCCAAAAAAGTGCATCCATCCATGATAAATGTGCTCCACTTTTACTCCAGGGGGTTAATAAAGGCCTTCTGAAGTGAAGCCATGTGTTTGTGTAAGGAAAATACCCATATTTAAAACCAGACGACCATACGCATCGATTTACGGTGGAAGACTAACTCCTGACCCGACACACAATGTATATTATAGAAGAGCAGCTTCAGTTTGTTGCACGGCCCTATTTGTTTGAGCCGTGAGAGGCGTCTAAGTTCACGATACTCCTACAGTACATCCTACGTCATACATGTGTCACAGTATGTGTCACCGCACTCTTGTGGCGCAAGTCAATTTGCGTACCTCTGGCGGTTATAAATATGGGTATTTTTCAAAAACCCATGGCTTCACTTCCGAAGGCCTTTATTAACCCACGGGAGCCGTGTGGAGTATTTTTTTTTTTTATCATGAATGGATGCACTTTTTGGGGTTTTTGGGGAGGCTCAGCCTCCACCACACGCAGTAGTTTGAAAAGTGTTTGTGAAATGTTAGCTCGCCCTGTAGCTCTGTCGGCATCAAAGTACTCTGTACTTTTGGTGAAAAATAAATGTAGCGAAGTTGAATACTTTATTTTTATTCTACTCAAGTAAAAGTAAAAGTAGCACAATTTAATTATACTCAAAAAAGTCGAAAAAATCTAAAAATCTACTCAAGTACTGTAACGAAAGTATTTGTAATTAGTTACTTTCCACCACTGGGTGACTCACATTGCGTCCCAGTATGTTGTTTTGCATTAAATAAAATGATTTAAAGCACAGTAATGATTTTATAAAATAAAAGATAAAATAAAACATATACACACCTGAATTTCACAGAGGAAATGCACCAATTCTGCAACGCTGAGAAGAGAGAACTGTTCTGGAGACTGGAGAGAGTTCAAACAGCCCGCACTCACTCAACCGTTGAGTTGTCGTCACCTCAGAGGGTGGAGGAGGGGTGCATTGTTTTAACTGAGTAAACTTACTAAATTTCTTAAGAGTGTGTTAAATATATTAATAATATTGATTCGAATTAAGTAATATTTGTGGTTCTTGAAACAGATTAGTTTAACTATCCATTCTCAAATATTTTGATAGAAATTTCACAAATGCTGGTTCCAGCTGCGGCTGGCATAATGGCTAAAAGCGGACTCGCCATGCTTAGAGTGAACCCTTGGTATTTCTAGCTGATGTGATCCTAATGATCTGTTTGGTTTATATTCAGTGAGCATATCTGCAATGTATTGAGGTCCTAGGCCATTGAATGATTTATATACCAGTAATAATACTTTAAAGTCTAACTGGGAGCCAGTGTAAAGACCTGAGGACAGGTGTGATATGTTCATATTTTCTGGTTCTGCTCAGAATCCTGGCAGCAGCGTTCTGTATGAGCTGCAAATGGCTTATGGTCTTTTTGGGAAGGCTTGTCTGGAAACAAAGCATCTAATTCTTGCTATATTTTTCAGATGATAGTATGCTGATTTAGTTATTGCTTTGACATGACTACTGAAACTAAGGTCTGACTCTAGTGACACACCAAGATTCCTGACTTGATTTTTTGTTGTTTGACCCCTAGAGTGAAGGTATGCGTTCACCTTGAGAACTTCATCTTTGTTTCCAAACGCAGTGACTTCAGTTTTGTCTTTGTTTAACTGAAGAAAGTTTTGGCACATCCAACTGTTGTCTTCATCAATGCATTGGCACAGGGAGTCAATGGGGCTGTAATCATTAGGCGATAGGGCTAAGTAGATCTGTCGTCTGCATAGCTGTGGTAAGCATTTTGGTTCTTTTTCATTATTTGGCTCATTGGGAGCATATACAGGTTGAACAGGGGTGGCGCAAGAATTGAGGCTTGAGGGACTCCGCATGTCATGGATGTCCACTCAGACTTATGGTCTCCTATACTCACATAATAACCTCTTCCTCCTAAGTATGACCTGAACAATTTTAGGACTATCCCAGAAAGCCCCACCCAGTTTTCCAGCCTGTCAAGAAGTATGTTGTGATCGACAATGTCAAATGCAGCACTGAGATCGAGTAGTACCAGCACTGATAATTTGCCTGTATCAGTATTTAAGCGAATATCGTTTATTATCTTTATGAGCGCTGTCTCTTTATGACTGGTTAGTCAAATACTAAATTCTTTTAGTGAAAAAAACTTAAATATAAAATTAAAGGTAGGGTAGGTAGGATTTTTATTTAAAACTTTTTTTCAAATTTGTTTAAACTGTCTTTATATACCAATACATAATTAAAATGTAAGTGCTCTGAAAAAGAGAGTATAAAAATCGAGTGACTGTAGACCTTTTAATCTGCAATAAACACAGCTCATTATTTCCATTCGGGATGAAACAATTGATTGGTTTGGGCGACTGTCACTTACTCTCGCAACCAAGGCTACCACCACTGTTGCTAGATCTGCCCATATGCGTGCGCACCCGTTTGATTTGAGGAGTGCAAGAGAGGCGCGGAACCTATGAAGAGTAAAATTATGGCAGAGAAAGAGCATTCAAAATCAAAAAAAGCACCTGCATATGCAGTCAGCGAAGGCAAACAAGGCAAAAACTACTTCCTCGGACCCTGGTTGCCCGCACTCTTGAACGACCTCCTCTGCTTCGCCCTCGACCCCGGACCTGTCCTCAAACCGACGATGCGGTACTTGTCACCGGAGTGTAACGTTAGTCCTCATCAGAGTCAACAATGTTTTCATCATGGAAACTCTTACATGCAAAACACCGTATATGTTATGACTCTTACACGAAATTCACCTTCATCACAGTTTAACTGATGGTAATGGAAAAACGTGTATCAATGCAACCTGTTTTTAGCTTTGCCTTATGAATATAGCTCGTTACCTATAGCCTAAATATAGCTTGTTACCGAATCAAACAAAATATATTTTAAACTTTACCAGTATCGATATGCTAGCTTGATAGTGAGTACTAAAAGCCATCTTATTTGTTTATATTTATAGTGATAAAGTTAGATATTTTATTACATGTGATTATGACATGATGTCACTGCATGCACTGCGCTCCTTCCTCTCCACTCGTCTCAGGTAAATAAATGCGTCTTCCAGCTAAGCCTGAGCGTTTGGCGTCGCGCGTTCATGTGTTTTGGGGGCGTGGCTTTAGAAGGAGCCCAGAAGGGAGGGGGTGGGAGTGAATGGAAATAATTAGCTTCAGAGTACTTACATTTTAATTATGTATTGGTATATAAAGACAGTTTAAACAAATTTGGATTTTTTTTTTTTAGAAAAATCCTACCTACCCTGCCTTTAACTGTTGGATTTTTAATGAATTATTTTGGTATGTTTAACTCAAACAATCAAGTAAATGATATTCAGAGATTTTATTTAGTTAATAAAGTTAAATATTACTGTGATATTTACTAAGCCACATAATTATTTTTTAGAGTGTGAGTTATCCAGTCAACTGTAACTGTGGTAACTCCAAGTACTTAAACTTTATTTGCCACAACCTTATACAAGACTTATAACCTTATACAAGACTTATAAAGCATGTGTAATATGCATGTTTCAACTATGTAATGAGATATTTTTCAACATCGGAAGTTCTCAAAACAAGTCCACATGTCTAATGGCTGGGCAGTTGAAAATGATTTTAATACGCAAACCTGTCACCCAATCATAGCAGTGGGCGTTTACTTCCAAGTCTTGAATGCGGCATGCCCATCAAAATAGTGTGTTTGAAGTAGATGGCCAAGACAGTATAGAAAATAGCTTGTTACTTCTAAATTATGATGTTTTTCATGTAAAAAAAACTTGATAACATTATAAGTGGGCCTCAGAGAACATTGTAAAAAAATGCAGTTTCATGACTCCTTTAGTGTAAATTATATTCATCAAAAGTAATGACTGCAATATCAAGGGACAAATTACTTCCTTTGCATTCATTGCCATTATCAGACATAATCATACTTATGTATCCCCACACTCTTTTTCTCACTTTCCCCCTTTTTCTCTTTCTACCCCACTTGTCTATAAGTAGCCTCTTCAACGAACGGAGTTGAGAGGAAACAGTACTAAAGGAAAAGCAGAGGGAAGGAACATGTCCTTTGGGTTCAGAATAGTATAGGCATGGCTGACTTGTTGGTTGCATGAAGGGCCTTGAGATTGGCACTTACAGGTCATTGTATGACAGCGTTATGACAGGGAATTCAGACATTTAGCTAAGCTAGGCATCTCAGTAGCATTGCTGTTCAAACATCCTACTCATATCATATATTTATGCTATGAACAATGCTGGCTTCTAAAGCGATTTGCACAAATCATGTGAGTGACAATTACCAGTGCAGGTTACCGGATGCATACTAAACTGTGCCTCTAAAGTAAAGTAGGAACCCACCGTTATTTAAAATGCATTGAATTTCTTATCTTCTGCTTGTGAATTTAGCCAACTTACTAGTGCCTCAAACAAAACTCTAAATCTTTCATGCTAATAACATGGCAAACTTTGCAAATCCAGTGATTAGTTAGTTTGTCATCAAAAGCGCTCATTGTATCATCTTGACTTTTTTCCAAGTAGACTCAAAAACACCTTTGTGCCCTTACTTCCAGAAGTTGCATAAAGCCAATATGATTGGAACTGCTAATATTCGGAGACCACTTGCCAGTTTCCTCAGGAAAGTTTTGGGATCTGCAGCCAGTTATGGTGTAGGATTTTGTAAAGCGTAAGCCAGAAACAGTGTCTTGAATGGAGTTCTTGCACATAAAGGAAGTTGTAAGATGTCAGAGAATTTCCAGATGTTAAAAGCAAGTCCAGGATCATCTTGTTAGATGCACTCAAATGGCCATTAAGGAAAGAGTTGCAGTAGTTTAGTTGTCATTTTGAGATCCATTAAGGAGAGCTGGATCAATGAAGACAGCAATTTAGTGGTGGATGTCTTAGCTCTGAAGGAGCCCAGTCATCAAGGTTATGCTTTAGGTAATCGGTTGCTATCTAGTTTGATCTATCAAAGATGTGTTACTAGAAACTTCCAGGCAATTGTGTTGGGACAGGTTGGAGCTAAACTCTTATGTAGGAATAAGTCTCGACATCTAAAGGCCCGGGTATACTTCAAATTCTGAATCCAGATGCGTCTCGCGTGCAATCGTGTCCGCACAGCTTTCAAAGGACACTCAACCGCTGATGAGTGCGGATGACTCTTCCGTCTCTTCCATCTTTCTTGCGCATGCGCTGTTGTACGCGCAGAGTCCGCGCGGTCTTAAAAATCACACGGACGGCCGCAGAATACTTTGGGTTTAAGTAAAAGAGCCAATCACAGATTGGTAAATTCAGTGTGTCACTGCAGCTGCCGTTTGAAGCTCCTGTTGCTATAGAAAGAGTTAGTGTTCTGAGACACACACTTAGGACTGTTCATGCATATGGGCTGATCCAGACTGAAAAATTCAGTTTTTTTGTCATGATTTGAGCGTTCAGAAACTAAATTTATGAGACAGTTGTTGTCGGATTTCAAATATGGAATTACATCATAAGCTTAGTGAACAGCTTTGGAGAATTTGATGTTTCCCCATTCAAAGAGATAGGAGCTGTACTTGCATGACTGCCCGAGAGGCATTTCAAAGATGGCCACCGAGTGAAATGACTTGCCTGAAAGGGTCTTTGATTAAACACCCCTGAGCTATGGCAAGTAGAGTGGTTTTATTTGATTTCTAAAAGATTTGTAGCTTGATTTTGATACAGGCCAACTCGGTTTGATTTCTTTGTATGCAGCATGTTCTAAAGCTTGGCTTTGAAAACTAACCATAACCCTAACCCTAAGTGAGACTTGCAAGTAGTTTCTAACATCAGAGAGCTCCAATGTGTCGTCTTAAAGTCTGAAGGGGCAGCTCTCATACAGTAGATGAGGGAGTCTGACAGCAGTAGAGAGGTAAGGCAGAGAATCGTAAGAGATCTCATGGTATGGGATTGAAGTGCCAGGGAATATCTGCATTATATGGGATGGATTCAAATGGGGTTATGATCAGACCAGGTTATTACCCATTTAAAGCTCTGAGAGCTGCCCCTCACAAAAACTTCCGGAACTTCCGGTGTTTCTTTGAACGCTGTGTGGGAACGCTGTGCGCATCTGGCTGCCGCTCCACGCTTTGTCGTCTATTGTTTACGTTTGCTGTGCCCGCTTCTTGGACAGTTGGTGTTCCCCTTTCTGCAACCTTCTACAAACTGGACTTATTTTTTTTTTTCTACTTGGCTGAGCGTACTTTTGTTGTTGTTACCGTTGGGAACTCTCTGCTGTCAGCCTGCTACGAGCCCTCTCACCCTTCTCTCCTCCATCTGTTGGACTGACTGTGAGGTGAGTTAACTCTCTTCTTACCAGTAGTTCAATTAGCTTGCTGTCAGGTTGGGTAGCTTTCCTCTCCGTAAGCTTTTATAGAGGTTGTGATGGTTGTGGTCCTGGCTAACGTGACTTTGCTGATAGCTGATTTTCTCATGGCGATTACAAACACACCAAAGGCTTTAGCACTCGTGCTGTCTCTGGTCTCCCTTATTTTTACTTGGTTACCTTCCAACATGGATTTTGGATACCTGTCACGCAAACTCAGGGCGCTTAATCGGCACCCACGCCTCGACTCTGAAACGTACGAGCACTGCCGCTCGCTCGGGATCACCCGGCGCCCGCGCTACGTGCACCGTTCAGTCCGAGGGATCATTAACTATCAGCAATCAACACCAACTGTGATCCCGTGCATCTGGTCAAATAACAGAACTCTGGTCAAACCGAAACGCCTACTAAGCGACTGTCGTCCACCGCGATCGCTTGTCTGCGTAAAAAAGTCAGATTTCTATGTCAATTTAGCTGATAACTCAGATATGCTGCAAAACCACCTCGCTCTGCTGAACTGTCGCTCTATCTCGAACAAAGGCCCCTATCTAAATGAACTTATTATTGACAAAAACCTGGATATGATATTCCTTACTGAGCAAACACCGAATGACTTCATGCATCTTAATCTGCTAACACCATATGGATACCAGCACCTGTCTAAGCCGCGTTTATCTACTAAAGGGGGTAGCCTTGCGGTCATCTATCGCAACTCCATAACACTTGCTCAACTGGACTTCCACACTACTACGACTTTTGAATATATGGTTTTGAAAATTTCCTCGAACAGTCCCCTAACAATCATCCTGATTTATAGACCACCCAAACAGCAAAACGATTTTTTCTCTGAACTAAGTGAACTACTAACGCTAGCCTGTGATTCATCATCCAAGGTCATCTTGCTTGGTGACTTTAACATTCACATTGATACTCCCTGTTCAAATAGGACTCAATTAATGACTGTTCTGGACTGCTTTGAACTCTATCAGAATGTTAACTTCCCAACTCATACTCACGGCCACACACTTGACTTAGTTTGTACATCTGGCTTGAATGACATCACCATCAATGGTCTGGTTACTCCTATCTCTGATCACAAGCTTATTACCCTTGATTTTACATTAACTTGTCCAACTAAATGTACTGACAATATTAACATCTCTTATCGTAAGATCAATGCTATTAATGCTAGTATGTTTGCTGCATCTATTACTACTTCTGCTATTTCTTTGTTTTTTTTTTTGTTTTTTTCACCTCCACCCCCCCTCTTCGGAGGACAACTTTATTTTATTTTTATTTTATATAGAGGTGATATATTTTTTAAGTACATACACTATTTTACATTCAAATCATAATCAGTGCATTTAACTGTTGTCCTACCATAACCTTTCACCATGTTTTAGTAAGATTTAGTACGATTTTCCACAGACTGGTAACGGGCTTGTACTGACTGCAGACTGCTGAGCTGGGACACAGACTGGTAACGGGCTTGTACTGACTGCAGGCCGCTGAGCTGGAACACAGACTGGTAACGGGCTTGTGCTGACTGCAGACTGACGGGCTGATCTGATCTGGGACACAGACTGAGAGCCAGCCCGTGCTGACTGCAGACCACTGGGCTGGCCCAGAGACTGGCAACGGACCTGTGCTGACCGCAGACTACTGGGCTGGAACACAGACCGGCAACGAGACTAGGCTGACCACAGGCCGCTGAGCTGGGACACAGACTGGCAACAGGACTATGCTGACTGCAGGCCGTTGATCCGGGACACAGCTTCTGCTATTTCTGATGTTTTTGATTTCACCTGTCCATCCAAAATATTTGATTTGTACCATTCTGCCATTGCTGACGTTTTAGATGAGCATGCTCCAATTAGGACTAGGTCTGTTCCCTTGTCCCACTCTTCGCCGTGGTTTAATTCTGAGCTACGTGCTATGAAAGCAAGAGGCCGACAGCTGGAACGTCTTTATCGGAAAACCAATCTAACTGTACACTTTCAAGCATTTTCGGACCATATTAAGCTTTACAAAACCGCCTTAAATACAGCTCACTCTTCCTATATCGCTAAAATCATCAATAACGCAAACAATAGGCCTAAAACACTATTTAGCATTGTAAATAAGCTTGTTCAGGCACCAGCGCACAATGCCTGTCTACAAGAATCTGACGACTTGTGCTGTTCTTTTCTGCAACACTTTCAGGGAAAGCTGGATGCTTTACGTGGGACTTTTAGTGATGAACCGACCACTTCTAGTTGTGAGCAAGCTCAGATACAAACACTTAATAACTTTATGTTGACCAACCCCATCTTGATTAGCGAAATTATACAGAAATCCAATTCTTCTTCTTGCCAGTTGGATCCTGCACCTACAACCCTTCTGAAACACTGTACCTCTGTCCTTTCTGCACCTATCTCACATCTTGTAAACATGTCTCTTCTCTCTGCCTCTGTTCCAGTCTCACTAAAGACGGCCGCAGTTACTCCTATTCTTAAAAAAACAAATCTGGACCCAACTGACTACGCTAACTATCGCCCAATCTCCAATCTACCGTATGTCTCAAAAATCATGGAAAAGGTTGTCGCCACTCAATTGCAGTCATATCTATCTCTCAACAACAGTTTTGATTTATTTCAGTCTGGTTTTCGCCAAAACCACAGTACTGAAACTGCATTAGCAAGGGTTATCAATGACCTCTTACTCTTTGGTGACTCGGGAAACCTTTCCTTACTTTTACTACTCGACCTCAGCTCAGCTTTCGATACGGTCTGCCATGAAGTCCTACTTATGCGCCTCTCAGAGATTGGTATCTCAGGAGCCGCGTTATCCTGGTTTTCCTCCTATCTGACAGATAGGAAATACTACATCACTATGCACAATTACAAATCTCCCACTGTCACTCTCAAACAAGGTGTTCCACAGGGATCAGTTCTCGGCCCGTTACTATTTATTATTTACATTTTGCCTCTCGGACAAATCATTCGCCACCACGGTTTTCAATACCACTTCTACGCCGACGATATCCAGATATATACTGCTTGCCGACCGGATTCTATTCACCAGACCACATCACTATCATCATGTATTAATGAATTAAAGACCTGGCTCAACTCCACTTTTCTCAGTCTGAATCTGACTAAAACAGAAATATTAATCACTGGCCCCCCATCTCTAACAAAAAATTTAAGTAACATTCCCAGACTTGACCTCGAAGCTACATCAATAATTCCATCTACCACTGTCAAAAATTTGGGTATCATTCTTGACCCTGCACTGATGTTCAACGCTTACATTAGTCAACTTTGTAAAGCATCCTTTTTTCATCTGCGCCGTATTGCCAAACTCCGTCCCTATGTCAGCCCAAAAGACGCTGAAGCACTAGTACACACGTTCATCACATCTCGCCTCGACTACTGTAATGTTCTTTTTTCTGGACTACCAGCACACTCTATCTCACGTTTGCAATATTTTCAAAACTCTGCCGCAAGACTACTAACTTACACTAAAAAAACTGCCCATATCACTCCAATTCTGTTTAAACTGCACTGGCTACCCGTGTCATCCCGAATCACTTATAAAATTCTTCTGCTTACCTTCAAGTCGCTCAATGGTCTTGCTCCAGCCTATCTCTCTGACTTACTTTCTCCTTATATTCCCCCTCGACTCTCCGATCTTCTGGCTGTGAACTCCTCTGTGAGCGGAGATTTCGTCTGTCGTCTATGGGTGGCAGGTCTTTCTCTGTTATAGCCCCTAAGCTATGGAACTCTCTTCCATTGGCTCTCAGGACAACAACCACGTTGCATGAATTTAAGCATAAACTCAAAAACCATTTGTTTAATCAGTATTATCAGTCATAAAAATGTTAATTTGACATAACACAGTCAAAATGTTAACTTCGGTACCAATAATCTATTGCATCTTTACTCCAACTGCCCACCATGCTGTCTGTAATTAATGTTTGTTGCCTCTGTTTTTATGTTTGTATTGCAAATGTAATGCGATTTGCAACTGCAATCGCTCATTACTTAGACTGGGCAAATGTCCATTGTCCGTTTATTTGTAAACTGCTTGTTATTTACTGTCATTGTGAAGCGTCCTTGAGCTTGGGAAAGGCGCTATATAAATTAAACTTATTATTATTATTCTACAAGCATCACCAAGTTTCAAAATAAAACCTCATATCAGTTTTTTCTCATATCAACGTTTTTCCAAGTCACAGCATGTTGTCGCTAATGTTTTCTCTGTATGGGATCCCTCGAGTGGTTCTGTCATTTGCCAGCCTAGAGTTTGACTTCCAGAGAGTTTCAATACATCAGTGGGGTTTCTGGCCAGCCTGATTGGCACTGTTTCGAAGGCCTAAAGAGAGACATTCAGACAAACTCCCAAGGCCTTTACATTACAGGACTACACACATGGCTAAACTATCATTAGCCAACACACTCTTGCCAGAACAACAAAGCTGTTTACAGCTTTGGAGTTGTCTTTTTATTTGCACAGCTAAGCAGAATTTTGTTTTCACTGTCCCTATGCACCCCCTGCTGAAAATATGGCTACATTTAAGCAAACTCTACATCCAGAGAGTCTGGAGTTTTTCGAGATGTACTTGAAACAGTGTTTTTGAAGCTTCCCATTAAAAAAATGTATGTGTTTGATGCTGGGGCTGAATAAATGGTTTGTGTAGAGTTCTGCTTGCAGAGACGAATGATTTTGTGGTTGAAATATCTTTGAGCCAAGCCTAACTGCTTCAGGCTTAGTCAATTTATTGTAATATTCTGGTTCAATGAGAGGTTGGATTTCATGTGAATATGGCATTATGTCAGAACAGCCAATCCTCTCTCCAGGCCGTTATAATGCTTTTCTCGCTATGGCAGGCAAAAATAGAGGCATCTTTGGATTATTACTGTCAGAGTGTCAGTGAGAATGTTGCAGACTTTCATTACCTCAGTTTACTTCATACTTTGAGCACACTGTTTTGTTGTTATCGGTACCCGCATCAAGAGTGGTTGTTTTGGAAGGTGGTCAATTCTGTTGGTATAGCAGCATGTTTAGATGAGCTATTCCTACAATACTCAAAATTTGAATGTAGCTAAATTCTCAGTAAAGGATGAAATTTTGAATGAGTTTTAAACAATTATAGAGATATTACACTTTTTTTTTTTTTTATCCTTGTATGGGTATTCATTTGTAAGTGCAAATAGACTTTTAAAGCAGTGCTAATGTATCTTGTAATAATCAACAAGAATATGGTTAATCAAAGAGATGTAATCTATAAATGTTGACTTAATCCTCAATATAATTTGCATATTGTTCAGTTAAATTTGAATAGTACTCAATGAGCATTAATGTTAAAGTCTGTTGACTAACTGTTATTTACATAAAATTTTGTTATTATCTTTTGCAGTGCTAGTTTGAAAGATACTCCAAAGCTGCCACCACAGCATATTAAATATGAACATTATTAAATGACAGACACACGCAGTGATATTGAATTATAAAAGCATTGATTTGATTTTAGTGACATCTTGTGCTGTCAAATGACTTTGAAGTGGCCTTAATGCATATGCAAATAAAGAAAACAATGCCTTTGTAGTGTCATTCATGCATGTTAAATATTAAGAAAAGGAAATTTTATCTGCTCTGATTATAGATGATTGTTTTCTTGCATCAGCTGAACAGCATCAAGGTTGGTGGTGTCTTTTTATTTGTTAATGGCTAAATCAGGTCACACCACAGGCAGTGCACCCAATGATATATTGGCAGATGTTTTTTTGCGGATCCATCCACAAAGCAGAGTGGATTTGTGCCTCAAATCTGCAAAAAGATTAACGAGAAGGGAGATGTTTTGTATTATTCTACCAATGTGGGATAGGAACCAAACAATTGAAATATTTGAGTAGAGCTGTTCAATTCATAATCCTAAAACCTGGAAGAGAATTAGCATTTTGAGGCATACAGTCCGTAGCTTTTTTGGGTTAAAAATTATCCAAAATATTTTTTTGAGCAAGTACATAACCAGCCAGTGTTCAATACTATCTGCTTGCCTTAGCTCAATTCAAAACAGTAAGCTTGTAATAATGTTTTTAATTCCAGTGGTACTGGTGGATTTCTGCTGGAAATTCGAGCATGTCTTTGCGTAATTATGTCACATCTGTACACATAAAGAAGGAGTCTCAGCTAGTAGGCTATATTGCGTGTGAGGATGTTGTAGGTGGAGATTTATAGCCTTTTCTCACAGCACTTGATATAATTAAACTTATCAATTTGATGGCGGATCCAGAAAGGTTCAAACGACAATCACCAGTGACAACTGGAGATTCACCCGTTGTAAAATGCAAAAGACTTCGGACTTCGGAGTGGCTAAATAAAAAAAGAGACTGCAACCGGCCCATGCGAAAAGGATAAATATCGGAAGGGCATTAAATGTAGTCACGCAATGCTGATGTTTCTCACATTACCAATTTGAGAACAAAGTATAATTTGCACGGTTTTACGTGATATGATAAGCAATCGTTAGATTTAATCAGCGCGATTTACTGCAATGCTTTTTTTCCCTTAGTTGGTCAGAAAAAAAGTGGATGTTACTTGTTCAGATGACATTTTCCGGTGAAAATTCTTATGTTGGTCATACTTCCAAAAAGTAGAATCTGTGATTGCGAATGACAGTATCCACACCGGCGCGGTGACTGACAGCCGCACATTCTCCTCAAAACATTGGATTCATCCGCGCTGTGCCGTGCTGAGGCACAACCCACGTAAAGTTGATAATTCCGCGAATAACTGCAAGTGCAGATTTCGAACAGAGATGGCGACAAAGAAGAAAAACTACGGACTGCAGCTTTAAGTATTAAAACTTAAATATTAATACTTATACTTAAATATTAAAAAATAAATGTAAATGTAAAAGTCACTGAATGACTGAGTCAAAACACACACACACACACACATTTAGGAAACATTTTAGCATAAATCCTATAACTGGGCATATGCCTACTCAGAGATGACGCAGAAAACAGATTAACAGAATGTTCCCCTGGATAAATGTCTGTGTGGTAAATTCATTCGACTTATCTCACTGTTTGTGACGATGCCTGTAACAGTTCTGAAACAATGTCTCACTTTTCCGCACAGAATTTGATTAGATATCACTTGTTTTTTTCCTGTAACCTTAATCTTCTTTAGAGCATGACGCTTCCCAGATTGAGCCAGATTGATTGAATAGCAATGACCTTAAAAATAGCTGCAACAGGATATGATATCATAAAACACCCTTCACCCAAAAGAGATTTGCGTACGGAACAAGGATAGTGTAATGGAAATGACAAGACTGTTTCGGCACCACTGGGCACGTCAGACTTTTGTATTTTGTCTTTCAACTGACAAAGTGCAATGTGGGCAAAGGCAGTCCTGATGGTGTAGTGATGTGACATTAAAAACAGCAACTCCACCAATTACTAATTTTGAAAGATTTTCTGGCAGTGTGTGAGGAAAATGAACACATTGTGAGAGGTCTGTATGGTTGCAAAGAGCTTAAAGATTTTTAAAATGTTTTCTGAGAACACGGACAACAGAACGGCATCCTTCAGACCATCGTCTTCAAAAGGAGGAGACATTCTCTTCTGTTTGTTGTTGCAAATTAGTCCTGCCACCTCTGGCATTTGTTGAAATACAGTTCAGCCGTAATAGCACTGGATTATATGCTGTCTGGGAGCATATATGCTTTTCATAAATGCCAACTCAATTGAAGTCTCTGCTGAAAGATGGGGCAGAGAAAGTAAATTGGGTGTCTTTAGAGGTGAAGTCACAAATCTGCTGATTTTGTGCGTTCAAAAGAGGATTTGCAAATAATCCATAAAAGGAAAGAATTATTATAGCGAACATGGCCATGTCTGTCAAAACATTTCGGAAATTGTGGTTGTTACAGCTTGGATTTATTGAAAAGGATGTGTATTGTAGGAGACATCTGAGGGGAAACATTTTAAAGGCTAATGACAGAACGAGTAAGAGAAAATTATGTTTCTGGGCATGTGACTCCTCGGACCGTCCTGTACACTGTCTTTTCTGTTTTCTGCTGTCTGTTGTTATAGGCCTCAGAGGCTTGTGCTTGGACGCATCAGGCTATTTTGGGGGAAGCTGGTTTTGTGATTCCAATGACGTCGAGAACACTGCCCTCCTAGTTTAGGCCGATCCCATCTGATGAGCCTCCAGCACTCTCTGGGTCCACACTGAACTCTCAGGCCCTGCTCCATTCATGGATAATTCCCTACTGCCCCAAAATACAGCATGGATATTGCAGAGTCTGCTGTTATGCATGAATGCATCTGTATTTGTGTGCGTGAAAAAAAAGTTGAGGAACTAACTTTATATGGCCAAGCGTATCTGAACACCCCAAACAGAACACCCATGTTGTACTAGAACAAAAAAACGCCCCGAGCTGTTGTCCCAAAAAGTTGTACGTTTTCTAGAATTGGGACATAAAATAAAGACAACTATATATTTTTACGTATAAGAACCCATTTAAAATGAGAGAGAAATTATATTTTTCATGAATTATTATTATTATTATTATTATTATTATTATTATTATTATTATTATCATTATTAAATTAACATATATTATTAACATATTTAAATTATGCATAGAAATTATAAATAAAAACACTATTAAATTATATAAATAAATGATATATAACACTATAACATAGATATACATACATACATATACAATTTATTTATTATGAAGCTGTTATATTGTATTATTGTTTGAGTCTCTAACATATTTAAATTATCCCTACAACTTTTTCCCTAGTTTGAAAAGCACTGCTCTAGAATGTCATTGTATGCTGTTAAGCCTTTTTTTCTTTAAACTGTCTATAAATGTGACAGACTGATCGTGTGAGTTTGTATCATTGTAGCTCATGTGCATCATTACATGCTTATTTGTCTGAGTTGTGCCTGTGGTTGTCAGCACTATCTGTTCCTGCTGTATAGTGTAGCAGCTCATCGCAGTATTAGTGCTCCAAAGCAGACTGGATTGCATAAACCCTTGCCAATCCTTGCTTTAGCTGGAGGATATGAGGATGACGGGCTGGCTCACGGCTGGATGGAAAAATGAATCAAATCTCTCTCCTGATGGATGAAAAAATACCTTTTTGGGTCTTTGACAAACACTTTTGACAAATAAAATCCTTGCCAAAAGGGGCTTTAGTGATGAACAAATGCACATTGAATCTAATCTTGCCTGGGATTAAATTATTTTTAAAAGCAAGAAATCTTTTCATTGCTCATTGATTGATTTACTTGGTTGGACTGTCTTTTTTTAAACTGTAGTTATGCTGAGGCAGACATATTATTTTAGACAGATTTATACAGAATAATTGTGTATTTTTTGTTTGCTGGAAAATCAACCGCCATTTTGTGTTTGTTGACATTTCAAGGTTGAAATCTTGGGCTTGACAACCACTAAACTTAATAATCAGCTTGTTGACTAGTGCAAAGCAATGAGGAATGGCACTCTCTGACCTGAGCAATCCAACATCCTGGTTCTGAGGCTCTATACGTCCTACTCTTCAATGTACATATTTTGTCCTTGATAACAGCTGGCACTGCATTTGATCACTGAGCAACATAGATGCATGTCTCAGCACCTACATGTCATTCTGTCTCAATCAGGATCAGTTTACTCTAGATATTGCTTCATGGCTTCTTGTTCCTGGTGTATCCCACTCAGAAGTTAAACTAGCATTTTTTGCTTCTTTAGATGGTCAGCAGTAAGCATTGATTTCCTTCTGCTCCCAAAGCCAAAAATGAAATTGTCTGAAAGCTAATCTTTGACATTGTTTCTAGCATAAACGTTTCACTCTGTCCCCCAATGTCCCTATAAAGTAGGACTGGGTTGAAAATATTGATTTCTCGATTTTAATCTATTCTCATTTTGTTAAACCAATATATTTTCCTAAAATCCCAAGAATCGATATTTTAGTCTATGCTGTTTTCAGTTTATGCTTGAATAAAACTTCACTAAACATGATTGTAGCGGGCATACCATCCCATAAATTGCAATGCGCTTTGTTCATTTTGATAGAAAAACAAAGTTTCCGTCAATTTTATTACGAAATTTAAACAAATACCATGTTGGCGCTCTTTAATGTGAACTCTAGAGAGGAGCATTTTACTAAATAATTTCACGATATTACATATTCATTTTTTTTTTCTTAAAATAAAAGTCCATAGAACAAAACCAAGATGTAACAGACTGACTGTATAGCACTTTCATTTGATCGCAATTAAAATAGTATTAATTATGCAGCCCTACTGTACCTGTGAGCATTTTTCAAAGGGTTGGATGTAATGGTGCACCCTCCTCAGGATGATCATATTTACGAGTTGGGCAACATGAATACTCATATGAACTGTGAGTGGTGACAGTACCAGTTTTTACGATGCATCGGTACGATGCAAAATGGAGATTTAACAAATTTAGCTTGTTTATTAGAAGACAAACTACTGTATATTTCCCATTATATACAGTTACACACATACTTAGCTCTTTATGTTGCATTATCACTAAAAAGCTTCCTTTAGAGAAAGAAATATTAAGTTTTCCAGCAAGTCCATTTTACACTGACCAAAAATATAGATATTTTTGATCTCTGAAAATCACTATTTCTGATCTTGTAAACAAAGTCCTAGGAGGACTTGAACGCAGCATGTGATCACACTCTGAGTGGTTAAAAATGAAAAGCCAACACCGCATGGGTCCATGCTTACACAACACAACTGCAAGGGTGTTTTTTTTTCTTCAAAGAACAAACCGTAGCATCTCACAGAGTGGGGTAAATGCAAACAGACTTTGAGAAAGAATCGAGGATCTCAGGACAACCAAGTTCAGGAAAAGACGTGTTAGTGTGTGTTGAACCCTGTTAAATGCTACAGTACTTATCATTCAAGCCTCAGCTAGCCTGAACGCTTGACGCTGTTGGTAAACGGTGTGAGGTGAATTGTTGAACAAGTTTTTACCATCAAGAACAAAAATCGTGGCCTTTAGAATAAAGAGAAAGTTACTGACATAAAGACCCGTGCAGATACTTCGCCCCTCCGCAGTGCTGTTATGTTTGATGTTTTTATGCTTTAGCTCAAGTACACATTCTTCCAAAGTTTTGATTTTTTCCACAGTTAACCTACATCTGTGTGAAGTTTAGTTATATTACTGTCCACGAGTTCTACAGCAAAGATGTTGATTAGTTAGTAGAAGACTTTGTTATTGTAAAGATCTTTCTGAAAACACAATGTCTGGTCAAGTTTTGTCATGTTGGGGAGGATCTTGATTTGAAACTGTTCTCTTTTTATCAAAAAAATCAAAGTACAGTACAGCAACTAAAAGAAAACAGCAGCTTCAAACTCGCTGGCTTGAAAGTGGCATTTAAACTTTATTCGCATATTTCAAACAATCATAAAAACATTGCAATACAGGACAAATTTTAAGCTGAGCAATTATATGCCTTCAGAACACTTGGAAAACATTAGGATGGGGGATCATTTTATTATGCACCAGTAAAAAGAAAGGTCATACAGCTTTAGAACAACACCAGGTTAATATGCAAGTAAATGCGTAACATACAGAATTTCATATTTGGGTGAACTATTTCTTTAAGAGAGAAAAAAAAACTTGATGTACTATGTTCATAATTTACTGCATTAACAAAATGTGGTTTAATGACATTTAAAATCTCTTCTCACAGACCACTGATAAACCTTATTACATGAATTATCAACCCATCCTGCATCAACAGATCAGCATTTGATGTTTAGCACTGCTTTCAGTGTGATATGATACTAAGTGTGGGAATAATTTATTAGATAATAATCGGTTCAATTCAGGGATTTCTCACCCAGAGGTCAGTGTGCTGTTATCAACCCATCATTTGAACGGTTTTATTTTAAAGCTTGTTTTGTCTGATTTGAAATAATTTAAAGTCAACATATGAATATGTAAAGCCCCTTGGAAGTTTGCTAAGGCCCTAGTTGAGTGAATATAGATTTTACAAAAGTTCTGCAGCAAAAACGTTGACTAGTTAATACAAATATTGTGTTATGGTTCAAATCTTTCTGAAAAGTGTGCATTACAAACAAATAGGTTGCTATTTGTTTGTAATACACACTTTTCAGAAAGATTTGAATCATAACACAATATTTGTATTAACTAGTCAACGTTTTTGCTGCAGAACTTTGGCTCAAAACTATGGAGGACCAATCCTGCAGAAATTAAAAATGAATAAATAAATGAATGAATAAATAAATAAATAGATAAATAAATAGATAAATGAATAAATAGATAAATAAATGTGATAAATGTAATAATAAATATGGAATGCCAAACCTGACTTAATAATAAATAAATAAATAAATAAATACATAAATACATATGCAAAGAAATGTAAAAAACAAACAAAAATAAATGACTATTTATACTTTTATTTCCTTATGTATAATTATACATTTTCCACATTTATTTATGCATTCATTTATTTATGCATTCATTTATTTCCACTTTTATTTATTTTCACATTTATTTATGTATATATGTATTTGTCTACATTTATTTATTTATACATCTATTTATTTATACATTATAAAACACGCCCCCTTCATTAGCATACAGAGCAATAAATGTTTAAATAAATACATGTATAAATAAATAAATGTAGACATAAATACATATATACATAAATAAATGTGAAAATAAATAAAAGTGGAAATAAATAAATGCATAAATAAATAAATAAATGGTGAAAATAATATAATTATACATAAATAAGCAAATAAAAGTATAAATAGTAACTTATTTTTGTTTTTTTTACATTTCCTCGCATATTTATTTATTTATTATTAAGTCAGGTTTGGCATTCCATACTTATCACATTTATTTATCTATTTATTTATTCATTTATCTATTCATTTATTTATTCATTTTTTAATTTCTGCAGGTTTGGTCCTCCATACAAAACTCACTGCCATGTAAAGTATCTGACATTTGAACGTTATTTATTTGTATATTCAATATAGTCATATAAACTTTTTCTTCACTTCACTTTTATAAAGTATTTGTCTTTGTCTAATGAAAAGTTTACTGCTTTAGGGACAGATGAGCAAGTAATATCTCATAAGAAACTGTTTTTATTTCATGTTCATTTCTTACTATACACAATAGTATTTTAAATTGCATATAGTAAAAGAAAAGAAAATTGTCAAATAAAAGTAAAATAAAATAAAATGTAAAATCTCAAAGGAGAATTTCAAACCTACTTAAAATAGGCTTGGATGTCATATATTTTACTTTAGAAATACTTATTTTACATCTTTTAGCCTTCTTGCTCTTTGGAGTTACAATGTGCTTTCACACATACAGTCTCTTCTGGTAAATTACTGTTTAGAGATGTGTAAACTGGATCTTTTGAGAAATACTGGTAAGGTTAATGCTCTATTGTGTTTGCAAATAATGTGGCACCTGCTACAATAAACCCGACCCTATTCCTAACTCAGTGGTTCCCAAACTGGTGGAAATGAGGCCACAACGCAAAACGGTTATTTTGCTGATGTAGGCTGTATGGTACTTTGGAATAACTGAAATAATTAGTCGAAGTGATTCAGAACTGTAATATGGTCAAGACCTGCCTGGAACTACTTTAGCTGTGCTTTTTTCACTAGTGGAAGTAAGCTATTTTCTGTGAATGTGCGAGACTTCTGATTTATTGAAGTCATAAAATTCAAAAAGGCCTGCAGATAGTGATGTCACCAGAAGTGTTTGAATAGCCATATTGATATTTCCAACCGACAGAGTTCATCATTGACTGACAGCCAAAACCTTGACCTAAAATCACTTGATTATCAGTCGCACAGAATTGTTTTTTAGGATTGAACTGTGGAAGAGACTTTGTGAAATGGGTCATTTTGAACTGCAGTTAAACTGCATTTAATTGTTACTTTAATGTGTATGGTCTTTTAGGGCAGGATAAATGATTTATAGAGATTAAGATGATGACATAGGTGATTTCCATAATACTAACAAGATGTGACTGGCTCTTTACACTTGTCAATGGTATCTTAATGGTAAAAAGATGGAAAGCTGTTACCTGTGTGGACAGCAGATGTGGTGTATTTACCAGAAAATTAAATCCAGAAATTGTTACAGTAATGAAAGCGGCTATTAAAAATGTGTTAAAAATATTTTTTTGTTACATGTTTTAAAGCAAAATGACCCAGGAGATTCTGAAACGGTCTATGGATGTTACAATTTGTCTGAATAAATATGCATTTCATTCAGTGGCTTACATTTGGCTTTTCTCACACGTCCAGTTATATTCCTCTGTACAAGAATGATCAGCCCATTCTCCTACAACCGTTAGAACACAGTTCTCTCTTTTTTGTCCATCGGGCTCATTCTCCATCCAGAAGCTGAAACTACAGATCAGCATTAGATGTTCAGTGCTGCTTTCTGTGTGATATGATACTGATTGTGATCAGTATATTGTAATCTGATAAAGACAAAATTAATTTGACTTTCACATCCTTCTGAAGCGAGTTCACACACATTTTACACTCACTTGTTCCTCTCTGTTGTTTATGATGATCAGATCTGCTCCTCTCTCTCTACAGTCTCTTCTGCTCTCAGTCCAGTTCTTCTTCTCAGAGGAAATGAAGTAATAATGCCATTTATAGTGAATCCATTCATCTGTAAACACAACCAGTTCAACTAGGACTTTATCGTCATCATTCATAATGAATTATGCTAATTGTTTTTAGTAATGTATATTTGTTTAGCTGCAGTTCAAAATTACCCATTTCACAAAGGCTCTTCGGTTCACTTGTTGCTTGATTGAATTGGTCTCTTTGCTTAATCAGGTTGTTAATCTGGTTTAATAATCCATTGCTTTCATTTTTCAAGTTTATATTCTTGTTTAGTAGCTGCTCTCTCTCTTCTGTCAGGTTGGTAATGTTGGTTAGTAGCTGATCTCTCTCTTCTGTGTAGTTTGTGCTCTTTGTATAGATGTGAACACACAGCACTATGACTGCAGTCAGCAGAAGAACACACAGCAGCCCCAAACACACTGCAGCTGCTCTGGAGCTTCTGTTCCTCACAGAATCACTGCCTGAACACCACAGATATGATGTTAAATGACTGAACATGTGCAGACTATGATGATTTTTATTAAAGAAATGAATGTGATTACCTGTCTGCTGAAGCGGTTGGCGTGTGTTTGTCTCTGTCCTGAAGTCATGATCTATACTGTAACAGATATCCAGCATCAACTCCACACTCTCTCTGTTCATGTCCTGAAGTTCAGTCCTGCTCACACACTCATAAATGACCTCAGATATCTCTAGTCTTTTATAGTCAGACATTATAACACGGAGTGTTGTGTTGTTTAGTTCGGCTGCTCTGCGTCTCTCTCGTCTGGTTCTGCTTTTAACAACACTTACACAACTAAACACAACGGAACTGACATAAGAGATTATATAGTTTGAATTATTTATACCACAGACTCATAATTATCACCTAAGATGCTCAGGAATCTGCTCAGGGCTGTTCAGAGAAGATGAGTTAAAGAAAGTCAGATGTTCTGGGCAGTTTAGTTTTGGGTTAATACAGAAGGTTTGGGAAATCAGTAATAACTGGACTGTTGTAAGAAATGAAAAGCTATCAGATGACTAAAATGTTTCTGATGAAGACCTGATAGAAGATAAATGAGGCATCGAGTTAGAAGTGGTACAGACAGCAAAAGTGACAGTGTGGTAAAGAGGTTAAAAGTAAATGAAGGGCAAGAACTTCAGATGTGACAGACCACACAGCAAAGTGTAAAATGTTAAAAGAGAGGCTGAGTGGATGGAGATACTGAAGCTGCTACAGGAGGAAGTGGCTGAATTAATAAAGACGTATAAAGTGCAGCATCATCTTTCAGAGTGTGTGTTTGCTTACACAAGCTTGCCTGTTGGTCTGGCTGAAGTGTGCAGTGTGGATTTTGGTTTTGAGTTGATAAGTGGCTATCAATCTAATTTCCTTTTTGTATATTCTGTATTTTAATTATCTTATCCACACTTGGAAGCTGTAGTGGAAACTCATTTCTTTTGTAAATACTGTTTTCTCCTGTTTTTCATTAGATAAGGTATTTTTTGGTTTCTTTTGTAAGGGAATTTAGTTTTTCTGTTAGGAGTTTGTTTAGTGTTTGTTTCTTGTTTTGGCCTGTCGTAACACTACAGAGAAGTTCATCAGAGTGAGTCTATGCAGTCATCAGTAACACAGATGCAGACAAACATCTGTAAAGTATTCCAACACTTGCTCTTTTACACTTAGGCTACTTGTGCTAGTTTGTTATAGACTAAAATTCACAGGGTCTCTCATGACAAAAGCACCTGCTAAAGGATTAAATGTTAATGATCACAGAATTCTGCTTCCTCTATATTAGTCACATTGATGGACAACATGAGATACAGACACTCAAACACATGGACAAAATAATAATCAAATACAAATATGTGTATTTATAAAACATTTATTTATTATAGTGCCACAAGTGACTAATTGAATATTAATTTGGTAACACTAGTCTCTCTATATAATTCCTTTTAGTTATTTATTGTAGAGCAACTTATAAAGCATTGAATGATCTCATGAATAATTGCAGGCATGAAAACTCCTCACCTTTCGGCGAAATTCGCCGTTTTAAAACCTAAAAGGGTCACCTACGTGATTTGTGCAGATCCGATGAGAAAATATTTATTGGGGTGGGTGGGTGGGGGGGGGGGGGGGTCGAGGCCGAGGCCAGCATTTATCCCCTATAAAGTTACCATAAACTTCGCAGCTTTAAAAAACAAACATCATTCCTAATGCCGAAACATGACAGCCAATACGAGTCAGAGTAACGTTAGGGCAGAAATGTTTTCAAAGTCTTTTACACCGTGAGTCTGACAACTGGACACACTGCCGAACAAAGTACCGCACGTCGGAAAGCAAGCCTGAGGTAAGTTAGTTTACAATGTTAACTGTCCTGTCAGATACAGACAGCGATGTTGCCAATGTCATTATTTTTAATTTTGACATAGAAGTGGGCGAGATGATATCGCGAGCGGGCGCGGGCGCCGTGAGCGCTGAGCGAGCAGGAACAACAGTTAGTGCAGTGTTATTCATTGCGCGGCTCGCGAGGCGGTAAATAATACGGTGATATGATAATGCATTCACTAGAGATATTTCATAAAAACATTAATAACAAGTACATAACCCGTTAAAAACTTAAAGTGTCAGCTCTATTACAAATAATTTCGAATGGATTGAAAGGGGTGGTTTATAGAGAGAACGTGAAAAAACTTGATCGATTGAAAACCGAAACTGAAAGGACGACGTATGACGCGCTGAACGAGCTGTTCTCCTGATGAATAAAGTGTCATATAAATGAGTATCCTTTCATTCTATAATTCTCCTTTCACTCAGCATCTGTGAAGTGAAGCAGGACAACGGCTCACCAGTCCTTGTTTCAGATTATCATACAGACGACTGGTTTGGGGCATTTTTAATGCGTGATAAATAGTAGTAGTAAATAGTTTTTTTTCTCTGACACCCGAAGAAACACGTAGATCAGCGGCCCATTGGTTCTTTTCTTGATTGACACTGGGCTAGCCCAATCACATCTTTAATGTGAAGTATAGAAATATACTCTTTCAAGTATAGAAATTAGTACAAAACTAATTATGAAAGTTTCCTCTTTTTCAGTGCATTTGTTTTACAATATATGGCTATTACTATCATGGGATTAATATTATAACTATTATTGTAGCAGTAATGTAGACAGACACTGAAACTAAAGGAGTTTTGAAATTTTCTTTGTTTAATTTGCACTAGATTGATGAATTTAACATTAAAAAGCACAAAATTTTCTTACGGGGGAGCATGCCCCCGAACCCCCCTAGAATGGCAAAGGTCCACTCATCACAGTGATCCAAAAATCCTGTGAGAAACACTGGTAATACTATGCCAATGCAGCTTACAGGGGTTTGGGGGGCATTCATCACTGTGGAGTATAGTTCAATTCTATTAATAAGTGAGAATTATATATGCCGCATCCTTCTCACCTTTTTTACCCCTGACCTGTTTTCATGCCTGTAATTGTAACCACTGTCATTCTAATACATTATAATACTTATGTTGCGCCTTTATAATGCATTAAAACATGACAAACAAACAATTTCAGATGTAACAAAGAATCTACAATGATTATAATGCATTTTAACTTTGGTTACAATTATTTATGAAAAGATAAAATACATTATAACATACATTATGAATACTTTTATAATGCATTATACATAAAGTATTTAAGTACATTTTACTGAGGAAGAGAACCTATGTGTGTATATTTTGCTTAGGTTGTCTTAAAGAGAGAAAGACCTTTGTGTCTGTTCGTAATTTACAGCATGAATAATATGTGATTTAATGACTTGTTTTAATGGTTTTCTCACAGATCCATTTATAAGAATATGTACATGGATAATCAGCCCATCCTGATGAATAAGATAAATAAGTAGAATAAGTTAGAGCACAGTTCTCTTTTTTATTACCATTAGGCTCTCCAGACATCCAGAACCTGAAAGTACAGATCAGCATTAGATGTTCAGTGCTGCTTTCTGTGTGATTTCATACCTGTGAAAATTATTATTAGAAAAAAATCAGTTAAATTCAGTAATTTCTCACCCAGAGGTCAGTGTGCTTCCATCAACCCATTTCCATGTGCCCTCCACAACACTGTCAGTCAGACCAATCCAGACTTCAGTACCACCAGAAATGTTCTCAACAAAATCCTGAGAACAGCAATTATATTGTATTCTCATAATGACAAACTTCAATTGACTTGATATAAACATATAATTTCACATCCATCCAAAGCAAGCACACACACACGCATACTTTCCATAGACATAATGATTTGTATACTGTACAAACTGATTATATCCCACAACCCTCACAGAAAACATTCTGCACTTTTACATTTTCAAGAAAAAATATATAGGCCCATATAATAACCCATAACGTTGGGTTTACCGGGAACACAGGTGACGCAGATGCTCTTTTATAAAACTCCGAATTCATAAACTTTTCGTGAGAAGTTCAAATATGCGTATAGATACGAATAGGGTGCGCAATTTTTAGTGAATGAGACCCACTATCTTTCACTCACTTGTTCCTCTCTGTTGTTTATGATGATCAGATCTGCTCCTCTCTCTCTACAGTCTCTTCTGCTCTCAGTCCAGTTCTTCTTCTCAGAGGAAATGAAGTAATAATGGCATTTATAGTGAATCCATTCATCTGTAAACACAACCAGTTCAACTAGGACTTTATCGTCATCATTCATAATGAATTATGCAAATTGTTTTTAGTAATGTATATTTGTTTAGCTGCAGTTCAAAATTACCCATTTCACAAAGGCTCTTCAGTTCATTTGTCGCCTGATTTAATTGGTCTCTTTGCTTAATCAGGTTGTTAATCTGGTTTAATAATCCATTGCTTTCATTTTTCAAGTTTATATTCTTGTTTAGTAGCTGCTCTCTCTCTTCTGTCAGGTTGGTAATGTTGGTCAGTAGCTGATCTCTCTCTTCTGTGTAGTTTGTGCTCTTTGTATGGATGTGAACACACAGCACTATGACTGCAGTCAGCAGAAGAACACACAGCAGCCCCAAACACACTGCAGCTGCTCTGGAGCTTCTGTTCCTCACAGAATCACTGCCTGAACACCACAGATATGATGTTAAATGACTGAACGTGCAGACTATGATGATTTTATTAAAGAAATGAATATGATTACCTGTCTGCTGAAGCGGTTGGTGTGTGTTTGTCTCTGTCCTGAAGTCATGATCTCTCACACAATCTGCACTCTCATAGATAGCCACCACCATGTCAACTCTCTCTCTGTTCATTCCATTAGACTCATTCCTGATCACATCATCATAAATATCATTAGACATTTCGGCGATTATTCTGTGATAATGCTGAATGTTCTTTCAGTCATTCAGCTCTACCTGTCTCTTCTGCGTTTCTGCTTTTTTCATCGCCTAACAACTTTGTAAACAACGAAACTGTCAAAAATAAATGCGTGAAGCTCAAGATCACGTGACATAAAACTAGTATAAGTATGTTAAAAGCTGTTTAAATCTACAAATGATATCCATCAACAGATCAGCATTAAATGTTCAGTGCTGTTTTCTGTGTGAAGATGCTGACTATGAGAATCATTTTTTAGATAATAATCGGTTCAATTCAGTGATTCAGAGGACACATGCACTTCTTGAACATCACTGCAATGTCAGTGAAAGTTCAGTCCTGCTCACACTCTCATAAATAACCTCAGATCTATTGCTAAATGCTTTATCTGTGTAGCTCTGTTTAGTTTTGCTGCTCTGCTCATCTTTGCCTGTTTGACTTTTAACACACCAAACAACAAAACAAAACTTTTATGTGTGAAGTCCAAGATCATGTGACATAGGTCTTAAGTACAAGAAAAGTTTAGATCTGATAATTAAGAACATGATTTGAACATCCACATTTATTTAGATTATTGTTTTACTGTGACAGGATTTGTTCTTTATTTGACCACCAAGTTCAAAGCAATGTATTGGTGACGCATGAGTCAAACTAATATTCTGTGGCTGTAATAGTGCAAGAGAGCAAGTTATTTTAGACCCGTCAAAACTTCAGGAAATGTCCACCCAGCGGTTGCTGTGACAGTCTGTCTGTTCACACTAGTTTCATTCTCTGGGGTCTGTGGTCTCATCCTCTTCCCTTTTTTATTCTTTGCAGTTTATCAAAAAGTCAATAGGCCCTACGCTGTGCACAGAGGAAAATAAAGTATCATTAATGAAAATACATGCTAGAATTGTTTATAAGTACAGCCAACTCAATGTTGAGAAGTCCTCAAACAGCAATGAATAAAATATGCAACCTTAATTAAAAGATCTGTCTGCAGTTGGATGCTTTACATGCGGCAACAAAACGATGACTATACAGAGTAATTACCCTTGTGTGCCGTGACTAAGATGAAATGTTTTGTTTTGAAATGGGAAAAAAATGAGCTTGTATTGCCTCTGATAATAGGTAACATTTAAGATGCAGTCCACACCCCTAACAAGGATTTGAAAGTTTGGAGCCTTGAGGAATTTTAATGTTTTGAATCTCATTAGAAGTGACCTATTTACACTGCGTTAGAGAATTTATTTTCCACTTTATACACACACACACACACACACACAAACTGAGATGAATTACTATGCAGTACTTAAAACAAACAGAATAAATCTATGTCACTAAGAACTTCTCTTTTGCTCAGCATTGTGTCAGGTAGGGGTCAGAGATATACTGGTAGACTGGTGGAAATTCCACAGCTGATGTGAATTTTGTATTATCATCTCTATTGCAGTTATGTTCATGTGGCGTTGTAACAAAAGTATAATAGTGTATGTGCAGTATTGGAGTTGCAGCTGTATCAGAAGGCCTTTCAGACTCCAGTAGGGGAGACCGGGGACAGTTGCAACACTTTTTGCATTTCTCTCAGTTACTCAGAGACTATTTGGACTAGACCAACCAAATTTGTATATATTAAACTTGCATATGTCTGCTAATTACCCGTACCATTTAAAGATGATTATATATGACATATCGTTCACAGTATTTATTTGAATGGAAGAAGTCAGATGTTGCAACTGACCCCGAACCAGGGAAAATACCTTAAATTTCACTAATTAACTTAAGCTTTTTATCTCAATGAGCAAAGAATTCTGAAAATATTAACTGTTTTAGGCCTACTATAATATTATAGTATTATTTATTTCAATAATATTATTGTAGCCTATTATTTATTTATTTAGTCATATTTATCAAATAACAGTTATTGAGTTTTGTTAGTTTGTGTAGAACATAGTCCTACATAGATTCAGTGTGCAGGTGTTACAGATGCTATTCAATCTCTGCATATTTCAGTGTCAGACAGGAAGAACTGAACAATTTGCAATGCAACAAACTTTTGGGTTTAAACTGGGGGGGGGTCTAACTGTGCATGTACAGTATGAGTGTCATCACTCTAGCTTGTTTCTGATTGGAGAAAAATGACATGTTGCAACCATCCCCTGTTGCAACTGTCCCCGGTCTCCCCTACTGCACATACACTATTATACTTTTGTTACAACGCCACATGAACATAACCGCAATAGATATAATAATACAAAATTCATATCAGCTGTGGAATTTGTATGTTCTGTCCATGTTTCCTCTGCGTTTCCCTCATAATCCAAAGACATACAGGACAGGTGAATTGGAGACTGTAAGTTTGCCTGTACGTGCGAATGTGAATACTGAATATTTACGTGTGTGTCTGTGATGGACCGGCCATCTGTCCAGGGTGTTTTCCTGCTTATGACCCGAGATGCTGGGAAAGACTCCAGCCTCCCCACGACCCTACACAGGACAAGTGCTTTGGAAAATGTATGGGATAGACGGATGACTGGATTCAATTCGAATGTGCTTTTATCAGTTTTGAAAGCAGTGTGTTAACATGTGCATAATGTGCTGCAAAGATGGTGAAGTATGAATGACAAAAGTGTTCATGGATTTTAGAAAAGGTGGTCATTGAATGCATTTTGTGTGAAAGCAACGAAAAATTATTCACAGTCTGGTCCGCATAGACTTCTGTTTCGCTGAATGTGTTGAAGAGTTTTGAAAATGTGGCTTCAGTATTGACGATGCTTGTTAGCAATTGAAAAAAAACTGTAACTACTTGTAACTCCAGCTTGTAATGACTCTCCCAGCCACTAGGTGGCCCCAGCTTCTGTAAAATTCATTGTTGCCACTCATTAGTATTTGATTTCTCCCACCTGTGGGGTTCATAGCTTGTTTGTGTTGGCCTATTTAAGCATGCCTCTTTCTTTCAGTTGTGTTCAGTCTTGAGCCTACTATGCTTGTATTTTGCTTATATATGGGGCTCGCAGCGGTGTTAGGTGGAGGGGAATTGCTCCTTAGGCTGAGAGTCCCCAAGGACGAAAGATTCTTTATCGGATAGGAAGAACTCAATTTCGGACGTGTTGGGCACTTAGAGCGGGGCCAAATGCAGAAAACTGTAGAGAAACATAGGTGAGTCGGATATAGCCTTCTCTCGTGCGGATTGGATAGATTATTTGAATGTGTTCCTTCTGAATTTTGTTATCATTAAGTGAAAGGGGAATAGTGGCTGTCAAGCTTCAAAAAGGATAAAAATACATCATAAAAAAGCATCATAACAGTATATCACACAACTAATGCATTATATTCCAAGTCTTCTGAAGTAATTTGATAGCTTTGTGTTTTTTTCTTTATAGAAAAGAGCGGCTTAAACATTCTGCTAAACAGTTTTTCATTTCCATTCATTTGTATCTTTTTTTCCTGTTTGTTGTTGTTTCTATTTATCATTTGCTTTTATTTTATTACTGACTGTTTACTTGTCTTTAAGAAGCTTGAGAACTTTTTACTTATAGGCTAGTATTACTTCTTCCTTTGCTGTTAGAATAATTGAATTGTGTGAACTTTTTATGTCATCTAAAATGCTGGCGTCATAACCTTATTTCCAGGAAAAATAACTATATTGTGATCCCTTTCGTTATTGTGAAATAAATGACATGTATTGAGACTTTGGTCATATAGCCCACCATTATGTGAGAGATATACTGCTGTGAGAGAGAAATAAACGGAGAGCACTGGCATCTGTTTTAACCTTTGTGCCCTCTATCTTTTACTCGCAGTATTTGTCTGTGTGCGAGAGTGTCTTCGCCACTCATTATTTCCCTCCCTTTCAACTCTAAGTCTTCTCCAGGTGTTATTCTGCCTTTTAGCAGGTCGTATCCTGTGAACAGCCGCCTGTGGGTCACAAAGCAGCTCCCTCTTGTCCATCCCCACCATCTGCCCGACACAACAACATACACACCTGCACACACATGCCGACATGACTACTGATGAATACAGAGTATGTGACGCCATTTTCTTTCCTCAGTGGCCGTAAAATATAGTTTGAAATGTGTGCAACTGGTGCAAATCTCCCAAAGTTGTATGTTCAATTCTAATACTGGTAAAGTATTTGCATCTACTAAAAGCATAAAATGTAAAAAAAAAAAACCTGCTTGTCCAGATGTTTGGTTAATGTATATTATTGTAATTTAATTTCAGTACATTAAATTGGGCCTTTTTCCTATTAATTGTCACTTTCTCTGTGGCTTTAAATGGCAGGAGTAGCAGAAGTGCCCTACAGTGTGAAGGAAATTATTGTAGTAACAACGCTACTGATTAACAGGCTGATTGCTCGATACTGATTACTATAGCACTTCTGATTAAATACAGAATACACAAGCACAATTAATCTGATTACAGCCTCAGAGGACTGTGGCAGACACCAAACTGTCTACTTTTATTGCGGATGCAAGTGACAGAAATGATCAGTCTGGTAATTGTATTGTGGCCTAAGACAAACAATATCTCATCATGCACTTCAGTCCTGATTAATTGTAAATAATTTGTGGTGCTATATATATATTATAAAATTGACCATTTTATTGAAGGAGGGACTGGAGTCAAATAGTGACCAGAATGCTTGGGGTGGGCACTTTTGATTAAAGAAACCAGCAAGAAACCATCCTGAACATCCTAGCAACGCCCTAGCAACCACTTACTGTAGCATCATTGTGGTCTTGTAAAATATAAAAATGTATAGTGTTCTATAATCAGTTATTAATGATGCTAAATTCTTATTTTGTCAATATTGTAAACAGCTTATGTATATTACAAATATTAAGCAGATATTTTCAACAGTGATAATAATAATAAATGTTTATTGAGCAGCTTATTAGCATGATTTCTGAAGGATCATGTGAATGAAGACACGAGCATTGATGGAGAAAATTCAGCTGTCATCACAGGAGTAAATTACATGTTAAAAAAAAAAAAAAAAAAAAAAATATATATATATATATATATATATATATATATATATATATATATATATATATATATATATATATATATATATATATATATATATATATACACTTTTTTTTTAAATTGTAATACTATTTCAAAATATTACAGTTTTTACTGTATTTTTATTCATATAAATGTAGCCTTGGTGCATGGCGTATGAGACTTATTTCTAAAACATAAAAAATATATATATTATTACAAAGTGTTGACCGGTATAGTGCATGTGCTCAAAATCCAGGAAATTCTATATTATTTGTTTTTATTGTAAAATGTACAGAAGTGTGTAACAATTAAGCTGTTCTTTTTTAACACAATGTAAGTGAATGGGAACTAGTGGCTGTGAAGCTTCAAAAAGGATAAAAACGCACCATAAAAGCATCATAACAGTACATCACACAACTAATGCATTATATTCCAAGTCTTCTGAAGTAATTTGATAGCTTTGTGTGACGAACAGAGTAAATTTGTAGATATTCATTGAAAATCATATTTGAAAGACATGGTCAAAGAAGAAAGAAAGTAACGTATGTTTCAAAATAATAGTAGTCCAAAATAATAGTAAGTCAGTAAGCCTAAATGATTTCCGCATTTTCTTTTCTGGATGAACTATTGCTTTCACTTCAAATTTAACAGAGCAGGAGGGTACCACGAATGAAAAATGGAAAAAGGAATGTGTCAGACACTATAATCTCTTCAGGCCCCCTGAAGGGAGGATGTAAAAGAGAAAGAAAAACAGCAGCTTCTTAAGATGTGCTGTTTAATGGATTTTGGGGAGCGGAATCAAAGTGGCAACACAGAGAATTTATTTTTTTTGTTAATTAGGAAGTGTGTGTGTGTGTGTGTGTGTGTGTGTGTGTGTGTGCGCGCATGTGAGAACAGCTGAATATGCATCTCTTTTAGTTCAGGACAATCATCTGTATTATGCTGCCTGGTCCCAAGGACATTTCCATTGAAACATTCAACAGAAATTCTCATTTATCATTAAAAGCTTCGGTGAGAGGCTGGAGCTCGGTTTTGTGTATCACGCACAGACTAAAGCCAGATTTTACTGTTTATTCATCTCGATGTGTTCCCTTCTACTGCATTCCAAGATAATTTACAGTTTTTTAGCATTACTATTGATTTGTTGGCTCTTTCATGAAACTACAAAGCTAGAAACTTCACTGAAGTGGGTTTGCCTCAGTCCAAGTTTGCAGTTCTTATCCTTTTTCCCCCCCATTGTGTGTTTCAGCTTGTTTCTTTTGGTTTCGTACAAGTTCTAATTATCTGGCAGATATGATGGTTTGTTAAACAATCTCCTTTATCTGTAGTTTCTTTGACAACACTGACTCATTTTGTGAGACTTTTACAAAAGGAGCCTGCAGACACTAGAGTGTTTTCTTTTCTAGGGGGCCGTTGAGTCTTTGTGCTTCAGCACATTGTAAAAATCATTCTGTGGGATCAAGTAAATAATGCTGCAAAATAACTAAGTTATAGTTGTTTTGATAAATTCACTTATACAAAATTCTAACTTTAATATTGCATTCCAGTTCAGCTATCACAATACACTCTATTTATGTTAATGTTTTAATTCAAGTGTTAAAGTTTGTGTTTTAAGGTATTTTTTGAGTGTTCATTTGATGCTGTAATAATTTAGTTATTATTTCTGTTCTATGTATTTATTTGTCCTTGAATTTAATTTATTTTTTTGTTAGCTTTCACTACATTATAGTTTTTATTATAGGTTTAGGCTATTATAGTATTAGTATCATGTATTTGTTGCTTATACATTTTTATAATATACCATGTTTCTAATGGTTTTTAACTAAAAGGAATTTGATTATTTTATTTATTTTTTCATCATAAATGTCACGCCTGTCCACTGGAGTGCTGATGATAGCCACCAGAGGAAACGCCTCCTGTCTCCTTGGATCGTATCATGAACTGTATTTCCCATGATTCATTGCCTAGACTCATTATCTGATTCCTGCCACCTATGTGTGATTATCTCGCATATGCTTTATATTTAAACCCTGTGTGTTCATTCACTTGTTGCAAAGTCTTGTTTGTGTTACGTTGCATTTCTGAACGCTATTTCTGGTTTCTGTGTCATAGTCTTTATCTTTTGCCTGGCTGTCTCCATGGATTTCCCTGTTTGCTTGTGCCTTGGACTTCTGTTATTTTCTGGATGGTTTTCTCTGTGGTTTTGACCTTATACCTGATTACGATTATGGATTACTCTCAATAAAGCAGCATTTGGTTATTCAACCCAAGTCTCGGAGCAGTATGTACAATAAAAGTGTATTTTTGGTCAGATTTTCCCAATTTATGTTTTAATTCAGTTAACAAATGTTGTTGCTTACTTTCCAATTTAAAACTATACATAAAGGAATAATCCGTATCTCTTGAGTTAACACAATTTAAAGGGGTCATAGACTGGATTATTTTATTATTTTATATTTCCTGGGGTGCCTAGTTTCCTGGGGTGCCCTTAGAATGTTAGTATGATTTTAACATACAAAATTGCCATAATTTATAAATAAAAGGCATTTTTCCGAGCCTGATTTTAGCCTCTGCACTGTTTTAAGGGGCGTGTCTGCTGTAAGACTTCAGTGTAAACACCCACTGGATTGATTGGCTGACATGTTTGCATATGAAATAGCTAGTATTACATGTGGAACTCTCTCTGAAACTTTTGCTATTACAGCTATCGAGATTAAGAATCATGAAAAGTATTGATCATAATGTCTATTCCCATCACATGAAAGGTTGCAGTGATGAGCATTGAGCAGATGACAGACAGTCTGTTGATCGCGTATGAAATTACACCTCTGGCTTTCACCAAATAACAATGCAAACACGATGTAAATACAGCAAGAGCTTCGTTGTACTGTACATTGTAACAGCATCATGATTTTGTGATGATTGATTTCAACGAGTTTTGGCAAGTGTCCAGATAAACTTGCGCTGTTTGATTGACAGCTTGGGCAATTGGAAAGGGAGCGTTCTTTGATCGCTTTCTTTATATAATTTAATCACAGTTTTAATAAGATTATTTTCATCCTACTAAGAGAAACGACGTGAAGTTGATTGTTTAGTCACTGGCTTGATTTGCTGACGCATAAACAGTATTGAACGATGTTTTGAGAGATAATCTGTCTGAACTTGAATAATTACATCAGAAATCACAGATCAGGCATTAGAATAAACATGACTACTTACATGTTTGTAGCGTTGCTGGGAGGTCCATATCGTAAAAATCTGTTTGCAAAGCCTGCGCCGAAATTTACCAAATAATCCACAGTGAAATATAGTCTAGATGGGATGTACCCAAAAAGTGAAAGTGAGGAGCATTTATGGGTACAAGTCGGGAACCTGCCTACTTTACATATTTCAAGGGTGCTGAATCCAAAAAAAAACTGGTACCCAAGCGAAATTGTGAGTTTTTGACCTTCTAATTTGCATATCAAAATAGCCGCCAAATTGCCTATCTTGCTCAGTCGTTGGACCATTTTCCCCTACTTTTTTTGTAAGTAGGCAATCAAGATGAGGAAATTAAGTTTCTAGATCGATAGTCAAGGGTCAGAGCAAAGATATAATGGAGGCTCACTGCCTTTTTTATGTATATATATATGCAAAATACCAACTTTTAAGGTGAAATTAAGCATTATTTGTGTCATTTTTTTTAAGGCCGACATACATATTCAATCAATATCACTCTTAAATGTTCCCAGTGTATATATGATATGTGATGTATTCCATATTACATAATAACTAAGAAAAACACCATTGCAAGTTGTCTGAGATTTCATTTTTTTATGCAAATTAAGCATTTGTTCTCTAAATTCTAAGACGGGAAAAACCCAGGTGAATAGGGAAAAAAACACCAGAAACTTCCTCCGGGACATCGTGCGTAAAACGGCCAGCCATCGCTGTCTGCGAGCCGCCGTATTCAAGCACCGAGAGCGCGCGCATTGCGCCCGCGCCTCCGAATCAGGTTCTCGAGCCCGCGGAATGTGGCAATCGGAGCCCGGAGGCCATTCTGCCCCTAGCCGTACATGCGAAAGTGTGGGAAGCTATTCCAGGTGCGTCAGAATGGGTGCTGAGCACAGTAAGAGAGGGCTATTCATTGCAGTTCGCTCGCCGTCCCCCGCGCTTTCGAGCAAGAACCGAGACGAGAGTGAATGGGGAAGTAGCACACCTACTTCGTGCAGGAATAGCAAAACTTCTGTGCAAAGGGGCCATAGAACCGGTACCCCCTTCTCTGAGCGAGTCAGGCTTTTACAGCCGTTACTTCCTCGTGCCCAAGAAGGTCGGAGCTCTCAGACCGATTTTAGATCTGAGATATTTGAACAAAGCTCTTATTAAAAGACCATTCAAAATGCTCACAACCAGACAGATCCTCGCGCAGATTCGCCCGAGGGACTGGTTTATTTCCCTTCGATCTGAAAGACGCTTACTTTCAGATCCAGATAATACCCCGTCACAGGCCATTCTTGAGATTCGCCTTCGACGGTCGGGTATATCAGTACACCGTCCTGCCGTTCGCCTGTCTTTAGCATCCCGTACATTCACGAAGTGCATGGACATGGCTCTCGCTCCCCTGAGAGGTCAGGGCATGCGGATTTTGAACTATTTGGACGATTGGCTGATTCTAGCACAGTCAGAGGAAGAACTTATCTCTCACAGAACAATGTTTCTCAGCCACCTGGAAAACTTAGGTTGGGGCGCTCTTTTCGAGGGCAAACCGATCTTTGGCCTGTGGTCAGACCAGGAGAAATGCCTCCACATAAACTGTTTAGAGATGATAGCGGTCGAGAACGCGCTCAAGCGCTTCCTCCCACATATACGGGACCACCATGTGCTAGTCCGCTCGGACAACATGTCCGTGGTGTCCTATGTGAACCGACAGGGCGGTGTCAGATCCAGGAATCTCTGCAAACTGACAGAACGCCTTCTCGTGTGGGCTCATCGCTCGTTGCGCTTGCTGGGAGCCGCGCACGTGCCGGGCCACCTGAATGTCGGCCCAGACAGACTGTCCAGAGTAGTGTTGTTTTTGGCAGCCCTTTTAATTTTAGTCTTAGTCTTTTGGAGGAAAATGCTTTTTAGTTTTAGTCACATTTTAGTCACTTATAAACTTGATAGTTTTAGTCAAGTTTTAGTCGACGAAAACACAAAAAGGTTTTAGTCAAGTTTTAGTCGACGAAAACACAAAAAGGTTTTAGTCAAGTTTTAGTCAATTTTAGTAAAAAAAAGAACGAAAAAAAAGTAGTCTTTAACAAATTCATTTAGGTTAAAAAGTATTGGAAATGGGCTTAGGTTTGACAGGTTGTAGCAAGTGTTGCAATTCATAAAACAACAGTTAACCTTAAAACCTTTGCATAATAAACTAGACTTTCTCATTGATGGAGATGCAGTGCTGCCAAGCTGTACTTCATTGTCGCATTGGGCAGAAACCTTTTATCCCCATATTTCAAGTTATATTTTTTATATCTATAGTTATATCTCTTCTAAAATTTCAGCACATTGGCTATTTTCACCAGTAATCACAGTAATAAAGGAATGGTTTACAGTTTAAACAGCAAAAAACTTTGAGCTACTACAACATTACACACAGATAAAGTGGTAACAGTGGAATCACTGTTTTACTCCAAAAAAGCCAGGAATAAAAACATTCTTACTTTGGCAATTGTGGCTTTATTATATAATTAGTTAAATAATAATTTGTTATAATTTATGTTATAATCTAAGTTATATAATAATTATATATTACTTTGTACCAATTAGCATACTAAACTAATGCTCGGACACACTCGGTCTCTCTCGCGCACTGTCGCTCGCTCGCGCAGTTCGTTTCGCTTTTGTCCAGTTCGGCGCCTCATATCGAAGATGTGTGGCGAGTGACTAGCCGCAGCCGCAGGTGTGTTGTTGTTGTGTGTAATCTGGTGCGCGGCATGGCGGCAGCCGGGTGGTGGGCGTACCCAAAACAAGGATAGGAAGCGGCAGCATTGCTGATACTTTTTTTTTTAGCTCAAAACAGACAGATTTCACACAAAATAGGCAGAAACGACATGCATTGTGAACGTCAGACTTATAATCATTTTCGTTCAGTCTCGTCTCGTCAACAAAAACTCAAACGCCTCATGTTTTAGTCACCTTAGAGCCATTTTTAGCTAGTCATCGTCGCGTTATCATCATAAAAAAAGGTGCGTCAACTAAATAATTTCGTTATCGTCATCGTTGACGAAAACAACATTGGTCCAGAGACAACATACATTCCCCCGGGAGAATGGTCCCTGCACCCCCAGACAGTCCAGCTACTTTGGCGCCTGTTAGGCAGGGCGGAAGTCGGCCTTTTTGCGTCAAATGACAACGCTCACTGCCCGACGTTTTTCTCAAAGAGCGAGGACGCGCTGGCCCAAACCTGGCCCAGCCATCCGCTGTATGCTTTCCCTCCGATCTCGCTGTTACCACAGGTAATCAAGAGGATCAGGGAAACGCGCCACTCAGTGCTCCTCATAGCCCTGTGATGGGAGAACCAAATCTGGTACCCAGAGCTAGTTAGGCTGTCGCACTCAGCCCCATGGCCGATCCCGGTGAGGAAAGATCTTCTCTCTCAAGCCGGTGGATCAATCTGGCATCCCCATCCAGAACGCTGTCTCTGCATGCGTGGATAATCAACGGATACCCGTTGATTTGCCAGAGGGGGTCGTAAACACGATCACGCAGTCTAGAGCTCCTTCCACGAGAAGGCTCTACGCGTCTAAATGGTCAGTGTTCTCTAAATGGTGCGCTACTAAGAGTCTGGATCCACACACATGTGGGGTTTCACGGGTGCTCTACTTCCTACAAGAGCTGTTGGACAAGGGCGGGTCCCCCTCCACGCTCAAAGTGTATGTTGCGGCTATTGCAGCGTTCGCGGAGACGACATGCAGCCGTGCAATAGGAAGGAGCGAGCTTATCATCTGCTTCCTTAGAGGAGCCAGGAGGATGAACCCCCCGTGGCCCCCCTCGGTTCCTATTTGGGATCTTTCTCTGGTCCTAGAGGCCCTGAAAGCGTTTCCCTTTGAACCGCTAGAATCTGTGGATCTGAAATACCTTTCGCTCAAAACCGTTTTCTGTCGTCAGTAAAACGCATGGGGGATCTACATGCACTGTCTGTTAGCCCTGCATGTCTCGAGTTCGGACCAAATGACTCCAAAGTCATCTTCAAATCGAGACACGGGTACGTCCCCAAAGCGATTGGCACTCCCTTTAGGGCGCAGATCATCTCCCTGTCGGCTCTGCCAGCATCCGATAGTGAGGACAGTGATAACCTCTTATGCCCCGTCAGGGTGCTCAGAGTTTACATCACACGCTCCGCCGCCTTTAGGCGTTCTGAGCAGCTCTTTGTTTCGTTTGGTGGGCGCACCAGGGGTCTCGCCGCCTCGAAACAGATCCTGTCCAGATGGATAGTGGTTTTGCAGCAGCTTATGCGTCCAAACACCTGCAGTGCCCTTTGGGCATCAGAGCCCATTCCACTAGAGGCATGGTCTCATCGTGGGCTTGGTCCAGCGGGATTTCTATTCACGACATTTGAATGTCCCCCTCTACATTCGTGAGATTTTATAACCTGGAAGTTCCCGCCTTGCAGGCTAAACTGTTATCAGTTTAAGTGATATGTATGTTCTGCCCAGTCGTTCATGTGCAGACTACTTTCAGTACTACTAGCTTTTCTGGTGAGCTGCACTAAGGGATGAGATTCTCTATATACAGGCCGGCGGAGCTGCTCTGTATTTTCCCCATCACGCGCTTGTGCACTGGTGCTGGCCCGCGTTGCTGGCCGCCTATTCTCCACTCAGCTGCGCTAGGGGTTATACTCTCTATACATAGACCGGCAGAGCCGCTCTGTATTCCTATGAAGTGCTTATGACATGTGCTGGCCCGCGTTGCTGGCTGCCTGTTCCCGCATGTTGTGTTCCCCGGGCTCCCCTGGGACTCATGCAGTGGATGCTCGGCGCGCACGGCGTTGACAAGGGGTTCCCGTAGCGTAAGCAACTTACGCAATACGAGAGAACCTCTCGTAAGAGAACGTACTCGGTTACCTAACGTGGCCTCGGTTCTCTCTAGAAGAGGGAACGAGTATTGCGGAACCTGCCGTGCCGCGCCACAAGCTTATTCGCTTCAGTCTATGAAAACCAGAATTTCAGCCTGTGAGCCCCTCTTTTATACACGCTAGCCACACCCATTCTGGCGGGCTGAGGCGCGTGGAGGGCGCAAAGCGCCCTCATTGGGCGTGACGTCACGCAGGGCTCACTGGTAGGCTGCTGCAGTTGCCGCAGGGCAGCCAATGAGCATGCTTATTCAGCCTGCTATGATCTGCTGGCTGCCGCACTGCGTTGACAATAAACACAAAATTAAGGATAATTTTTTGGCTGAAAAATTAAGGATAATCACACGGAAGCGTCTGAAAACAGCCGAGCCTATAAACGTTAGTGAGTACCGGTACTCCATTCCAAATATGTACAATTCTGCGAAATTCCGCGTTAAAACTAGATTCTGCATCCGCAATTCCGTCCGCGATTCCGTGATCACGGAAATCATATGGCCCTAAATTTTGACCCACTATGATTGAAAAAGTATCATTTTGGATAAATAGGGTAACAAGTTCAATCAATAACTAAGGAATATTGACATTGTTTGTCTAAAAAAATAAAAAAAACAGGAAATTTACCAAAGCGTGTGAAACTGTTATGATCTTCTTTGCTGTTACATTCACCTCAGGCAAAGGGTCCTCAGAGATGGGACTGACCATGCTATGTCCTGATCTAAATATTCAACTTGGGAAGTTTCATGGTGGTCTCTTTTTGAATATTTTTCCCTATTCACCTGGGTTTTTCCCGTCTTAGAACTTAATTTGCATAAAAAAATGAAATCTCAGACAACTTGCAATGGTGTTTTTCTTAGTTATTATGTAATATGGAATACATCACATATCATATATACACTGGGAACATTTAAGAGTGATATTGATTGAATATGTATGTCAGCCTTAAAAAATGACACAAATAATGCTTAATTTCACCTTAAAAGTTGGTATTTTGCATATATATATATATATATATATACATAAAAAATGTATGGTATTGATCCTGTATCGATCTTTTCTCGTTCTCATGTCACTGTTCACTAACGCTCCAGTGGGCGGGGCCAAAGCTGAAGTGTGACGTCACAAGTCTCCACTTTTTAGATCCTGTCGTTTGCTGGCCTTGGTTTCAATAAAAGCAGTTTTTGGAATAACAAGAAAGTTTTGAGTTTTGAAACTTACAGGGTATTTTTATAGTATAACGAACTCTTAACTGTCAAAGGATCAAGGAACATTTGAATTCTCATTATATGACCCGTTTAAGAAATATAAATTATTCTTACCTAAAAGTATCAATCATATAAAATTTTATGGCAACATGACATTTTCCTTTTAAAGTGAACTATTTTTTTTAAAACTGAGTTCTAAAACCACCTCCTTTCACTGCAGATAGGATCTTTGGGGGATTTGACGCCCACTAGGTCAGTCCCACCCTGCTGTGCTTGCAGACAATTGATGCATTTTCCAAATGGCAAAGCCATAAGTGGTGTAGGAGGAGAAGCATCAGTAAGAACACCATGTCCAAAAATCACATCTTATACAACACGCAGGAGAGAAACAGGGTTTTCCCCTTCACATTCATCCTCTCTGCTCCTCTCATCTGCTTTGTCCTCACCCTCATTCATTACATCACAATCAAGTAGATTGAAAAGTTTTTTTCAGAAGTTGTAATCTTTTGGTTCCTTTTAGGAAAAGAAACCCCAAAGTTTGGCTCACCCAGAAAAACAATTATAAGCGCAGTAAAGGCGCATTTTATCAGGCGGCAAAGCTGTCTATCATAGATGTAGATGGTTTTGCTGGAGTCCCTCATATATCACTGCCGAATGGCTTGAAGAGCAGGACATTAGTGAATGTCTCAAACTCCTTAACTAATACGACCATCGCACATAATCCCTTGATTTTATTTTCCAGGCAAATGTAGTATGACAGTTTCATTTTACGGAATGAATGCTGTACATTTACGTGTACTAAATGTTTGGTTGTCCACTGTGCAGTTTTATTGTGTGTCTGCTTTTGTACCCATAAAATGGTCAGTTTTTCTTAATTTATTTTAAAACCTATACTGTTTATTACACAACTGCCGATTTATATATTTATACAACAATTCATGTTAATTTATACTCTACAGTACATGTGTTTTGAAGGCCAAAAGCAATTTCCCTTTAGCTGTGTTGTTAAAACGATTTTCTTAGTCTTAAATAACTTCGCAATAACATAGTGGCCTCCAAAGTCTACCAATTTGTGTATTATTTAATGCACATGAAAATTAAACGAAAGAAGGGAGAGTGGGGCCATTGCGAAGGAGAGCAGGGTTTGACAAATGAATCATGACTCACAATTTCATGAATCACAATTAACAACATTACTGAAGCATTCCAGAGAGGCGAAATTGCTCAAATCCACAACACACACTCCAAATGAGATTAGGGTGGGAAGTTTCTGGACCAACCACCTCTGCTTGGATGGACTGGGAGGCATTTGTGCATGGGAGAGAGAAGAGAGCTATTCTCCTGTTGTCACATATTGAAATATGTGAGAATAGGAGGAGAGGGGGAAGTTTCTTTGCTGATTTCTATAGAGTCTCCCACTCTACATTATGCAACTACAGTACTCTGCGTTTTTTTTCCATTCCATGCTTGACTTCCAGTCTTGCCTTATCTTAAATATATCATATTAATCATCATTAATCTGTAATTTATTCAATATAATGCACTCTAGATGTTCCAAACATGGTTCATTCTGCATGTTATCATTGTATTGATATGATCAGAACTGACTGATCAGTTGAAACTTCATTTTCGAGATTTGATGTGCCTCCAGCATCTGTAAAAGATTCCAACTGAAGTCTCTGCAGCTGTATGTTGATGCTCAAGGAACTTAAAGGACAGTAAAATTCAGATAAGACTCACTTCATAAAAAACACCTACGCACATTCATATAGATGTGCAAAGTCAGCAGTTTAAGGACAGAAATGATTAAACTAGTAATATATGTGGGAATATTAACACTCAAAAGTCCAACTACATGAGAACTGGTAAAGATTTGAACCTGAGTGCTGAATAATGCTAACGGCTCATGACAACTGTTCATTCATCATTAAAGCATTTGAAGTTGGCTTTGATATTAAAGCTTTGACTCAAACTTTTCTTATTACTTTGAGTTACAGAGTCTCTCTCTCTTCTTCCCTACACATTAGCTGCATATCAATTTGCAAACTTATAGACTACTATGCGCTAAAAGTATGTACTTCACTGATGATGGGAAAGCTTTAGCTAAGCATAACAAAGCGTTAGCATCTATTAAGATACTCCACCGGTATTGGGACATGCTAACCAGTCTTGTGTAAACTTATGTTGAAATGAGAAACACATGAGGAGAGTCTCCGCATGAACGGCCCATGCTCAATTTCAATGTGTTACTACATTTCTCTCCAATACAGTGGGATATGAAATGGGGAGGATGTTAACTGTGACAAGATGATTGACAGGGCAGTTTAAACGGTGACAGGAGTTGGTTCAAGTATGTCCCAAACTTGCCTACTCTTCTGCTGCAGACTCAAAAGTACTGTATGTACTTTTTCTTCACAAAAAGAGTACATGCTTTAAGGGCGTAGTATAAGTAGGCGAATTGGAAGCAATGAATTGGTGTCTTGGTATCACAGACCCCCATTTTGACATTTCCTTATAGGTGTTAGCATAGTTATGTATTATTATTTATTAAGCATAGTTAAGTGTTAGCAGATAGTACACCAGTATTGGGAGATGCTAAATCAAGTCATAAACTTGTGTTTTGACATCACAGCCCCCCTTTCAATCTAAGCATTGGCAGCTAAGTACTGGGACATGTATGAGCCTCACATTTACATTCATTTATTTAGCAGATGTTCATGTTTTTATCACACATTGGGGTAAGAAAAAGCATTCATGGATGCACTATTCAAAAAATCTAAAATAGTAGTTTTGTTCCAAATGACACACTACACTTATGTACTGTAATGTATACGGTTATTTTAACACAAGGCCCCACACTTTGCTTTTCCAAATAATTGTGTCATGGGTATTTGAAGTCCACTTTATCTTTTTGGAATTTTCAGTGTGAACACACCACTCATAGTATTTATACTACAAAATGGCATAAAATTGTGCATAAGTGCACAAATTGGGACACACTTACTCTCTGAACACCTTTGTTAACAAACAGTGATTTGGAATGTGCTTATTCTAATCTCACATACTGTTTAGGAAAGATTCCAGTTAGGACAAAAACACTTTCACATATCATTTATGTGGTCTTGGTTGTGTTCTAGGTAAAATATGGTGGATGAAGTCCATGCATATGTCTAAATGATCAGACTGGGACACCCATGGAGCAGCTGAATGGGCTTTGATTTCATTTAAGAGGGTTTAATAGGCTGTGTTCTCTGTGTAGACTGGAGAACTGATGGGTTTGGAGGTCTGTCAAAGTCTGTTATATCTGTTCTCTTTTACAGATGTTTGAAGACCATTGCCATATATTTGAAAGAGAAGATCTGAAGATTTTAAACAGGAGGACTCTCAGCATGAACAGGATAATGAGAGGGATCAATCGCTCTCTCTTTCTCTATACGCACATATCACTCATGCATTCCAACATCTGCGTGACCCGTGAATGTGTGCGGTGTGTGTTCACAGCCTCAGCGATGCCAGGCCTGCCAGGGCTTATTTGTCAGTGCATGTGAGTAATAAGTTTAATCTCTCCAGAGACTGTGCATTCATATGCTGTGATTGGGCTCGAGCCACGTCAGCTACAGGATCTTAATCTCAAATTGGCCTTTAATGTTTAAACTAATTTATGCAACAGCATGGAAGATGTGCCCATGCTGTTCCCGCCTTTGTCTTTGTACCTCTCTGCTGAGCAAGCCTTTCAATTATTTATTTATTTCAAGCAGATAAATGGCACCTAGGCACCTTCTGAAAGGTGCATTATGGGTAATGCTTCATCTTCAGTAAATAAGCTCATGGAAGATGCCTAGTTCCAGCGTAATGACCCACTGATTTGTGAGGACACATGCATGGATAAACTCACAAACACACACTCCTCATTCCAATTATCTTGCACCTGTCTGACTTTCAATACAAGAGACTTTAGTAAAGTAATGTTCCCAGCATGAGTCTATTCTTAGATCCATGTTAACACGGATAGCCCTGCTAGGTCAGATAGGGCTGACATTCACACACTTCGAAATCATGAACATTGCGCAGTGCACATCGTAAATGCAGTGTAGAAAAGATACTATCAGTCCGTCACAGACATTCGACCATTACGAGCATTAGTGCTCTTCTGAATATGCGGCAATGGAAAATTGATTTGTTTATCTGGCCATGTTTTACATAACCATAACAAATCCCACATATCCAGATTTATGTACAACACTGTTCAGACACAAAATATTTGGCAAAGTAAATATTTAAAAAGACTCAATAGAGACGCAAAAGAGAACCAGCAGTGAAGTATAAAAATCTATCAAGAAAGTGTTTACAAAATGGCAGACGGCATACAAAATGTAGGCAAGACAGCATAAAAGAGCAGTAAAATGTGAATGAAAACTATTTATTTTAGACGCTTGGTGACACTGAAACTGGTTTAATTTCTAATGAAAGAAGTTTTTGGTGTTTTACCGCTGATGTCATCTCTGTAGGGACAAGAATCGAACATGTATTCTTTGACTTGGGACTCTCGAGACAATAACAGGAATTTTAATAATTTCTAAAAGACAGGTTGCTAAATAAATTCATGCGAGTGTAAGTTGTGGCAAAAAATCTTTTTCTGTATTCCCCAGACAGAGTACGCATCCAGAACCTTGGAAATATGCCTTTATACTTAATTTAAATTCTAAATGTGTTTGGCAATGTTTCTGAAAATCAGAAAACGTGCTAAGAGCTAACAAGGTTGAAAAAAAAATCATTGATTTTACATTGGAATAATTTAATATTTGATTTTGCACTTTAAAACTATTGTATTTAAAACTATTTAAAACTATAAAGGCTTACATATCCAGTTATGTAAGAGGTGTTGAGTGGCAAACTACTTCTTAATCAAATATGCGTGTGTGTGTATGTGAGTGCGAACAGAAAGGGGAGAGAGGGAGATAGAAAGTACACATAGAAACGTCCTCTGGATTGCAGGCTAAATGATAGTTTAAAGATAACTCTGAAGGACCTGAAATTACAGTCGTTAACTCATTTAAAACCAGGTTGATCTGCAGCTTAGAGGTTAAACGACTCTAATATGGTAATCAGAGCATTTCATCTTATCGTGAAGGGCCACTCAGTCCACATGTAGGCCGAAGCATTACTATAGAACATCACGTAATTTAAGCATTAAGTGCTTTATGTGACTCTAACCATTTGAGCCTTTACAATATGCAAAATATTATATTCACACTCACACATTTGCATATTAAATCAAAAGTGGACCCCACAAATAATGCAACTTATTTTAGTTTTATTATTATTAAAAAAAATCCATGGTTGCGGTAATTGTAGATATTTTGGTCAAATGGCTGTTTATTTAAATGTAATGCACATACATATGTTTTTTGTCCTTTTTAAGATCAAATGTCCTAAAAAAGGCATTGAAAAGATTTTCAAAAAACACCTCAGAGTTACCGAGCCCTATCTTACACCTGGCGCCAATGCAACACAAGTGTTTTTTGCTAGTGTGGCGGGTGACACGAGGGCAGTAAGATGGGGTTTCTTAAGGAATTATAATTAATAAGATTGTATCATTCACACTCCGACTACGCCACTCTGGGAATTTCACCCAAAGAATTAGAATAAGCCCCGACAAAAGGCACACACAGGTTCGGATCACCTAATAGAGTCAGAGACATGGGTCATCGTACAAAAATAACCTTTATTGACAATTATTAAAAGGGAACAATATAAAAAGGATATAAGGCACTTTGTTCAAATTCAATGAACCCCTAAAAGGTTTAGGACCAGGTCAAGGCAGGGACGAGAGACACAGAGGCAGAGAGTCGTAGCATGCCACCCGCAGGTGCAGGACCACTGCACTTCACTGTGCGCACACACACACACACACACAGATGTTAATAGCCTACCAAACACTGCACACGGTGAGAAAGATACCATCACCCAAATAAGAATCCTCTGCCCCTGGTGCTCAGGCCCTGCTAACACACACAAAAGGTATATATCAGATACAGAAATAATCAAATACAGAAATAAATCAAATACAAAAATAAAAATAATCAAATAAAGAAAGTCACTCTGATAGCTGGAAGAATTATTAACGCTCAAACAAAATAATATTACAACTAATAAATTGGAATAAACAGTTAGTTGAAACTAAACCCGAATGTCAATGGCAGCAAAATATATAAAATAAATAAAGGAAACAAATTTCAGTCAAAATGATTAGCTGCTAATCAAACAAGTCAAGCAATTTGAAACAAGATAAAGCAAATTAAAGAAAACTATTATTTCAGAAAATAATTGGATAGTTCAACTTCAGAAGCAAAATCAAATACTATAAGAGAGCCAGTATAAAGAATCAAAAATTAAAATGAAAGAAAAGTAAAAATTGCAGTTGAATCAGTTAACAATTAACAATTGAAACAGGGTCGAGACAGGATCGAAACTGGACAGAAACAGGACAGCACTGCGGCCGTAAATGAACACGGAGCACCCCGACTGGAATGCGGTTATAGCCCTTTACGGACCTATAAACAGGGCCCGATCGTCGAGGAAAACGAAACGTAGCTTTCTCTGGAGGGAAACTCAGGTTCTCACAACTGAGAAAGGGTATGGATTAGGACACATCCTTAATTACAAACTAGCACTTCAAACACACGCATTTCATACAACAGAGCACGATTAGCGAACTCTCCCTACCTTCTCCAGCGTCCACATCCAGTACACGCAAACAATAACAATCGTAACGAACTTGTGCAGCGGAGGACAGCAGCACACTCTCCAAAGCAAAGCAGTGTCTCTAAAAGGTACATTAAAAGAATGCACTTCTCATAACTACATACACTTCATAAGCTAAAAACAACTAGCAGTGCATTCTCCTTAGTTACCGACTCGGGTGCTTACGTCCGGTTTCCAGGAAGCGCGTTAACGACGCAGTGATTCAAAACGTGACTCCTGACGAGCGGTAACTGCGTTGCTGTTTTAAAGCCCAGGAGCACAGATGATAGGCCAGAATGGCCATCAATCACAATGACCAAGAAAAACAGAAACGCCCTTCCTGCCACACTAGTTTCAGTCTGACGCAGTTATCATTTTCATGTCCTGCGCCATGTTGTTTAAATGGCAAATGCATTTGCGCCCATGGGCGTGCTGGTCTGAAAACATTGTTTTCAGACCATTGTTTTCATTGTTTCATTGTGAACATTGTTGAACATTGTTTTCAGGAGGTGTGTTCTGGCGCATTGTTAACGCGTTGCTATTTTGAGGCAACAGAAATAGACTGCGCCATTGACCAATGACGCGATATTTATTTTGTTATTTAAAGAGCGCGTTAGTAATGTTGCGCCTACAGGGTTGCCAACTTTGGGACTTTGGCTGGAGTGAGACTCTGTAAAACTTCAGTGCGCGCGGAGAAATTTTTTGGCAACCCTAGCCCTAATTTTAAAAATGTCAGTCCTTGTTTACTTAGTATAAACCCTGATTTATGGGAAAAAAAGATCGATTGATAGAAAAAATTAAGATAGAGCTGATTAAATAACAAACATGTAAAACAACAACATCAAAACAATAAGAAATCTCAAAACAAAAGGGACACATAATAGTTAGTTACTCCACCTCCCCAAAAAACCACAACACAAGTTTCACACATGAGGCCTGTTGTAGCCTATGCCACAGTGGCAGTGTTGGCCTGCTTCACCACTTCTGCAGGAGCTCGTATCTGAAGCAGGGTTCTGAAGCAGGCGTCTGTCACGTGACAAATGAACGAAAGACTCGGAAGGTAAAGTAAGTATTTATGTTCCCTGTAAATTATTTTTGACTGCATTATAATGATTTCTTAATTTAGAATATGATAAAGACTGCGTTGGTGGATGTGTTCGTGGAATTTGGCTGTTAAAAGTATAACATTTAAAGCCCCTTAAATGAACGAAATGACTCAAAGTTTTTATTCATTTTAATGAACGAGATCGAACAAGCGAAGCAAGTCAGTAAAATGATCCAAACTTCCCATCACTCACAGGGTGCCATGATGCCATCAAGTGACAGTCTGTTCCTGGTGTCAATCTTGTTTAGGCCAATAACTGAAAAGGTTCGCTCAGCATCCGCATTTGACTGTGGCCGACTCAACACAATCTGGGCAACCTTTCATAATTTGGGGAATTTTAAAATGCCACTTGCCCGATTTGACAAAACGTAATTTGTACCATGAGCCTATTTTTATTGAGCAAATAGCTATCCCACATAACGCACGTCAGACAAAGTTTGCAACTATAGTTGAAGTCTGTACTCTCGGCACACAGACTGATTAGGCAAGGCTACGTCTGTAGTGAAAGGCACACCATTTTATTATCTGCTTACCTTGATTATCATCCAAACTTTCAAACGCGCATCAGTGGGCTCCGACCATAGACAGTATATAAACGGCTCTGACTCCGAACCAAACCAATGCTCCGAACCTGAACTTTTCACACGCAACTTGCGTATCAGGTTTCAGCGAATCAACGATCAGAGAAGACTGCAGTGAGAACGTTGTAGGCAGATGTTACAGCTGTGTGCCTTAACCTCCTCTCCTGTCATTAATACGCTGTGGTCTAGTAGTCATCAACAGAAAATTAACGGATTGAGAGGGGAGAAACGTGGATTTTGGCGTGACATTTCTTGCGTGTGCGTGAGAGCGTGAGATTGATGCTGAAAGCGTGAGAGTCACGCCAGATGCGTGAGAGTTGGCAACCCTGCGCCTATAGGCGGGTCCACAACATGCGTACACTCTGCTTATTACACACACAGGGACGCACAGCAGCTCACAAACATGCCAAATATTTAAAATAAAAGCATTACAATGTAAAAGATTATTATTGTGTACATAAAGATATGGTGGAATCCGGCTTGTCCCGTAGATGGTCTGCTTGCGCACTTTAACCTCACGCACGAGCAGTTCCGTTTGCGCTCTGGAGACACTTTCGGTCTTTCCACTATCAAATTCCGTCATGTAGGCTAAATAGCAAATCTGCCATGGCGCGAGCGCAACTGGCATTTGAAGGGAATTGGAGATGAGACTCTGATTGGTTTAACGCACGTAAATCCAAAAACACACCCATTACTCATTAAGAGAATATGGACAACCCTTTTAGACCATGCGCCTTTTAGACCATTTTTCCCATTGTTAAACTAGCAAAAGTGGATTCGGACACGCCCTAAGTGAACTTGCGCTGGAGGACCCCCAACACTGCATGTTTTCTTTGTCTCCCTAATCAAACACACCTGATTCAACTCATCAGCTCATTAACACATGGGTTAAAGGAGAACTTGGTAACTTTTTTAACTTAATAAAACTGTCTAGAAATCATTTGGATGGTTAAACAACCTGTTCTGGTGATATTGGTGACTTTCCCCGCTCCCCCCAGCGTTCCCAGGCGGAAAACCAACCTTGCAACTTGTCCACTACCGTCCCGGCAAGATAGAAATTGGAAGTCTCGTGAGAAGCGAGAACTAGAACGAGAACGAGCGCGAAACACAAATTGCTTTACGGCAATTCGACATAAACACACACGCATGTATGATGCATTACCAGATTACCCATAGATATCATATATAAAGGCTAGATGTCTCGTGCGCGCTGCTGGCCAATGGAGGTCGACGTCCGCACGTGGCGGCCATCTTGCGGCAGTGCGCTCGCTCACTCGTTTAATGGTGCAAATACTTTTAAATAACCATAACTTGCCCAATTTTCTACCGATTTTCAAACGGTTTGGTTTGTTATAAACGTCAGAGATGTAGTTATGACACTACATACATACACTGCATACATATGAAAAATTATAACATACATGTTCAAGCATTCGGAATTATAGCCACGTTAATAACGTTTGTAAGAAACCAAACCGTTTGTAAATCCGTCAATATTTCAGCGAGATATGAGGATTTGTGTGCATGCTGATCACTCACCTTAATGCACAGAGCACTGACATAAGATGGCCGAACGGTGATGCCGGAAGTGACTGCGCCATAAGACATCTAGCGTTTATATATGATATCTATGAGATTACCCACCTCGGTAGACATAGCTCCACACGATACAGTTGGCTTGCTCCGATCAAAACAAACGCACATGAGCAGCGGTAGAGAAGGGGAGGAGGCCGCCGCAAGTGAGTTTTTTACGACTGTGTTGTGAAATATACGCCCCCCCACAGCTGTAGGGGGAGCTCGTGGGGAAAACATGCGACAACAAAAGGGAAAATCAGCGAAGAAGTGACTAGAGTTACCGAGTTCTCCTTTAATGAGCTGATGAGTTGAATCAGGTGTGTTTGATTAGGGAGACAAAGAAAACGTGCAGTGTTGGGGGTACTCCAGGACAGGTTTGGGAACTGCTTTAGACCATGCGCTTAGATCGTTAAAATAGGGCCCACCGTCTTAAATGATTTATTTAGGGGATTCATGAGGATTCATTTAAGAAGTAAAATGTAATATTAGCTGTCTCAAGTTATACTATATTAGCTATGACTTAATGTCAAAATTCTGTGAGACTGTGTGTGTGAATGACCTTCTACTTCTATATTTGGTGTTATATCGCTAGTAAACGTACGTTTACTAGCGATATAACACCAAATATAGAACTTATTACTGCATTGTTTGTGGAATGTGCTTTACTGTGGAAAAAAAGCGCACAAATATCTTGGTATCTCTATAAGTACTAGTCACTGTAGGGCGCATAAAACTACATTTAAGATTACACTAAAAACTTAATTGTAATTTAACACACATTCAATTCATTAAAATTATGTTGTTGTTTTTTTACCATCATTCATTAAAAAGCATTAGGCCTATATCATCATAATAGGCACACAGCAATCATAAATCATTTTAATAGAAGAGTAACCAGCAATAGAAAGAACACTTCTTCTTTTTTTTTCCTGTTAAACAACATACAATATAACACAATATTTAAAACTAAATTATACATTTTCTCTTTATTCATTAAATTGCATAATATCAGCGTCACATGCATACAAGCAGTTATAATAGCCATTACAAAGTCTTATAACTGTTAAAACCTGAAAGCCAAAGAAGGAAAACATCAGTATATTTATTAAATATGGTAGGCCTACTGCCTTAAATGAGTCCTACCAGTCGCGACATTCCCTTCTCTGCCTTCTCTTAATAACGTTTTTATCATAGAAAAGTATACAGTCGATTCATTAAATGATAAGCTATTTCCTCACAAAAGCAGTTTATTCAGTGTAGTGAAGCCTCTTATTGACATCCATTAAAAAACAGCCTCTGGTCTCCTTCCCTGTGAGCAGTGTTAGCATTAGCTGTTATGCTTTTTTGGCTAAAGGTTGCAGGCTTGCCTTCTAGTGGCTTTGGCTGGTAGGTCAGTAACAACATGGCGGATGTAGTACGTCCGAACTTTATTAATACCATCCATATTCATACTTTATAGAACATACTTTTTAACGGTTGTGAAGAAAATTTTAATTCAAATGTAGTACCTACTAAGACAGTACGCGATTTATTTTTTCAGACAGACTTCTGATTTAATATGATAGTATATCGTTACGCTCACTTGATTTTTCCTTTCCTCGTAACCCATACGTCACTCTTAGCGTGACTTTTGTTTAGTTTAAACTTTTTCTGTTTCTCCTCTACAGGGACACAAGTGCACTTCAAATACCCAAGTTCCCTCTTTTCCTCATCGCTGTGCTTCCTTTCATTCTCTCAGACACAGAGGACACGAGCACATACCCAGACAAACATAACGTCTGACAGAACAGACCAGCGAAGGTGGAGGCATCATTTAGTATTTATAAAACGTGTCTGTCGGAGATGTTTGTGTGTGTCACTGCGAGTGCACATCTGAGCAAACCCGATGCCTTTAAATGCACCTCAGTGAAGGAAAGTGATCCTTTGTTAGCAAGACATCAGCCCCCAAAATGGGATCAACAAATGGGCTTCATTGGTGTGTAATGGACCTTATGACTTCCCAGCTGGGCCAATTCTGGCAGAAGGATAACAGACTCAAATCACCATCTGGACAGGGACCAAGAGAGCCTGACTGACCTTAGGAAGCCTCTTGCATTTCTTTTTCCTTTTTGTCTTCCTCATGACATTTAGTTTTATATTGTTTCAAGCCGTGAAGTAGGAAATGAGTGATTCTCGAGTATGCATTCTCACAATTATGCTTTTATGTCAGAGGACAAGGAGAAAAATGGAAAACGATCGAGTTGAGACCTAGAAACATTTGGCATAACACTTGAATAGTTTAATTGACTTGCGCTTGATAAAGTCTGCAGAAAAGCTACATTAGAGATGCACAAATTTGTCACTATTGATTGCAACAACTTGCAACAGTGATTACTTTATCAGTGGCCTTGGTTCTGGAAGTTTTGTTCCTATTTGTTCTCTCCACAAGGATAAAAAAAAATCTTCTAAAATACAATTTATATTATTATTATTATTAATTATTTATATATATATATATATATATATATATATATATATATATATATATATATATATATATTAGCCTGGGTGCCAGCCCGAACCCCGCCCACAACATTTTTTGGTCGGGAAGTTCGGTCTGGACTCGATTCGTTGAGGAATAATTATGCTCAGCTCCCAGAAAGCCGAGCCAATCAAATTGCCAGGGCGGGCTTTAATCGATGATGGACAGATGATCTGCGGTTACGTAATCACCCACATCATAAAGAGCGCTTGGGTTGAATTCGTTTACAACAAAAATGACTGCCACTGGAGAATTGAGATTTTACGAATTCACACTTACAAATAAGTCAGATAGAATAAATGCGTATTTGGCGTACTGTCCGAGGAGAGGGCTCGGGCTCGGTATTCGGCCCGAACCCAAAGTACTCCCCCCGTATTCCAGGCTGTGGAAGAACAAGCCAAGAGTGAGTGGAGGGATGCTGAAAACTGTCAAGGAATGTTAGGTGAGTTGACAGAATTAAAATAATATATGCTTCATTGCTTCCTCTCATGCAGATAGACGGTAATTGTTTGATGACAAGTTGATTGGATTGATTATTTGAACCGAACGTGCTCCTCCCGAACTTTGATTATGAAACATCATGTGTAGATTCCGCCATCGCGTCTGTTTTACAAGATATCGATCGACAGCACATTAATTTTAAAAGAGGAACACAGAGAACTGTGATCAAGGCATTTGTCGATCGGAAACATGAATGAAGAACATACGTCACTTACTCCGTTGCTCTGATTGATTGTAGGTCTATCCAATTGAGTGCAGAGGCATTTTCCTTCCTGGTTCGGTTGAAACCATAGACTGTAAAAAATATGGACAAAGCGTCTGTGACGTCACCCATAGACTTTCTGAAGAACGGTTTTGAAGCCGTTTATGGGGGGTATGGGCGGCGCCATCTTGGAAAATCTTGGGAAATCCTAACCCCGCCCACCTTCTGGCCAATCCATATATGGGTAAAGGACGCAGCGTGCGTCACTCAGCTCGCTCTGCTACTCCGGTTATCTCTGTATGTTTTAGGCAACGAAATATGTTATAAAACACCATACTAACTCTTTTCGTTTTCATTTAAAGAAATCTTCAACATTATAGCCACACAAATGTGATTCAGGCAACGCGTATTGATTATATTCACTGCATATAACGTTTGCCTATTTATAACAAAACGAAATATAAAACACAAACCTGCCTCTTTTCTTTTCGTTTTAAATACAATATAAAAATATTAAACATTTTAATATGGTCCAGGCAATATGTGCATTTGTACTAAACAACAGATGTTGCAGTAAACAACATTACAGATCATCTTCGTTGTATTAAAATTTAAAATGACAAAACTCAACCCAGTCTCTTTTTGTTAAATTTCAGTTTTATCAATATTAGCTATTATAAAAGTATAAGTAAAAGGTACAAGAAGCTATACAAATAAAGCAAACAATTCAGTCAAACATACAAAGTCAGCGCTCTAGTCTAACCATACAACGGTAAAGTTAAATAGCTTATAAAGTTATGAAACTTCCCCTCAGCCAAAACGATTGGCCAGAGAACAAATTATAGAATCACGAGACCAAAAATCACCCGTTAGATATACACAAGACGAATTATATCTCATATTTAACCACTACAGAGACGCCAGAGTCAGCGGCAAACGTCAGAACGACTAGCCGAGGAAAGGCTGTTCCAGGCGGGGTACATGAACGCCGAGCGCCCGGTCATCACTGGATCTCACAACCTGGATAAAATTTTCATAAATCTTTATAAATAAACCACAGATTTGAGCTTTAAACAACTACATTCTCGCCTGAAAAACTCTTAAAACTACATTTCATGATTCAAAAACAGTAGTATTATTTTTCAACTGTGTTAAAAAATGGCGCTTCTTATGTTGTCATTCTCCTTGGCGCTGCCTTATCAGCTGTCAATCAAGCTGTCAGTCAAAGTTAACCACGCCCTTATTTGTCATACATTTTATATCTAAATATGATCTAAACTAACGAGTTAGAAAAAAATTCACCCCCCTCACAGTTGTCAGGCACTCGGAACCTATCGAAAAATACAATAAAAGTCCATGGGACCAACCTGTAAAAACATGAATTTATGCTGTGAAAACGGACATTTTAACATGGGGTCTATGGACATTTGCTCCCTTTTGGGACCTCCCTCTAGCGGATTTTCATGTATTGCAGTTTTTCGCACTTCTGGGTAGGCTTCATTTTTCAGATTAGAATGTTGCCGCTTGGTTGAAACACGCCCCATAATCACAGCTCAATGGAGCAGTATCAGACTTACATTCTGACTAGAATCTGAGTATGATGACGTCAGGCTATATATATATATATATATATATATATATATATATATATATGTATATATATGTATATATGTACAGCTCTTGGAAAACATAATATAATAACAATTATTTAAAAAAAAGAAGATATTTGAAGAACACATATACTGTGTATATATAGATGGATAGATGGGGGCCCCGAAAATCGTCACCACCTTTCCCTGAATGCCCTCTGAAGGATTAGAGATCCATTAGCAATGGTAAGTCTGACTCATTTCTGCAATTTTTTTCTTTCAGACAATTAGTTTTGATGAACCAGTTGCAAAAAATGATTCAGTGGTTCTTTTGCATTATTGTTCCCTGACTTGTGGCATATTAAATACTCTAACACATTCTCATAATGCCATTTTAATGCACAGATAATGGTTTATTACCATTTTTCTGATTAATTTTAAGTGGGGTGTTTATTGTAATTTCATGTCTCAGTTCAGTTTTGAGCCCACTCTAATGGAGATTAGTGTTCATGCCACATAATATCTTCTTCTGTAACATTCAGTGCTTTGCCTCCACATTGAATTTGACTGTGATAAATATTGATTAGATCTTACAAATGTTGCCTGTATTATAGTTTTAATGGCTAAACCCAGCAGCACAAACTTCTAAATATATGTTAATTGTGTCTTAATCATATTAAGAGAATGCATTTTTAGGAATCAATTGTGCATTTTTACAGCAGCCACAATTTAGCTCATAATAGCTTCAAGCAATGCAGCGTAACATATCTTCACATTCTCTTCAAGTTCAGCTTAATTTCAATCACCAAAACCTATAGCTTTTCAGTTTCATGAGCGAATAGTTCAGACGGCCACTGATTTGACCACTGATAATTTGTCAAAAATTATAAAACTATCTATATTTGAGTTTAAATTAAGACTATTTTGAGGCTATTTTGTGAAACTTCCCTCAATCACCCCCCTCCCTCCATCCAAGAACAAAGCAAGCCCCTTTAACTTCCGACAAGGTCTTCACACCTACGTATCAGTCCTCACAACCAGCAGTGTTTCAGCTGTGTATGTCCGCAAAATATAGATTCATGTTGAATATATAAGTGTAATCCTTCTAGGTTTTTCTGGAAATTTGCTTTTCTGTTTAACTTGGCTTGAATTTTCCTCATACATCCAGAAAACCTGAAATTACACGGCAGTTTACCATTGACAGATATTACCAGATTTGACTCTTTCATTCTGTGTGGATTTGTGAACTGATTCATTGAAAAGAATTTGTTCCCAAATTGCACATTGCTGCACACGATTTATCTAATTGTTCTTTGTGAATAAAGATTTGCATACAAATACAACCTTATTTTGCATTGCTAACATATCATTTTAGTTGTACAAAGATGTTTGGGTATGATTGCAGCGTTTTTTAGGGGTTCAAGCGCATAGCGCTGAAAGCCTATTGTATTTGTTAAATTTTTCAAGGATCAGCATTCTCCCCTATAAGTGATCAGGCAGACCAAACCGTAAGTCATAGAGACTTGAAACTTTGAGGGCTGGTAGTACTCACACCGCCTACAACGTCACCAATGCTCGCCCTGATCAGCCTGACGGGGGTGCTACAGCGGTCAAAAGTATAAAATGGCTCATAACTTCTAAACCATCAGGGGTAGGCACAAGCAGGGCTGGAATGGAACAAAAAACCGGCCCTGGCATTTTGGCCCAGACCGGCCCACTACATATGATCATAAACACAATCAATCTTTGCACGCCCTTGAATAACGTATACCAACTCCTATTCCTTAAAACCATTAATGCCATGTAATGAATGAGTAACGAGTAAGAGTTAACAGGTGAAATAACTGCTAATTGTAAAATACAATTGAACTATACTCCACAGTGATGAATCCAAAAACAAGCTATAAGCTGCATTGGCATATAGCAATACCAGTGTTTCCCACAGGATTTTTGGTAAATCTGTGGTGACCTCTGTCCCTCTAAGGGGGTTCTGGGGCATGCTTCCCCGTAAGAAAATTTATTGCTTTTTAATGTTAAATTCATCAATCTGGTGCACTTTTAGAGTTTAAAATTAAGAGCTCCAACCCATTTTCAATGTGCAAATTGAACAAAGAAAAACTCAAAACTCTTTTAGTTGTCATATAGTGTCTGTCTACATTACACTACTACAAAATAATAGTTATAATATTACTTCCATGATAGTAATAGCCATATATTGTAAAACAAATGCACTGAAAATAATAGAAACTTTCATAATTAGTTTTGTACTAATTTCTATACTTGAAAGAGATAAACACATGAACTTTTATTTTTGATGGAAACTGCATCAAGCTTTTATTTAGGTGGAAAACATGGTTTACAAACGCGTCTCATTACAATTCTAGTAAAATGCGTAATCGTCAAATATGCAGATGTGGAAATAATGCGTAACTGGGTAATGGGTTCAAACAGTCATAGTTCTGAAAGTAGCCTAGTTCTGCTTACCACAGATCTCTAGACTCACTAATTTCTCTCCTTATCCTCACTATCCTCATCAGCCACTTGAAGGGGAATGGGCCGCCGATGTACAATGTACGCCGATGCCATTCAGAAAAAAACCCAAAATAATTATATATATATATATATATATATATATATATATATATATATATATATATATATATATATATATATATATATATATATATATATATTATTATTATTATTATTATTATTATTATTATTATTATTATTATTATTATTATTATTATTTTTTTTTATTATTATTATTTTTTTTTTTCTGAACAATAAATAAACAAAAATAAATGTATTAATTAATTAATTAATTTTTTTCTTTTTTTTTTTTTTTTTTTTTTTTTTTTTCTGTATTGAAGTATTGAATGTATTGGCCCAAAAAGCACGTCGGCCCACCCGGAAAATGTCCGGTCTGCCCTATGGCGTGCACCAGTCCACCCCTGGGCACAAGTGATATAAGTGACACTTGGAATCCTTGGCTCAAGGCGGACAAAATCCAACGGATTTGCTCGTTGTTTTGACGGAATTTTCAGATATTTGGAATTTTCTTTTAAAACTACTTTTGCGAACTAGTCCTAGGTTTTTAGGCCCATCGGAACCAAACCAGTGCAGCACGATTCTCGAGTCTGATTGTCAATAGTTATGAAAAAAAAAAGTAGAAATTTTGGTTCATGGTCCCTAAGGGCCGCCAAAATGTTTGAAGTGGGAGGAGCCACTTTTACTAAAATGGCTATAACTTGTGAACGGAATTAGATATTTTCACCAAACTCAGCACCCCTAAGAGCTCATTCTGTGGTCGTATTGAAAATGACTCGGCGACTGGCCACTTGGTGGTGGTATAACAGGAAGAAAAACATGAAAACGACTATAACTACTTCACCGTAAGTCCGATTGACTTGAAAATCGGCATGCCATGTCTTTGTCCGAGCTGCCGTTATTGTCTATGGGTACATTGACGTATCTAAAAAAACATGTCCTACATCGACCAATGAAGTTTGAGCAGCTGTCAGACAAGGTTAATGGAAGCCGATCGGAACGGAACTCGCTGGGCCTGTTTGACTCACAGCCCTAGGGGCCTATGAGAAAATCGAAAGAAATGGGCCACTGGGGGGCGCCTTCACGTTTTTTTTATGTGTATAAAGGATTGTGTATCACGCGATTTTTGGCACACGCCCACGACATTCATACCGCATGGTAGAACTTCTCATTCTAAATAACTTTGCCTCTAGGACAAAAAAATCATAATCCTAAAAATCCTATACATCAAATTGTTCGTTAAATATTGGAGATTATTTTAAAAACAAGTAATAAAAACTCGGTGAGTGTTTTAGCGCAATTTTCTCACCTCATGGGATCACAACACTAAGAGATAGTAAATCTTTTCCTGGATTTTTTTTGTGCGTTCCCGAGATTAGACCTTCCTTAACATAATGCCGAAAACCCGAAGTCTCTAGGTGGTCTGGTTGAGGAGTAGATAGAAGTGCAAGATTGGTGCGCACAGACGCACAGAACAGAAATCATGAGTTAACAAGCGCAATTTTGTCCGGTGGAAAATTGCGCTAAAAACAACTTTGGCTAACTGTGGTCACACCAAGAAATCTGTAGATTCACCACTTGGTGGCACTATAATACGGAAAAAACATAAAAGTAGCATAAAACTTTGCAACAGTTAGTCCGATTGACTTGAAAATTGTCATGTAGTGTCTTTGTCCGAGGTGCCATGATTGTCTGCGTACATTGACGAATCTCAAAAAAACACGTCCGCCATCGGCCAATGAATTACTGTAATTGTTAAACTTATTTCCTATGGTAAATTTCCTGTATTGGCTGTAAGTGGTCATTTCCATCTATGATTGAAATGGTAACAGGCTTGCTAAATAAAACATAATATCTTTTTGCGCATGTGCTTAAAGGCCTTATAAACTGCTTGAACCCCGATAATTGCTGCTTGCAGCTATTTACAAGTTTTTTACACTTGCACTTTAAGTGTGAGGGAAAACTAACTTTGGACTGACATGTTGTGCTGATGCAGTTAATCCGTGCTAAATTATCTAAAATGTGTCCGAGTGGCTGAGAAACACAAAGCTTGTGTACCAAGTGCTTATTTATAATTCTCCCTTTTGCATCACGCTGTCAAACTTGTGCATGACAGAGAAGATTTAGATGACAGAACAGGTGTAAAAAAAAAAAAAAACACAGGTAACAGCACCCTGTGTCCTTCAATTCGGCTATCGCTTGCTCGCTCGCTCTGTCATTAATCTGACAGGAGATTACTCTGAGTTGCAGAGGCTTCCAGGGGCATTAGAGTATGATGAAGGAGAATAGGACCATCATCCTCACCGTCGTAGCCTCCGTTCGACCTCCAATCATGGCCCGTCTCAGATAAACGCACTTTAAAGAAACTCTTTTGTTCATATTCCAAGGTCTTGGCATCACGTAATGGCTTTGTACTTTCTCTTTGTGAAGAGTGGGAGAAAGAGAAAGAAAGGAGAAAGTGGCACTGAGATATGTGTGTCTGTTGCTGTATGTCATGAGGGCGTGACAGGGCGATCGAGGCGCTCGGGCATCTCGGAGACGTTTTTATCGTGCTGTTTTAACAAATAGCTTTTGAGAAACAGAAAGAAGCAGGAACAGTCAGTGTTACGCCCCTTGTCTAGGGGAATAGGAAACTCTAAAGAGGTGTAATAAATAAAGTTGGGTTGTGGTTATGGAATCCCAGCAACGAATCACTCCGGTCGATAATCAAACACATAAACAAATCTATGCAGAGAAAGTAATTTTAAAAAGTATAAAACATTTATTAAGGAATAACAAGAGAAATAAAGAGATAAAAAATAAAATCTCTTCAGGGTGTCCCAAAGGCCAAAATAACAAACAAAACAAATATAAAAAAAGAAAAGACGGGAAAATTAATAACCTAATCCAATAATAAAAGAAAATACATTTGGCTTACCTAACTCCCTGCCAAAAACAGAGCTCAAACCAATTTCAAAATAAACAAGGTAAGACACCCCTACGCTCCACACTTTTAGAATATGTTGTTTAGACATAGGGGGAATGGTTTCAGATGTTACAAAAAGATACACGTTCCCTTGAACTAATTAACATCTCTAATACACACAAATTTGATCATCGGCCGGAGGAGGGATTCCGGAGCTCTCAACCTGAGTACGATCGAACCAACAATGAGCTCTCAGATGAGTTCCAGCAGCGCCCCTACTGGACAACCAAAGGCTTTCTTACACCCCATCATTGGACAACCTATTAGAAATCAGACAAAACAAGGGAGAGAAGAGGAACACAGAGCAATTGAGAAACAATAGGCTACTTAAACACAGGTCGTAACAGTCAGTGAGGATTCTAACTAACAAAATTGAATTTTGGATGTGACATGAAGGTGTCATGTAAGTACCATGCATACTTCACCTTGGAGTATGTAAGCACAGTACAAATGGTCAGCTTTTAGTATATTAAAAGTATCATGGTATTACAATCTGACACCATCACCATAGCACCACCTCAGTACTTTTATTTCTTAGCAGAATAAGGCTCAAAATGGGGCTCATTTATTTAGCAAATACTCTTTTGATGAGAAAAAGACTTGTATGTGCCTTTAGAATCTATTTTCTAAATTAATATCATAGATCTTATTGTGAACAATTCATCCATGTATGTTTACTTTTTTTTTTCTTGATTTTTTTTTTTGGACCTTGTAGCCTAATGTTTAAAGGTGCACTGTATGTAGGATTTTCAAGAGAGAAAAAAAGTATAGACTCATACAAAGATAATGCCTCTAAATCATTACTAATGGTCCACTAGTGTGTGGTGGACTAGTGTCTACAGAGACACTGCTCTGTGCCTGTATTTTCATATTTTCTTCTTGAATTGCTGTGCTCGGGATGTTTCTGGGCTGCAACCTTTGGTCAGTGGGTGTGTCGCCTTAATGACACTCGACTTTGGTCCTGTCCCAAATCGCACACATCAAATGCACTTACGTCCTTCTGGACAAAATGTGCATTCATGCTACACTGTAATTATGAGATTTCAACTTGTAAAGAGTGTTCAGGTTCTTGTAGAGTTCGTAATTACAATTTGTAAGCTGGGGATTTCCTATGTACCATGTGACCCCTGTAGAATCATTTAGGCATTGAAAGTGTTGCCACAGAAACGCATAATTTCAACATTTTCAACAGTAGAACATCGTAGTTGTCATCTCAAAATTCTGTTTAATTAACAAAGTTCAGGAGGAGCACATTCAGGTAATCTACCCAATCAGCGCGAAATGAGGCTTATATATAGAGCCGACTTCAGTTCCACACAGTTTTTCCCACATCCCTTCTCCACTCCCAACTATTCAGGCCAAATTCCAAGCTCAGTGCCCTCTCCTCGCACAGCACACCAAATACACATATTCTATACTAAATCTGATTATATGAAAGTGTAAACTCGTGAAATTGTGATAATTACAACATGCCGTGAATGCAGCTTTACAATGGCCGCCGCGGAATCGATAGATAAAGCTTTAAAAATCCAAGCGCAGCAATTTATGAAGGGTAATCCATAATCAAAATCCAAATGACAGGGAAGGGTCAAAACCACAGGGAAGATAATCAAACAGGGAAATCCTGGAAACCGGGCAGAAGGTCAGGACCATAACAATGGAGTCAAGCGAGAGCTTTCAGAAATGCAGTGTGTAACATTAACAAGACTTTGCAAAGAAAGAGCGAAAACACAGGGGCTTAACAAGCTAATGACACACAGCTGAACCTAATCACACCTAAAGAGTCAGGCAATGGGTACTGGGAAATGATGAGGTAGCAAAGAAGACGGAAGGAGTGTCTCTGGTGGTGATCATGGGCACTCCAGCTGGCAGATGTGGCATTATATGTTTGAGTCTCTGTATATATATATTATCAACTATTTTAACTAACTTTACAACTTTCACTTGCACTGATATAGCAAGATATTTTCTTCTTGCTGTGTAAATGCATTTATATACTTAACATTCTTCAATCTCTTAATCTCTAATTGAATCGTGCCGACTCTTGTGAGAAGTGAATCAGTTTCTTTATGTTTCAAGGCATTTGATTATCTGTTCCCTTCTGATGTCACACTTTCATGTGCACACACTCCATGAACTCAGGATCAAAGCTTGAGTTCACAGAGAATGATGATGATCGGCGTCATGGTACCAATAAATCTTGAATGAATTGGTTTGGTTTCGTCAACTCAATAATCCTTTAATTAATATGGTATGAGCCCCACATTTAAAACTCCAATCAACAACTGATGTATAGAACCAAGTCCCCATCCTACAGTTTTTCATTTTCAATAATCCATTACACTCAGAGATTTGTCACAATTTGGAAGAAAATATCTCTTTACTTGTGTTTCATCACAACTTTAAACTGACCTCAAATTTGCTCAGCTGAAAGTCAGAGCTCTCAATATGAACTGAAACATTTCTCAGACATTTCAAGGACCAAAGTATTACCTGAGCTATGCATCTCAACCGTCTCATTCATGTCTATTTTTGAAGTAACTCGATTCCTAAATTTTCCCTAAATTCCCTAAATTTTAGGGCTGCCAAAGTTAATGCTTTAACTTATATCCTGTAAATAAATTTAATGCCATACACTTTAAATGCCATACATGTAAAAAACTTTTTTTGTTAGTTTCAGTTTTTATTTTAGTTATACACTTTTTAATTAACATTTTATTTTTCGCTTTTGGTTTGTGTGTGTGTGTGTGCATTATCATATAGCTTACATGTACACTTACTGTATTTCTCTATCTCTTCGTCTCTGACCTACACTTAACTGCACATTAAACCTGATTTATGTTTTTGGTCTTCAAAAGTCCCCCTCCCCATTACACTGTCCTTCCTTACAATCTTTGTGTGCAATTACTCAAGCCTAGTCAAAGGAACAACAATAGTATTCCAAGGTCATCGGCAACGAGTTGAGCTGACAGTTGGCAGGCCGCACAGATACACAGTAATTTACTCTGTCCTTCAGGACATCTGCCTTTCAGGAACCTGCCACGCCACCAGAAACAAATTGTCTGTCATTACAAGCAGTGTCTTCTCTCCAGAAGAACCCAGCTGAGTTCAGAAGTGTGTACTACTAATTATTTTACTATGGTGCAGATGGCATGCTGGTACACCTGTGGTTTTGCATGTGCACTTATGGGTGATGTGACTTACAGGCATTTTGGTGCTCTGGGTTTTTGTTTGGGTTTGGGTCACGGTTCACGAGTTGATTTAAGGTCGCTGGAGGAAGTGAGGTTTATTATTTCAGGCCGTGGTTTCACACTTTTTCATCTCAGTATATACACGCAAACAAAAATGCATGCACACAGAGGGCCCAGGAGGTGTTTGGACTAGCACTGTCAAAATTAACATGTTAATGCATCGTTTTATAATACAGTGGTTTTTAATCCTGGTCCTGGGGATCCACTGTTCTGCACATTTTGTATGCCTCCTTTTTTACGCACCTGATTTAGATCATTCACATGAATCCGAACTCTTTAGGAGTGAGATCCATAAACTGAACTGAGTCACTGCGTCTGAAATCGTTTGATTTCATAGATACTATATAGATGTAACATGTATGCTCACTTCAGTTTTGGTTTCGTTTTCACTGTTCCATTCCTGATTTGCCTGCCTTCCTAGTTAGTTTCCCTGGTTTTTAATACGTTCCCAAACCCGTTCCATTTTTTCCTCACTCTTCCCATGGATTTAAGCTCTGCATCCTACAATCTCCTGCGTTCTGTGTGGATTTAATAAAGACTGTTTCGATTTTCTACTCATTCGTTGTGCGCTTCACTACAGCCAACGCGACAATAGTAGATAAGTATCCGATTTTGGATGCATCATGTGTCAGATTTTAACATAATTTTTTTAGTACTTAGTTAATGTGTTTATTCAATTTGACATTGCCTCTTAAATTGATAATTCACCCAAAAATGAAAAATCTGTCATAATTTACTCCCCCTCATGTCATTTCTTTTCTTTTCTTTTTTGTGGATTATAAAAGAAGATATTTTGAAGAATGTTGGTAATGAAACAGTTTTGGTGCCATTGACTTCCATTGTATGGACAAAAATAATAATACTTGTACAGTGAAAAAAAAAATGTACAGTGCTCCGCCCACAGTGAAATCTCATTGGTTCAAAATCATGCTCTTCATAAAACATCAGAATATCAATAGCATGCTCAGTGAGCAGACACAATTCTTGTTAGTGGAAACTAAGTTTGGGCCTAGTTAGGACACAGTCTTGCACACTAGAAGCTTAAGAGAAGTGTGGTTGTAATTGTAAACTAAAGCTATTTCTTTTTAATGGAAGTAAAAGCTGAAATAAAATAAAAGTATTTGATTAAAAAAACGTAAACTTTAAGCGAAAATTAGAAATGTTGCCTCTAGTGTGGTTTGAACCCACAACACCAGAACCACCAGCCGCAGCATTGGTTTTTTTTCAAACAGCTAAAGTAAAGCGCATCCTCATGATCTGCTGAAATGTTCTCCACTGCTCTCATTAAGAACCAAAAGGAGCTCTGTGTGCTGTTTCCTCGCCTTTATGTCCTAAATATGCCTCTGTAGTCATTAGGGTGATGAAACTTGAATGCAAAATTACTCCTCGGCAAGAAATGAATTTGTGTAGAAGCTGAGGAGGAAGCTTTTATCATGTCGTGCAAGATTCAGATCAACATTTGACGGCGGCAGTGCTGAAACCCAGGGCGATTTGTGTGTGTGTGTGTGTACGCTGGAGTGTTTTGCTTATTCATGCGTGCATGTGACATTTCATGAGAAGCCGTTTTACATCAGTGCCTGTCTGTGGCCATAGAGCGTTTCCTGTCTGCGGATTGGAGATTTGATATCACATTTTCACAAGCCCAATAATGTCCTTTGTTATTTTGGAAAGACAAGGTCATAAAATGTGACATCTAAAGTTTGAGAAAAGAGCTAACGGATGTCATGATGCGTCCCTGTCATTTACAACTCTTCCTCCTGTGCTGTGTGGGACAGAGTGTGTCTGTTTGTGTTTGTTTAACCCTGTACTGCATAAAGTCACCCTGAGGCAACATAAAAGAAACATTTTGTAAGCAGTTGTTTACTAGATGCTTTAATCCAAAGTGACACTCATTACACGAACAGTTTTTCTGTAGCGACCTGGGGTTTAATGTCATGCACACAAATGTAATGGTGATTGTTAATGACTCGCTTCTTTTTTCATTCTTGCTCTTGATAATATGCAAGGACGTGTGCTAGATAATATGTACACAAACACATAGATAGATAGATGGGTCCTTGAGTACAAAGTAGTAACGTCAGTCAGGGGATGATTTTGGTTGTAGATGTTGGATTTTGGTTGGAAAATAAAGTCGTCTTGACGCCAGAACCCGACATCGGATTGATGTCAGAAAAGGTCGGGTTGACGTCAGAACCTGACTGACGTCAACCAGTTTGATTGACAGTAAAACAAGTAATTTCACAGGTTTTGGAGTGTGATACTGATACAGATGAAGATGTTTCAGAGTTAGAGGATGCTTCAGAGATTGAGGAAAATGTTGTTGAAGATACAGAAAATGAATGGTCTATGGATTACTCTGAGGAAGAGGCTGCCACATCCACCTCCTTATCAGAGAGAAATGATGAATCACAGCAACCATCAAGCTTCGAGCGATGGATGTCAAAAGATGATAAAGTAGAATGGACATCTACACCACAAAAACAGCGAGGAAGACTACCAGCATCCATGGTTATCAAGAACATTCCAGGTCCGACGCGATTTGGTATCTTAAGAGTCAACAACATACACTCAACTTTTGAGCTGTATTTACAACCAATAGAGAAGACTATGGACTATATAGACTAGACTATGTTTGGTGAGAAATGGAAACTGCTTGATCTTACTGATTTGAATGCTTACATTGGATTTCTAATTTTAGCTGGAGTGTACAGATCATAGGGAGAGGCAACTGCCAGTTTATGGAGTACAGAGTGTGGAAGGCCAATATTTCGCTCCACAATGTCTCAGGAATGATTCCACATAATTTCTTCAATTCATTAATTTTGATGACCATGAATCCATATCCAGTCGTCGGGAGAGGGACAAATTAACGACAATCAGAGATGTGTGGGATAAATGGGTAGAAATTTTGCCTCATATTTACAACCCTGGAACACACATGAACGCCTCGTACTATTCAGATGGCCAGTACATTCCAAAAAAGCGAGCCAGATATGCCATCAAAGTATGGGCAGCCTGTGAATCCAAGTCCAGCTATGCCTAGAAAATGCAGATTTACACAGGCAAACCATCAGGTGGAGCACCTGAGAGAAACCAGGGGATGCGTGTGGTTCTACAAATGAGTGAAGGGCTGCAAGGTCACTGCATAACCTGTGACAACTTCTTTACATCGTACAACCTTGGTGTCGAGCTACTCAAGCGAAAGCTGATTTTGACTGGAACAGTAAAACAAAAATAACCTGAGCTACCCAGAGAGATTCTGAACATGGAGGGCAGAAATGTGCATTTGTCAAAATTTGCTTTCTCTGAAACTGCAACAGTTGTTTCCTACTGCCCCAAAAGAAACAAGAATGTCCTTGTGATGAGTACAATGCACAGAGATGCATCACTGAGTGCAAGAGAGAACCTGAAGCCAGAAATGATACTGGACTGTAATTGCCCTCACGAAAGGAGGGGTTGACAATTTGGACAAAGTTACATCAGCCTACAGCTGCCAGTGCAGGACTGTCCGTTGGCCTCTGGTGGTCTTCTGCAACATCTTGGATGTGTTAGCATATAATGCCTTTGTCCTGTGGCGTGATATCAACCAAACCTGGAATAAGGGCAAATTGAACAAATGTCGGTTGGAGCTGGGAAAAACTCTCATCACACCTGAGATCCAGAGACGCCTGCCCACCTCGAACACCAGCGGCTGCAGCTTTGGTTGAGTCCGCAGTCAGACCCACAGAAAATGAAGGAGTGAACAAAGATGATGAGAAGAAACGGAAGAGATGTGAGGTGTGCCCATCCAAGCGCGACAGCAAAACCAGCACCATGTGTGTGAAGTGCAAGAAATTCATATGCAGAAAGCACACACTTGCTCTGTGCTCATCATGTCAGAGGTAACTTCTTGAGTTTATGAAATGAGTCTACAAAACAAAAGATGAGCCACCTTAGGAAAAGTAAACATTATTCATTATACAGCTAAATTTAATTGTTCAGTTATGATGTTCTAAGCATAAAATGAAAAAAAAAATGTAAATGGAAAAAAAAGACAGTATTCTGTTTATTTTCAAATTTTGTCAAAACAAAACGGTTTTAAAAATGTTGTAATGTTTGACAAATGTTGATGTTAAAAGTTTACAGTGTGTACCTGAATCTTTGTTTTTTTTTCATAGTGTGATTTTTGAGGAATTGTATTGAATCAAATTAGGGTCAATCTGACCAGCTCCATAAAGGACACATAAAGGGTGCACACAGAAACCGAACTGCACAAAAATCGGTCTTTACAACCCTTTTCTTGTAACGGAGTAATATTTGACAGTAGTATCTGTACTTTCACTCAAGTAAGGAAGTTGTGTACTTTGTACACAAAGCATAAAACATACAACTTTTACAATAAAATATTTTCACTACACTACATGAACTAAAGCATCTATTACTGTAATAATAACTAAGAAATATGTGTCATCATAAGTCTCCATGCTTTGACTAAAACGCAAATCATTCGTAGATCATCCGTGACCAAACTTAAGTTCTTCTTGTTTAATACTTAAAGCTATTCATACTAAATGGCCTTTAGACTGCATTTCCAGCTATGCAAAGATTAGGCTGTCTAGATTATTTTAAGCAGGGGAGAGTAATATTTGTGTTTGATGTGTATGATGGTTGGGGCTGATTTTAAGTCCCAGTTCATCCATGAACTGCTGTGACCGCATGGTTTTGAGGAAAAAGCATGCAGACGTGAATCTCTAAAGGCATATGACAGGTGCATAGAGTTTTTCTGTCTTTGTAAAAACTAAAACTAAAGGGGTATTGAAAATGGTATTGATTGATTTATAAGGAGTGTTTTTGTGTCAAATTTAACTATGGCTGTTTTTTTTAAGCGTGTGTGTGAAGTGTACTTAACAATTTTTCATTCAACAGTGCTTTCATTTAAACAATACAGTAATGTACATTTTAAGGTGTGTTATAAAAGTAACACAATACATTGTAAACATGTTGCATACCAGAAAATTATATGTCTGTTTAACCTCCTCCATAAAGCATTTTCTTTTTTTTTATCATTATTATTTGTAAAAAAAACATGTACATTTTTTATTTACAGCACACAGAGAGCATTCAGAGTGCAAGACCAAGGGTCAAGGGCTTTTCTCAGAGATACAATATGATTGAGCTCAGACAGATGGCAATAACTCACCTGATCCGTGATTGCTCTCCCAAAATCCCATGCATTTTATTAGTTTTAATATGCCCTCAGTCTTCATGTGCATGTGCATACATTGATTTATATGCAAAGTGTTGTAAGCAAGCATATGTATGCATGTTCAAAGTGTTTACCAGTCTCTGGGGCCTTTAAGTGTGTTGCATAAATGTTTTGAAATGATGTTTCCTGTATGAGTGTGGGTAAGTGTTCACGTGTGTGTTTGAGAGATGAAAGGATGAGCAAAGGTAAATTAGATGTGCCTGTAGTATGATCATTTTCCCACAGGGCAGTTTTATCTGCTGAGAGAACCATTTAGTTCTCCACTTCACGCTGTGCTTTGAGGTTTAGTTTGAAGTAAAAAAAAAAAAAGAAAAAAAAAAAGAATTGTTATAATATTTTCTTTCATTAAACCAAAGAGCAAGATGAATGTGCACAAAAAAGCAGCACATTATACTATTGCCATTATACTATTATAGCACTCAAAGCTTCATGGTTTATGAATCAATACACCCGATTACCATGAACTACTAATTTGAGTATTTTTTGCTGCATAATTGTTTTATTTTGATCTTTTGGATATAGTGCTTTCAGTGTGTATGTTTGTGTGGATAGTTGTGTTAGCTTGTTTTTGTTATCTTTGGCAGGTTTTTCAAGTCGCTGTGTAAAGCATGATCGCTGTAAGGCGATAAGAAAGAAACTCAAGTTCAGAGTCTCTCGGCTCTCTGATTGACCCACGGCTGCAAAATCAAACCCCAACTTTATTCTCAAACGTCTCAAAACCAGTTCTGACCCACACGGGAATCATTTTCTCTATTTTCTTTGTCTCTGCATTCTTTCACCACTTTCCAATAATTTAAATGTTTTGAATGAGTAACTGTATAATAATGTTTATCTATCTATATACACTACCGTTCAAAAGTGTGAGGTCATTAAGAGGTTTTTGAAAGAACTCTTTTATGCTCACCAAGGCTGCATTTATAAAACTGTTAAAAAGTTATATTGTGAAATAGTATTACAATTTTAATTTTTTTTCTTCTATTTTAATAGAAAGTGATGGCAAATCTGAATTTTCAGCATCATTACTCCAGTCTTCAGGATTCGTTAAAAAATAGAAAGTTCAAAAGAACAACATGTATGTGTATCTTTGTGTATCTTATTTCACTTTGATCAACTTATAAATTAAAATATTAATTTTAAATAAAAAATTTGATTGTCACTCTAATTATGATTCTTCATTTAACAACCCTAACTGTTTTTGTGCCTAAAAATATGGCTCTGCAGTTACATAATTTGATAGTTATGTATAAGATAGATATTGAACCCTTAAGTAACTTTCTAATTATTTAGCTACTACTAGTAAATGTTACTATGTACAAGGACCCCCATTGTCCACAATAATATTTATATGTCCCCCTTACTCACATTTTTTTTTTTTTTCTTTATTGATCAATTTTCTTATTTTAAGTAATTTTGAGGCCCCCTTGGAAGTTTGTTGAGGCCCACTAGTGGGCCCTGGGCCCCTGGTTGAAAACCACTGCCTTAAAGGGTTTTGTCAGGCACTTCATATATCAAACCTTTTAGGGGTTCCCATCATGGTATTATTTTATGGATTTAGTTTGAAATAATCAATTTTGCTTTAATTAATTGTTTTTATTTTAATTAAATTGTATTAATTAAACTATTTTTATCATAAATATTTTATCACTAGAAAATAATGATTACCAGTTAAACATCAAAGTATTATGCAATCATTTCTCCTTATATAGAACATTTTTGGCATAAAGGGTTCTTTAAAATTGAGCCTTTATATATTGAACCCCACTGAACCTGTGTAGTTAACTTACAGTGTAGGTAATTTACATGTACTTTTTCAAAAGAGTAGCTTCACTGTGAGTTAACTACTTTAAATTATGAGTTGCTTGCAAAATAGCCTGAAATTGTCAATGACATTTACTTTCTTGACTAATTCTGTATTCCAAAGGCTTGTCTACTCCCATTGAATCTCAGCTACGGTTTTCAAACTGATTCCCTCCCTGAAACCCCTCCGGATAATGCATTCAGCAAATTGATGACAAGATCGCTCTCAACTTGGCCGAGTGTTTATGTTATCAACCACTTCAGTCCTCCATCTGCTGGGATGCCAGCCACACATCCCCCATAATTCCCTGTGCAGATGTGGCCATAAGGGGCAAGCTCATCCCAATCTCTCCATATAATCCCTTCACAGCCCATTCATACCAGAGAGAGGTTGCGCAATCACAGATAGACTTGGCTTTCATCAGTTTGGTTCCTTTCTTTTATTGAGGTCAATGGAAGAGCATGTTCTCACACAGCACAATGCCACTGCATGGAACGTCTCGTAATGTCGGGAGGATTAAAACGCACATTGTAAAATCAAGTAAAAAACAAGCACAGAGAACAACAGTGATACATTCGACTAATACTTTCCCTTTTTACCCTTCTTTTAATTGAAATTCCGGTAGCGTTTCGCTCCCAGATCATTTGTTGAAGAAATACACGGTTTCACAGTCATGCACGTTTCCTGGCAAAGTAATAACCCCAAAGTCATGAATGACATTTAATGTTTGACAGATAAGAGGTGAACACAAATTGAAACTGAAGACTGACTGACCGCACGCTGTCATCGTTCATTTTGAAAAAGCTAAATTTCTCTTTGTGGAATCCACAAGAGGTGCTTTTTTTGAAGTTTGTGCTTTATCTTGCTGTGCTGGAAGCTCTTCGCTCATTAAAGAGCTGTTGATGTTACATTTAAATTAGGATGCTCTCAGAATATCATCTGGTTCGATAAGACAAACGGATTTGGTATATCAGATACTTGCGGTCAATGTATTAACGTTTGGCACCTTGAATAAAAGCATTTTTTTTTCATATTTCATGTGAAAGTTCAAGTGTAAGGCAGAATTTCTGAATTGATAAATATGTGAAGCATACTGATATATACAACAGACCCACAAAATTGTACAAAATGTCTTCAATAAATAGTCCATAAATACATTTAAAAGGTACTTAATTTTAATATAAATTGTGAGTTAAATATTCCTTAATAATAGTGTTTTGGAATGGATCACAACATCAAAAATAAAACAAGCACCCTGAGTTGTGTATAATGGTTTTGTAGCATTAAAAACAGTCAAGTGTTCACAGTTCCAAGTGTATAAATTTGCTTCATGCATCCATGACGGTTTTCTTTGAACAGTGATTGGCTGAAAACAAAAGTCACTCGTTGTTATTGATGGCCGGCGAGGGTTTGCTCCTTATCCCATCTGTGCCGGCCCTGGAGGTCTCAGTCACAAACCTCCGAGGAATCCACACCGACGTCATGATCCGCACATACTCCTTTCGGAAGTTCCGATTGAGGAGTCCGTAAATGACGGCGTTGAGGCAACTGTTGAAATAGGCCATAAAGTAGCTGACCACAAAGAGCCACTCTGGAACACGCGGAGCCATGACCTTTGGGTTGATGGCCACCACCAGTCCGATGAGATTGAGCGGAGCCCAGCAGATCGCGAACAAAACGAACACCACGAACATGGTGATGAAGTTGCGCATGTCGCTGGGCCTCACCCTGGAGCGTTCCTCGCTCTTCACCTTCCGCCTCACCTGGATCACCAGAACCCAAATCCTCAGGTAGCAGAAGGTCACCACGCCGATGGGCACCAGGAAGTGAACCACCACCACGACCACAGTGTAGGAGCTGCTGGCAGTCTGCGTGAAGGTGCAGGAGTAAACGCGGGGGTCGTAACTCAGCGACCCCACGAAGAAGTTTGGAAGAATGGCCAGCACAGTGAGCGCCCAGATCAGGGCCACTAACAGCAGCGTGTTCCGGTAGCTGTAGAGACGCCCGTAGACAAAACTGTGACAGATGTAGCAGTACCGGTTGATGGCGATGCCGGTGATGTTGAAAACGGAGCCGATCACGCTCAGGCCCATTAGGAAGCCGCTGACTTTACACTGGGTGTCCCCCAGAGACCAGCCGTCGTGGAAGATCGCGTACAACACCAGCGGGTACGGATAGAAAGCCACCACCAGGTCAGCGAAGGCCAGACTGACAACAAACACGTTGCCTGAGCGAAAGAGAGCAAGAGAAAGAGGGCTTGTTAATAATCTTGTTTTTACCAGCACAATTTGATACTGTTGCCAGATCAATTTTACGTGAATCAAACATAAAAACCATGATTTTAACTTTCACAATTTGACTGTGACCAGGTAAAAAATTTGCTTTCACATGAATTAAACAAATCATTTTTTAAAAATATATATATTATTATTCATATTTACGGTAGAATTGTGTAGATATGACTAAACCGATTATCATCTTGAAGATTCATTTGAGGTTTGGGGTCGGTAAGATTTTTTTTATTATTATTCAACAAGGGTGAATTAAATTGATCAAAAGTAACAGTAAAGACATTTATAATGTTACAAAAGATTTCTAATTCAAATAAATGATGCTATTTTAAACCTTCTATTCATCAAAGAATCCTGGAAGAAAAAGTCATGGGTTAATTAAGCAGCAAATCAGCAGATTAGAATGATTTCTGAAGGATCATGTGACACATGAGTAATGATGCTGAAAATTCAGATTTGCCATCACAGGAATACATTTCATTTTAAAACATATTAAAATAGAAAACAGAAAGCTATTTTAAATTGTAATAATATTTCACAATTAAAAAAAATAAAAAAATTCACTGTATTTCTGATCAAATGCACGCAGCCTCGGTGAGCATAAGAAACTACTTTCAAAGACAAAACCCAAACATTTGAACGGTAGTAGGGGGAGACTGGGGACAGTTGCAACAAGTCTTATTCCTCCAATCAGAAACATGCATTTGATGATGACACTCATACTGCACATGTCAGGGCAGTTGCCAAGGACTTTGCCATCTGTCACACCACCTAATTCCGAAACTTACACACGAGGGATCAGATAAGTTACCGAGAGCAGGGTACTGGACCAGCAGAAAAGTGTTGGCAGCTGACTTATACTATGGGTTAAATCCCAAAGAGGTAAGATAAATATGCGAGAAAAACAAATTTTAACAAGAGAATTAATATGAGAGAGAGAAAGACAGAGAGAGAGAGAGGGAGGAAGAGAGAGAGATAGACAATATTTACTATTTACATTTTATTTCAGGTTCGGAAGTTTGCCTTTCAACTAGCCTTTCACGACAACTGCAACTTTCCCCCAAAGTGGAGTGAGACCAGTATGTCTGGTGTTGACTGGTTCACTGGCTTTCTAAAGAGGCACCCCACTCTCTCGATAAGGCGTCCCCAAGCCACGAGCCTTAATAAAAGTTTGTTGCATTGCAAATTGTTCAGTTCTTCCTGTCTGACACTGAAATATGGAGATAAATAAATAATACTATAATATTATACATAATATATATATATAATATAATATTATTACTATAATACAGTTAATATTTTCAGAATTCTATGCTCATTGAAACAAAAAGCTAAAGTTAATTAGTGAAATTTAAGGTATTTTTTAACATGTTGCAACCGTCCCTGATTGTGTTGCAACTGTCCTATGGGTTGGGGTCAGTTGCAACATCTGGCTTCTTCCGATGTGTCATATGTAATCATCTTTAAATGGTATGGGTAATTAGCAGACAGATGCAAGTTTAATATATGCAAATTTGGTTGGTCTAGTCCAAATAGTGTCTGAGTGAGAGAAATGCAAAAAGTGTTGCAACCGTCCCCAGTCTCCCCCATTGACACTAATTGTTCTGTTTTCATGGCAACTAGCACACATTTTATTTTTTGTGAGCTGTACATGAGAATCATTTCATGCGTTTATGTAAGTAGATTTATGTTGACTATTTCGCGGTACACACGTCACTTTCAACGCACCGTTTCCCGCCTTTTCCCCCTAAGCCTGTGTGGTGGCACTTAAATTGAATATAGGGGTAAACTAATGTGGATGACAAGTTGAGAACCAGAGAATAAATGAGAGAGGAAACAAGAATCAAGAATGACAAAGCTACTGAGTGAAAAGGAAAGAGAAAGGCTGAATCACATCACCTTCAAAAGCAGGATCTCCAGGGAGTGTGAAGCCTTTGATTACACTGTGACAGCAGAGAACACATCGCTCTCTAAAACAATGCACTCTGCCCTCTCATATTCATCTCATCCACGGTCTGCTGCGTTAAAACGAACAATCCATTTACTCACTTTCTTATGTTAAACAGTTATCATTTACAGATTACTGTATGCATAGAAACAGCTGACTGAGTCATCTTAGCCCTTTATTCCATTTTACTGGTGGCAAATACCTGCGTACAGACACATTTGCTTCAGATGCATGCATGTACAGTATATTGAGGTATCATTTTCAGAAAGTGATTTCCCAGGTAGAATAATAAAAGTGGAAAGAAGTGGAAAGAAGAATCTTACAAACACATGCAAGGTCACATTTTACCAAGTGATTAACAGATGTATTTTTCATAAAATAATCAAGTCTATTTTAGATTTTTGTGCATCATGATATTATTTTCATGACAAATAAAAAAAACATTTCCCCCCTTAACGCATTACCATAATGCGTCAGATATTTATTTATTTATTTGTTGTTATATTATTTATTTATACAAATTAATTTTAACTTATACAATTATTTATTTATATACTTTAAATCAATACGTAATACTAATAACATCACATAAACACAGCATACATGAGTAGTTTAAATACAATTCTGTAGTGAGAATAAGATTTGTCTTACAGTGAAGATAACTTTGGGGCAGGGACTCAAGTGGAAAAAAGGTCATTTCTCATAATTATTTAAAACAAAAATAATTAACAACGTTAAATATATTGACAACTCTGACTTCCTTACCAATTTATTGTAATTCCCTCACATTCACACAATTGTTTCATACTCAACCGATTTCTACAAAAAAAAAAAAAAAAAAAACAGTTCACAGAGACCATGGTCTACACTAGGTTTATCACAAGAGCAGGTAACAGTAAAGGAAACAATTTTTCTATGCCACTAGTTTCAAGTATATTTAGAATAACTGACTGCACCGTTTAGAGGGACAGTTTCACAAATAATTTGTTCTTCTAAGTTAACCAAAACAAGCCAATCTGCATATTTAAACATAACATTTCAGGGGAAAAGACTCTTGATGCAAATCATTAACTGGAGAAGTTCAGTGGTGATATGCTTTAGTTATTTTGTTTATCCTATTCACCTGCAGTGCCTTGTCAAATCTATGCAAATTAGCACATTGTAATTAGTTTGCACCTAATTTGAATATAAATGTGGCGATTGTGATGACATTATTATTGTGATGACCCAAATTTTACTGCATTCACCTGTAGTGTATTAGCCTGTATGGCCATGATATATTGCCTTATAAGTGTCAGCGGACAGAAGGAGAAAACACAGGTAATGCAATCACACTGATGGTTTATTTACAGGAAGAAGAGAACGAGCAGGAGAAACAGGTAAGCTTACACTGAGAGGTTTGGTTGAATGACTCAGCTTGTGGATAACTCTCTTTGTCTTTTGCAGGTGCCTGGCGGACCATGGTGACTGATGATGGTGAAGCTGGGCTGAAGAACAGGGATCTCAACAGGTGAGCAGAACAGGTAGTCGGGTAAGTTGAGTGGTAGTGATCAGCAAGACCAGACAGTGATGGTGTGGTGAGTGACTGACTGCTTAAATACTGTGATGGTGACAGGTTTGATGAATTAGAATTTGGGTAAGGCTGATCGAGTGGGTCTGGTGTAGGATAGGGCCCTATGAAATCCGTACATTTTTTAATTTTTCTGGATTTTTTTTTTTTTTTTTACTCCATTTTAATAGTTAAATTAATTTTAATAAATTAATTGAAATCATTTAAGTTATACAGTTTAACAAAAATTACACGTTTAGGGTCCTATGATATATGTTTTATTTTATGTTTTTCTCAAATTCTGATTTATTTTTACCAAATTCTGTGTTTTCTGTTTTAAGTTTTCTGGATTCCATTTGAATGGTTTAATTAATTATTTGAATAATCACAAAGCATCTCTAATTAATTGAATTAATTTAACAACAATTTATTAATTTAAATAAATTTTAATTTCTAACAAAAGTTTTTTTTATTTCAGAAATTCTGTGTTGTGTATTTTATTTTTTCTGGCAATCAAATGAAGGCATAAAACAATAATTTAATTGATTTTTAAATTAAATTAAATTAAATTAAATTAAATTAAATTAATAAACAATAATTAAAACAAAGTTTTAATAATATTTTTTTTATTATTATTAGTGTTATTATTACATTCAGACGTAGCTAAATTCTACTGTACAACAGTAATATAGCCTATTTCTGTTACAATTTCTAGTTAATCCGAACTTTTGACGGGTTCCCGTGAAGACCTTTGAGTTTCTGTGTGTTTGTGATGTGAAGTTTTTCGCAAATGAAACGGTGAAATGTGAAGTGACTCTCAGAGCGGCTCTGGAGATGAAGTTCATGCATTCATGTCCTCATACAGTGAGGCAGCAGAGGCTGACACGTGTGTGTGTGTGGTAATGAAACCACGTGTCTGCACCATTCATTCACATAGAGACAAGCAGAACATGCAGGATTCATATTTAAATAGTCTTTTTGCGGTTTAATATTCACAGACACTAGTCTATATCGCGATCAGCCAAATTCCGTTTTTATGACTGTATTCCACGATTCTGTCCACGTTTTCCACATCACGGAAATCATAGGGCCCTACCTTAGCTAAACCTTTAGCTAACTTATTACATTAGCTAGTAGCTCATGAGTGATGCATGTTAGCAAGGCACAAATAACTATATTTGTATTTTGGCTAATTCGCTGTAAAGTCGACTGGTAGAGAGTGAAGGCATCTGAACATGACAAAGTCTCCCGACCTGATGTTTAGATTTTTGTATATTGTATATTCATTTATTTTTTTAAAAGACCCTCAGAAAAAAGGAAGAAAAAGGGCCGGTGCTCAAGCCCCCTTTGATGTCTATGTGTGCATGTGCCTGCTGTGGGGAATATGTGCTTAATTATAATAATCATGCTTAATCATGCTAATTTACTTTATGCACAGATTGCTTTTTATTTATTTATTTATTTGTTTCCCTTTTTTTTTTTTTTTGGAGTAAAATGTGATCTGGACATATTCTTGCCGAGTTTCATGAGATTCACCTTTAAAAGAATAATAAATAATTGTATCAAAGTCATGAGTGGTGAAGAGCTTTAATCAGGCACACATTTTCCCCTCACTGCCTACAGCTTTTTCGACCTCCAGACCATTTTAACATTCAGTCAGTGCCTCTCTCCCTCCCTGCCCTAAGACTCTGGAAGAAACGTGAGGGCCATAAACATAAGAACCCCCATTAATCAGATTTTTTTTTGTCAAAAGCAATTCAAAGCATTTGACATGAATTTCGTCAGATACCACCAATAGCAAAGCGTATACAAACCAAAAAATAAAAAAATACAAATTGACACGGAGGAAAAGCTGTTTTTTCCCCCATCATTTTCAGCAAATGCCAAAAATCATTCCTGGCACTTCTCAGCATGACATTATAGAGATCATAACCCAATATTCTCTTCTGTTCATTGCTGTGGCCTTTAAAAATGATCCAAGAACCCAAAAACTGTTTCGGCCTCTCATGTTGAAATGACACTAACTTTTCTCTTTTCAGCCACTTCCTATTCTTAGCTTTGTTCACAGGATAAAACTAGCGAAATGATAAACACAATTACCCTGACCTACCTGAGCCCAACCTTTCATCTCAGTGCTTTCTTCTCTTTTCTTTAGACTTTTATCCCCATGCAGCCACTATAATTCAACCTGAGATGAAAAACATTCAAGGTCATACTGCTGCTCTGTAGATGAATGTACCATGAAATAATACACAACGAGACTCAGCTGCTATAAATGCCATTTTTGTGTTCACATATAAACCAACCTGTGAGTAACATACACAGTTTTAAAATCTCTAAAGCCAGTTAATGTTTCAACTTCATACATGGTATACAATCGCTATATAGGCTAGTCCTCTTACAAAAGGGCATGTGAATGAATGCCTTTAGTATTTTTATATTAATAATGCCTTTGGTCATATTAAAAGCTCCTGTTTATATTCATATTTTTGTATGTATATACTTTTATCAAAATATGTACAACATTTACAAGAGAAGATAAATGAGTAATGTGTTTGATTAATGGTGTACTATGTATGTGTGTGTGTGTGACAGAGCGAGACACAGCAATCTAGTCTGATGTGAATATGTGCACGTGACATGAATGTCTATTTAAAGTAAGAGTACAAAGAAATCAAAATTGAGTTGTGTTCATACACCTTTCCACATTCACACCTATCTACACCTTTTGACAAATACATTTTCATGATTTTCCATGACTTTTTCATTTCTGATAGCTGGTGAATTTTTTTATTTATTTTGATCTGAGCATAACTGAAAAAAAAAAAAAAAAAGGAAATCTTAATGAAAAAGATTTTTTTTAAATTGGCTGATAAATCCAGGTTTTCCAGGACTTTGGGAACTATAATTGAATGGCATATGAATGTCACATTCAACTTTGCATCTGGTCTTTGGTCTTTTTTACCATGTCCTGAAAAGTAGCAGTTTTGAACGTAATGTAAACATAAATGTCTTTGTCAGGTTTTCTTTCACACTGTAACTTTTCCAAATAGGAAATGACAGAGGAATCTGGGGAACAGTTGTGGAGACAGAACAGATGGGAAGGGTTCTTATGTCTATAAGGCTCATTATAAAAGCACTTGAGCAGGGTCAGACAGGTTTACGAAACCCTCAGAGTACAGTATAAAATGATACATGCATGGCCCTGCTCACCTGTCAAAGACTTTAAGCGTAGAAAAGAAGAGCTACAGCTGTAAGAGACGCAGACACTCCTGCTTCAACATGCCCACAAGACTGGTGGCCTTATTTGCTTTTCCTTAAGGATCTGGACAACCTTTGCAAAAAGATTTTGGGAAGCCATGCCAAGAGCAATATTAAATCTTGACCCTGACATTTCTAACCAATGCCTTTGAGGAATTCCTTTATTGTGTCCAGGCAGTTCATCCAGACAGGTACAGGAACTCTTGGGAATGAATGACCACACAAATCAACAGAATAAAAGGGAAATAGAGCCAATACAGGGCAGTAGTGCATCCCTCATATGTGGCTATTTAATATTTCCTTTAAAAGAAATTGAGTCAATGGTATGATTAATTCACTGTATTATTTATTATTTTTTAGGGTTTTAATCATGAATGTAATAAAATTAACCCCTTGGAAAAACCAAAAGGTCAGTAAATATAGCTAGAGAGAATAGACAAAAAAAGAAGCCAAATCATCAGCAGAAATCCACGCAGTCCTTTATGACTGATCCATGCAAATCCTATTTGTATTTCAGACACAGCATCCTGAGTTAAGTATTTAGGCTTGAAGTATTTAATTGCACTGTCCATGGTGCTGAAACCAAACTCCAGCCATGTCACAGTGCGAATGAATACAATTCACATTTACATAGCTTTCATTTCAAGTTAACAACACAAACAACGAGAAGGAGTAAGTTTATATAAACTGAAAAATGCATTCATATGAAATGCCATATATACACAACAATTAAAAAAAAAATTATTTCAAGTCTCTTTTGCTCACCCAGACTCATTTATTTGATCAAAAACACTAATATTTATTTAAAATAGCTGTTTTGTGGAAAATTTGATTTTTTGGGGGGATTCTTTCAAGAACAGACATTTAAAAAGAAACGCAGTCTTTACTTGTATTTCAGTGTATCCTTGCTGAATTTTTTTTTCTTTTTTAAATATAGGGATTATATAATTGGAGATACATTTTGCATTTCAAAAACTGAAGGAAAAAACTGTTCGCTAACAGAAATTCTTTCCAGTATCTTATTGAAAACATATTCAATTTTAATAATTTGGTGCTTGCCAAACAGAAGTTACTTCATTTTTTTATTTTTTTACTTTTAACGAAAAAACTGATTTATTTATAGTATTGTTTGTAATCTCTCTTACATACTATCAACATTGTTACTCTACCTTGGTAACAGAGTTTGACGGTAACATATATATATATATATATATATATATATATAACCCCAGAACTTTTCTTTATTACACAAGAAAGTAAGCTATTGGAAGGAAGAAAATGTGAACAGGATTGACTTCTGCTCTGACATGTTTCATGTTCCTCTTAATAAACCCAAAAGAAAAACCTAACTATGAATGATTTTGCTCAAAATAAAACTTATTTCAGAGAGTGAAAGGTGATCCATGTGTAATTAGAGGAAATTGAACATCTCCTGTTTTTGCTGAGAATGGCTTACGGTTCACTCTGAGCTCAATTCCACTTGAGTTCAAGAAGTGTAATTACTAATGGAGGAGGATGACCTTGAGGAGCTTCACATGCAGCCTCATTTATGTGCTCATTAGCACAGCATCTGCGCTGTTACTCATAATTGATAAAAGCTGATACCACATGCGACCTCTCCACTGCATATGATTAAGCACCAAGTAAAAAAAAAATGAATTGAGAAAATGTTACTGCAAATGAATTCAGAATATTGGTGTTGACACAATGATAATGACAGCGACTAAATTATTTTGTTGGCTTGAGAAAGCTAAAACATGCTAGCAGTGTGCTAATTTATATAAGAAACATCCCAGCAACATGCTAAAACATGTTAGCAATGTGTTAAATCACGCTAGAAACATATTAAAACATGCTGAACCAAACCAGCATTTACTGGTTTATGAATAGGGAGTCATTTTCCACTGTGGGGCTGATAACAGAGCTCTTTGGAATGTAATACAAATGCGTCAGTCGTTGCCTTGGTAATGAACGAGTTTACAGACAATATAAGATATATAGCGACCGCATTATGAAGGATGATCAGATATTTATTTTATTTGTATTATTAACTTGCGTTAACTTCACTCAAATAGCGCATTTGGCCAGTTAGGCCGTGTGTCCACCAAAGCGTTTTTAGCCAGCTGAAAACGCTAGGCGCTCTGCTGAAAACGCCTAGCTGTGGACGCTTGAGAGCGTTTTGGCAGCGTTGCGTTTTTTTCAGTTGAGACACTTTGCTTGTTATGATACGTAATATCCGCGAAAGTGTTATAAGTATCTCATTTCACACATATTTTGTTTCTGTGTTGATTCTATATATCAATGTCGATACAATGTAATGTATTTTCTCTGGCTCTTGTTTTAAATGATTTTGTTCCGTTATTATGCTTGTTGTTGTCATCTGTTGACGTTGTACAAGCAGAATGTGGCGGTTGGTCGGTGTGGTATTAGTCCCGCCCTCCTCCACTGTGATTGGATGGTTGGGTAAAAAGTGACAGTGATGAACGCTGCGTTTTACCCAAAGTTGAACATTCTTCAACTCTCGGCAACCTGTAAAAAACGCAGAGCGCTCGGCGCTTCAGCGTGAAAAAAAAACGCTCAGCGCCTCGCTACGCTCATGGCGTTTTAAAAACGCGGCGCTCCCATTGAAAACAAAAAAACACGCCAGCCGCGTGAAAAACCGCTTTGGTGGACACACGGCCTTACAGAGAAATGGCAGCCATGCAACAGACAAGTGACCAATCCTGAGTAGTAACATCACTACCCAACCTAATATAGGTCTGTCTGTCTGTGTGTGTGTGTGTGTGTGTGTTCATCATTAGAGGAAATAGACAGCAACATCAGGCATTATGCAGATCAAATTCAAACCTGGGTTACTTACAGCTCTCATATGTCATAGGCATGTCAAATACATTACCCACTGCTTTCAATGTATCATATCAGCAAAATGACCTGATCACAACCTTTTATCATTTCAAAAGGTTTTCATGAGTGAGGAGCATGGCATTAAATGTGTAGTTTAAATGTGTAAAGTATAAGCCTCGATCCTGAAAGGTTAAAGTCCTTATCAATATTAACCTAGTTGGAAATTATACTCAGTCCAGCAGTTACATTTTTTATCCATCCATTATAACATGCAGCAGGATGAAGGACTCGGTCAAGGCAAATTACTGAGGAACAACTTTTCTGTTCCTTTGGAGTGATGTATTCACAAGGTCATTTCACACTAGGTAAAATATGGAAATCATTTTGGGATATGTAGATGAGGACGGTGACATGTTTTTTGTTGTATTTTTACGGATTGCAAATTGTGGCAGGGGTCCAGTCTTTGGGGGTATGTGAACTAGGAATGATGAAAAACTGGACTGAGGCCCAAATAGAACACCAAGGGCTAATCTTAATTGGTACCCGGAAGACATGCACTCTCAGTAGAACCAAACGACAAGCACTACTGTTGTGCCCTTGAGCCATGGCCACTGCACTTCAAACAGCTCTCCTCACTATACCAAAGAATCCCAATGTCCTGAGGGGGCTCTATGATGCTATTACTATAGTATTTTCTTTATACAACCATCATCATCTTATTTCATTAGCAATTAATAAAATAAACTTACATGAAATAACAGATATTATAGTTGACTTATTATTATTATTATGATGATTTGAATATAAGTAGCTTACTGAAAATGAACCTGCTTATTTCATGACCAATTATTAAAATGAACTATTATACAATAATTATACTACCTACTTTTATTTCATGTCATTTCATTTAATTATCTCTTTCTCCGCTGAACGTTGCCAGCGCCAGCATTTTTGATTATTTTCACAAAACTTTCATGGCCCACAGAATATTTCGTTGTATACATATATCTGAACATACAATAGATCAAAAGAAAGAACAGGGTCTTTGCTTTTAAACAAAACACAACAAACGTGGATAAACTTGAACGTGGGTAAGTTTCATAAAAAAGCATAATTTTGAACAAAAAGCTGCATTAAAAAAAATGGTAACCTAAAAAATGTGCTTAATGAGGTAGCATCTTAATTAATTGAGTTTATTCAAATAAAAATCATTTTAAAATTACTGAGTCAACCTAAATATGTTAAGTTAGATAGGTTACACCAACAAAACAAAATTTAAGGGTAAAATCAGGTAGAAATTGCTCTTTAACGTATCAATTGCAGTTTACTACTTTTTTACAGTGTGAGAAAATTGCGTTTTTGTCCAGATCGTCCACTTCATCCAAATCGGATTCAGAACAATAAGAGTCGTTCCCTCTTCCTGGGTCGACATTTCATTTGGTAACATTAGGCAGTTTTGATTTATATGCTGTTTAATGTCTGATGATCAGGTTAGTTTACAAATGTATGCAATGCTGCTGTTTTCTGCTGCTGCTTCGCTTGATTTTGGATCTGGAGATTCTTTACTATTTCCAAAGATGCTTAATAGCACCCCCTACCTTATAACAGTGAAAACATGGAAAGCCAGAAAATTCCATCAATGGCGGGGAAGCATTGAGTCATAAATGACGAAAAATTCTGTCAAAGTATTAATTGGTCGTAAAATAACCAGGATAATTTTCAGTAAGCCATTGTGCCCAAAATAAACTCATGGAATTTCTCACACCTGATCACCCTTTTCGGGTTTACTTTGCGATAACCATTGAAACCATCTGTATAATATCCATTAAATAACAATACACAAATTATGTACTACACAAAGAGGCTCTCGTCACATTCAAATTATTGCTCTTCCTGCTCTAGAATTTGTAGTTTTCCTCTCAAAGTACAGTATAACTGCCGCCTGAGTTTCACGTCATTCTGCCAACACAAATTGAAAAAGACTACAGTACCACTTATATCAAACCACACCGGCTCCTTCTCTACAATCCACCCTGTGTTCAGACAGCCCACTCTGAACCTCTGTTCCTTCCAGCCAAACTCTATTACATCATTCAGCCCTTGGAACAGCCACATAAAAAACAATATCCTCGTTGAAGGCCTGTCAAAATGTCAACATGTTGACCTTTGACTCCTTCAAAGTGAATCAGATGAGTCATGGAGTAATGTAAATAAAATGTCTCAGATTATGTTATGTAACTGCAAACTGCAGAGTAAACGACTCAGAGGTTCATTTCTCCGGCTGTGGCGAAGATATAGTACGTGTGTGGTGGGTTTGCTTAATTTTTCTTTTTTTCTGAAGAGTGTGGGTTTTTATTTCATGCTGATGTAAAAGTAAAGCTTTAAAGGGTTTAAAATGCTTTAGGCATGCAATCTTTGATCAGATCAAACTTGGGGTTCATGAAATTCAGATTGTGAGCCTCAGCCCACAATTCTCAATGATCAAATGATTTAGTCAAGAGCTTTGCATTATTATCACTGGTTGTAGGGGGTAGAATGATGGATTTCATTAAAGTAAAGTGATCACATCATGCCCCAATGTACGCATACATAAATGGATCTCGAAAATCTTGACATGCAGCACTTTTTTTTTTTTTTTCGGGTCTCTGGTTTGTGAAATCGGGAAGGATGGGTTTGAAGATCATTTTGCTGTTTTATCTCATGCCAAGGTAATGTCAGCATGCAGCATGTAAAACAGAGCATTTGCCTAGAGAGAAAAGTAAAGTTTGCAAAGCTGACTTCAGCGTCAGTTTAGTTTTGTTTAATTTAACATGCTTTATTTTTTGTGCATTTGTTTGGCATTTCCACAAAAAAAACACAAAAAAAACACGCAAGATCACAAGTGACACCAGATTACTGTCATTGCAACAATCCAACTGCAAGACCTTTAGTTGAAAGTGTCTGCTGAATGATACATCCTGAGACAACAATATCATGGTCCAGTGAGTATCAGGGCTGTGTCTGTTAAATCGGACGGAGAGAGAAAGGGTGGACAAATATTTGTTTCATGCATTCAAATCCAAGAATCTTTCAAAAAGTTCAAAAGAGGCTGCCATCTTGAGAACAGACTGGCAGAGACAAACAGTTACTGCTGTGAACCTATCAAGTAAACATGAAAGCGAAGCCGAAACTCTGTCTCTTAGATGAACCTGCAGTAGAGCTGTTTGGTAAACCGTTTGGTAGAGATTTCTTTTTCTACCCGTTAAATTTCAAATTCCTCCCTTGGCAATGACATTTGCTGGTACATCAGTGAGGGAAAGACTGGATATAAAATATAAAAAAAGTGAAAGAAGGAATAAGGGACATGAGCAAAGTTCTATTACATTGGTGAAATGCTCTCCTGGTGCCACTATAGTAGATTGAATATAATTATATAATCTTCTAAAACCTCTTGAAAAAACAAGCCAAATTCAGAAAGGGAGATGCAATCACTCTTTCACAGGGGATGTAATCGACAAAATCACTTAACATTTACTGGGTCATTCATGTTATGAAGTACACTTTCGTGTCCCTATCATACAGTATCGTTCAAAAGGTCAGTAGGATATTGTTTTAATGTTTTCGAAAGAAGTCCGTTAATCAAATTTTTTAACTAAATCAAAAATAGTTGTAAAAGTAATATTGTGAAATATTATTACAATTTCAAATAACTTTGCTATTTTGAAATATTTAAAAAATTAATTTATTCCTGTGATGACAAAGCTGAATTTTCAGCAGCCATTTTGTCGCATGATCCTTCAGAAATCATATGAAGATTTTGTGCTCAAATTACATTTCTTATTATCAATCAATGTTGAAAAGAGTTTGAAACATTAAAAATGTCTTTACTTTTGATCAATTTAATGTGTCCTTCCTTGCTGAATAAAAGTAACATATATATTTTTTTAAATCTTACTAAAAAGTAATGTTTGTCAAAATATACAGAATAGAATATTACTTTAATTTTTCACCCTAATATCACAAATAGGACACTGAACATAAATGTGAAACTAAATATTTTCACTAGGGTTGCAATGTCTGGGTCCTATTGATTAACTTCTGGCATAAAAAAAATATTCCAAATGTTTCACTGTTTCACTGTTTTCCACTATATGAAAAGTTTACTTTTTGTCTTGTTGTCTTATTTTTGTCTTGTTTTTCAGTACAAATGTCTAAACATTCTTAAATCAAGACACATTTACTTGAGAAACAAAATTACTTAAGATATTTGTAACGGTTATGAACTTTTATGCCTTTTCTCAGTTTCTGTCATGTCTGGTTCAGTTAATTTGCCCTCAGTGTGTATCTTGATTAGTTAACCATTCACACCTGTTTCTGTTCTTCCTCATTAGTTCCCTTATAAAGTCTCCCTGTTCTGTTCAGTGCACTGTTGGTGATTGTATGTGTGAGCATGTACCTTCATCTTCTGGAAAAACCATTATTGTTTGGATCTCTTTGTCTTTGTGAACTCCTTTTAATTTGCCCCACGCAGCACCGTGACAGAATCACCGATCTCAAGAAGTGAAAGTTTGGTGGCATTTTCTTTTCCTCAGCCTTTTGGTTTCATTTTTTGTTTTAGTTTTTCAATATGAATATCCCCGTTGTCCTTCTGTTGTGTTTAGAGCAGGGGGAACAAACATTGGAGGACCACACGCGGACCTTCCTCGAGACTGCATATTTGACGCACTACCCGGACTACTGCCTCTGCACTGCTCATGCAGAGAGCAGTTGAACGGAGAAGGTCCGCGGGATAACTTTGCTGCCTTTGTGGAGTGGGTGCAGGTGAGCTGTAACTCTCCCTTCATCGTCTACCTAGGAGAAGAGGATCTCGCCAGCGCCCTTCCAGAGTCTCGTCCTCCCGAGACCACCCTTCTGGAGCTTCCACGTGTCATGCCTGACCAGCCTGAGCTTCACATCATGCCTGACCAGCCTGAGCCTGTTATTCACGTCATAACCGCCACGCCTGAGCCCTCGTCTCTGGCCAAGATGGCCGCCTTACCACCTGAGCACTCGGTGAAGATGGCCGCCGCCTCACCGCTTGAGCCCTCAGCTAAGATGGTCGCCGCCATGCCTGCCAAGCCAGAGTCTGTTCACGTCAGTCCTGCCGAGCCAGAGTCTGTTCACGTCAGTCCTGCCGAGCCAGAGTCTGTTCACGTCAGTCCTGCCGAGCCAGAGTCTGTTCACGTCAGTCCTGCCGAGCCAGAGTCTGTTCACGTCAGTCCTGCCGAGCCAGAGTCTGTTCACGTCAGTCCTGCCGAGCCAGAGTCTGTTCACGTCAGTCCTGCCGAGCCAGAGTCTGTTCACGTCAGTCCTGCCGAGCCAGAGTCTGTTCACGTCAGTCCTGCCGAGCCAGAGTCTGTTCACGTCAGTCCTGCCGAGCCAGAGTCTGTTCACGTCAGTCCTGCCGAGCCAGAGTCTGTTCACGTCAGTCCTGCCGAGCCAGAGTCTGTTCACGTCAGTCCTGCCGAGCCAGAGTCTGTTCACGTCAGTCCTGCCGAGCCAGAGTCTGTTCACGTCAGTCCTGCCGAGCCAGAGTCTGTTCACGTCAGTCCTGCCGAGCCAGAGTCTTCTGTCCCTGAGCATGAGTCTTCTGTCCACGAGCCTGAGTCTGTCTCTGAACCTGAGTCTGTCCCCGAGCCAGAATCCTCTGCGTCGCCTGTGCTCGTCGGCTCTCCGGCTCCACCCTGGTCTCCTCTCCCACCTGCTTCGCCCCCGTCAGTCGGCCCGTCTCCGCCCTGGCCACCTGCACAGCTGGCTCCGCCCTGGTCCCTCATGCTTTCTGTCTGCCCTTCACCTGCTCTTCATCCTCCTCCTGAACCCCCTCCCGCCCCCCGCCCCCCGCCCCCCGCCCCCCGCCCCCCGCCCCCCGCCCCCCGCCCCCCGCAGTTGGTCATTCTACAGCGCGAGGACGCGTCTTCCGGGAGGGGGATGCACTGTAAGGATTATGAACTTTTATGTCTTTTCTCAGTTTCTGTCATGTCTGGTTCAGTTCATTTGCCCTCAATGTGTATCTTGATTAGTTAACCATTCACACCTGTTTCTGTTCTCCCTGATTACGTTCTCCCTCATTAGTTCCCTTATAAAGTCTGTTCAGTGCACTGTCGGTGATTGTGTTACCTTGTGTGTGCGCGTGTACCTTCATCATCTGGAATAAACCACTATTGTTTGGATCTCTTCGTCTTTGTGAACTCCTTTGAATTTGCCCCACGCAGCACCATGACAATATTAAGTCTTGTTTACTGAAAATTTGATCAGAATACGCGAGTTTATGCTTAAGGGGAAATATCTGCCAATGTGGGTTCAGAAAAAAAAATCTTGTTAAACTTAATTTTGATGATTCTTTCATAAAACAAGACTTAATATCTTAAGTCATTTTGCTTCTCAAGTATATGTGTTGATTTAAGAATGTTTAGGCTATATATTTATACTGGAAAGCAAGACAAAAATACTTAAGAAAATCCTTTTTTGCAGTGTTTCCATTCTCTAATTGAATTAATTTAAACCAAACAAAAAGTTTTCTTGAGGATAGTGTTTTGATTAATCGTTTTATATTACCGGTATAATTCCCTTTCCATCTTTTTCATTAAATTCCTTTAACTATAATGACATTGTTCAGGAATTGAGGCATTTGCAGTTGAATAACAATAGCAATGGATTATGTAATATGTTGTATTTGTTGTTTTATCTCTAAAACAATCCATGAAATTTTGTATGATATCAATTTCAAAAGAGCCATGGGCAAAAAATAAATAAAAATGTACTACCTTTTATTAGCTTTCAGTCATCCTGTTCATTTTATTACTGCTGTGTAAATAAGATATGCTTAAATGCCTGACCTTGAAAAGTTTATTTTCATACTGTAGATATAAAGTTGAAAAAGTATTGTATAACAAGAAAGAGCCTACTATTTTGAAAATACTAGAAAAAAAGCGAGGTTGACTTCTTACCAGAGACCTGAGGTTATTGCTCAAAGGAACACACAACAAAAAGCGCAGAAAATCATCTGCTACATTACGGTCCTAAAGGCCTTGTGTTAAAAATCCTTGGTATTGAATGTCTTTAAAGTGCCTAAAAAATCTATGTGTTTTACTGCCCTGTGAGGAGGGTCTCCAGGCACTAAATAACAGCAGGTGGCCTGCTCTCTCCCTCTCTGAACGCTGTTCAGACAGGCTTTGGCCTGCAGTCCCTCCAATTCACAGCTCTCCAGTCCAAACCCACCTTCGAACAGAATTGCCTAAATGCACAAAGAGTTCAAAACAGATATAAAAGGGATTTGGATTCGTAAGAACGGCAGTCTTTCTTTGAAAGGCTCTGTTCTTCCTTTATTTCCCGCTTCTTCTTGAGTTTCTAAATGTCAGACAAACAAAGACCCATCCGCTTTGTTATTGGTGTTGATTTCTTTGGTCTCCCTGCGTGTGTTTCTGTTCGCGTGACAGGCAGAGGTGTTTCAACACTTGTTCGGGACATGAACACCCTACTGAGTTTCAGAGGCAGGCAATGAGGACAGCAGTTCAGTTATATTACACTCTCGCCAAGGCTGAAAAGCTGAGATGAGAAAATCAAGGAGAAATTCAAAATCCCACACATTCAGAGAGAGAGGGAGAGAGAGAGAGAGCAGAAATATACCTTATACGAGAAGCACCACAGATGCTGAGAGGCTTTGACAACTCTGCGGATGGACACTGACCCGATTTAGGTTTAATCATGCATAGCCCTGTGGCCGAGGAATAAGCATGAATGCACAAACTTCCCTCCGAACACAAACAAGAACCAAACACAATATATCTCTAAAGATTCATTAAAGGAATAGTTCACCCAGAAATGAAAATCATTCATCCTTATGTTGTAAAAGAAAAAATCCTTCTGAAAAAAAATACATATACAGTATATAACATAACACATACATACAGACACACAGTGCACAATCGCAATCATATTAATTTTTTAAATAAATTATTTTATTCAGCGAGGGTGTATTAAATTGATCAAATGGCAGTAAACATTTTACACGGTTAAATGCAGGTTGTTTTTTTTTTTTACTTTTCAATTCAATCCAGAAAATTCTGGGAGGAAAATGTATCAGGGTTACACAGAAATGTTAATATTATCATTATTTAACCATGCTAATAAAAATAAATTATTCTTGAGCAGCAAATCAGCTATTAGAATGATTTCTGAAAGATCATATGACACTGAAGACTGGAGTAATGATGCTGAAATTCAGCTTTGCGTCACATGAATAAATTAAATTTTTTAAATATATTAAAAATACAAACTGCTATTATAAATGGTAATAATATTTTACAATTTTATAAATTGCAGACTTAAGAGATATTTTCAAAAACATAAAAAATGTAAACAATGTCAGTAAAGTGTAGAGTAAATGTTGACAGTTTTCTATCCCTTTAAGTCCCAATATGAATCTGAACCTCAGATCTCTGACTTAATCAAAACTTACAGCTAACGTCATACCAGTCACAGTCATTTAGCGATCTCTAATCTTCTCCAAAGTCTTGGCTTCATGTCAAGCCTAAAGTCTTATTTTGTCTGACTTCAAGCTAAAATGATAAGACTACACTTCCCCAATCACAGCACAGAAACACTCAGTCTGTCTCATTTTCATGGTGTCCTGTGGCTTGCGATGCCATATTCACCACACACACACCTCAATGCTCACAAACGTGCTGACAGTCATGTTGACTACTGTAATATCCATACTCATGTGGCAGAGCAGGGGCCTGCCAGGAATCTGACTTCGCTTGGCACTCACCCCCCTTTCTAGAAACACGATTACATAACTTCACAGGGGACAGAGCAAGAGAGAGGGGCCAATGGACAGAAATACTCCAGAAGCCCTGGTTGCCATGTGCCTTCAAATGACAGCTGTACGAGTAACACTGAATGTGAACTCGACATGGAAGTCTGATTAATAAAGCATGGCAATCTACATCCCAAGCGAAACACATGGAGAGAAAGAGAAAGAGTCTTTTTATACAGTCTCTTTCACACCCGTCCTCTCATTAGAATGTGCTTGGTTATCGTTACCAGTCATAAATTTTTTATCTCCATGCTTCATATGGGGTGATTACAAGGTGAATCTGCTCACAGGATTCTGGAAACATACCATTAGACACTTCTAGAGAATAAGGCTTTCAGTTTCCGTTATTGCTCAGCTCCTTGCCCTTGTTGTTAGTTCACACAGCGCGCACCACTAAAGATTCAATTTTCTCCGTGCAGCATTTCGTGGTGTTTTAATGCCTCTTTGGGTGTTTGTGACAGTGTTATTACTTGTGTGAGATGCCTGATTGGCCCCGGTCATGACAAAAGACTGAAAGATGAAGAAACAAATTCTCCTCCTTCAGAGAAGATCCACTCAGGCGAGAGGTGAGAAGACAGCGGCAAAAATCTGACAGCATTCATACTCAATCTAATGAGTTGGTGACGCCACCTCCATGTGCTTGAATAGCTCTGGAGGGGGAAGGCAGAGAGAGTCAGGAGTGTTTATCAGACAGAGGGTGATATGAGACTGCTAGTGCGCCTTTGAAGCAGACAGGCCTGGCTCTTGCTCAATGCGAAAAAGCATGAGCTTTGAAGCGAGCTTTTGTGTGAGTGCTCTCCACGCGGGCAAAAAAAAAAAGGCTAAACACTAAGCTTTTAATTGTCTCAACGATAAATTATTGGTCAGCAAATTAGCCAAATTTAAACAAATGCACTACTTAAAAAGGCATTGCTGTCTTTGGTAAACATCAAAGACAGAATTATGTTTTGGCCAGAAACACGAGTTGGTGATGCTCCAGAGCGGCGTCTTCGAAAATCTGCTGAGAAATATAATAATAAATGTATCTCTACCACAGTGAAGCACGGGGAAAGAGTGTCATTGTGTGCGGACTACTACACTGTGAAAAGTCATTTAAAGCTTTGGAGTAGAGGAGAATATTGCAGAATGGCTTGCTTCCCACAAATGAGAAGTTGTTATCTGAGGAATGATCAGATGTTATTTTTTAACAAGACAATTGCAAAGACAACCGAAAAGTGGCTTGAGAACAAGTCTATCAGGCTCATGTTTTAGCCTGGTCAGTGTCCAGATTTGGACCCTAGTAAAATTTGGTCTCACATTAAACTCAAATGAACTGGGTGACATTTTTCAACTACTCATGAACTGTTGTAAGCCATTAACATTGAGTCACACAAACACTCACATACACACATTGTCAAAGGCACTGAAAGAGCTTGAATCTGTCTCTCTTCTGAATCCCTCTGTGTCATACATCACAAGTCCAGCAGCAGTTTGACCCGTTCAATTTGTTCAACTGCTCCCCTAAAACAGGATTATGTGTGAAAACACAATTTGTTCATGTGTTAGGGGGTCATTCGAGTGGGTAATTAGATTTAACATCAATTTTAAAACATCAAACGCACCCATTTACAATTAAATAAAAGGTCTAACAAGGCTCAGAAGGGTGCCAGATTTTTCACGGATGTACTCATCCAACTACGACTTAACTACAGTCATAAGTCTTTGAAGCCAAAACTGCTGAGAGTGATAAGCTGCTGTAAATTTTTCATGCCATGGTCAAGGTGAGGTGATCTTAACACTGCCTTAAGCTCAGACTTAAAAATGCTGAAACAAGGTGTTTCTCCCCAAAACTGTGAAGAACTTACGAGTGACAAAAATATTGATATGGTTGCTGGAAGCCTCAATTTCTTTATGCATGAGCACATTCAGTGCTAAAATGTTGCCTTTTAATTAAAATAAACTTGTAACGTTAGCTGTCTACTTCCAAAAGAAGCTGACTTTTTAATAGACTTTTGATGTTTGGGTACGGTTACATAAGATGTTTTGCCCATTTCAAGCCTTTTTTTTTTACCACTATAATGTAATTCTTCACTAACACTATATAAACACTCTGATGTTAGCAAATTACTCCATAATTGAGGAGTGAGGTAAATAGTTATGTGTAAATGGTTTACATTTTACTAACTTAAAACCCTAAAACACAGACGAGCATCTCAGAGAATAGAAGCACGTTTTTCACCATGTATAATTTACACTTAAGGCAGCATGTCAAAGGAGACTGGAGTCAAGTAAAGGGGAAACAAGTCATTTAGTACATTATTCATTAACTGTATCACCATTCACTGGCGTCTGTGAATCTCTTTATCAATGAAGAGCGCACGCACGAGTATATAGCACATAGAGATGAATGAAAGCTCACCAGCATTTCTCAGTTTCCGATTCCTGAACACCGAAATGATGACTAACAGGTTACCCAAAACATCCACCACAGTGGTGAAGATCAGCACGCTGGCCAGCACCGCTATTGCCCAGGCGGGGCGCGCGCTCGAACCCAACGCGCGACCGACGTGCCCCAATTCTGTGCTGTTCGTCAGAAAGGCGATATTTTCTGGCATCCCGGAACAACTTGTTCTCCGAGGTTTGGTTAGTAAAGTTGTTCACGGAACCTGAGGAAGTAAAAAGAAAAACTTCAGAACGGACCGCGCCTATTAAAGTAAAAGAGTACATATTTCAATATATCGTATATTTTCTTTGTATTGGTATTTCCCATACTTGTAAAAAGCGAGTCATTCCAGCTGCCTTTCAACAGAAGTTGGGAACAGTTGAGCCATGAATCTGTGTCGCCTGTGTTTGATCCGCGCGTCCCTCATTCCTCTCTCCAGAAATACGAGATAGAGTCCGTCTCAGCATCTTCTCAGCACCTCAAACTCATTTCTGTCTTGTAGTTCAGTTTTTTGTCTAGCGCGAATGTTCACTTTGCTTCCCCCTCACCTTAAAACTACTAAGGAATCCGACAGTCTTGGCGCCGTGTTGCCCCATGGCGACCGTTTCGTTCGCTCCAAGTTATTTTTTAAAGCAGCTGCTCGGAATTGTAAATCCAGCTCGTGATCAGAGGAGAAGCTGGCTAGATGATTGGCTCGCGCTCCGAACTGAGGCAAACCAGCGCATCTCTTATTTGCGCGGGAGTTGTCATAACAACTCATGTGCTCCAGAACTGCTCGCCTCTAAAATATATACTCACTTATGGTCTCAGGCAACAAGCCTGGCTGTGGTGGTTATGTGTTATTTTAAATATAAAAGTGTTTCATGTAACGAAAATGTTCTTGTGGTGACATATAAATTGGTTTTAGGCTATTCGTCAAAAACATGACGGAATCAAACTGTTTACATTAAGTTATTACAACAACAATTAACTTTAAGGATGAAATTAGGTAAATAGATCCTCGAGGTAACAATTTTAATACTTTTTACATTGTTTACAACTATATAGCACCTTAAATTGACATGAGTAAAAATATAGGCTACCTAGGTCAGAGTGCCAATGTTTAACCCCCCAAAGGATGCCAAAAAAAGACAACTGAGGTCTTACACATACTACACCGAATTTTTTTTTAGTCAGTTCAACTTTGAAATTTTACTTAATGTGGTAACATCTACAATGACTGGGTTTGTTGAAGATTTAAGATTACTGATTATAGCTGAGTTCAACCAACCTGAAAAACAAGGTTTTCACTGAACCATAACTGCCCGTAGATATAACCTAATATCTCCGGTAAAATTACTTATTAAGTTTGATATCATCTTTTTTGTTTTATATGATGAAAGTCCTTTTCCACGTTGATGTAAGTATATTCAAAGAATAATTCATTACCCAAATTTTTAACACACAGCTTAATTTGGCTTATAGTTCAAATTAATCAGTTTAGTTAGATTAACAGTGTAGTTCATCATTATGCATATATTTTATGAGCCACTAAGTAAAGTCAGATGTCAGTCTTGATAACACTTTGAGTGCCCACAGCCTAAGCACAAGTGCTACTCTTCAGCACAATGGTAACCACATAATTCAGTAACAGAAACTACTCTAAACATAAACGAACATTAAACATTAACAGAAACTACCTTTAGGCTACTGAAAAACACATAATATAACACTTAATACCTAAAATTACTCTCCTAATGCAGTCCCTTGCAAAGCATGCCGGGAACTACAGATCCACTGCCCAGAGCTGTAGCATCATAAGCCTAAGTAGATCGTAGAGCCTTTGCCATCAATGGTCTCTACTAGAGGTCTACACCCGACCAGATATTTTGCGCCGCGGGATTAAATTTCCGACTAAAAAACGGTAGCGGTCGGTAACTCTGGTGTAATTTGAACGGGAGCGGTTGGTCATTCAATATCACGTTCCCGACGCCGACGTTCTTTCAGAACAGCATATCTTCGCTTTACCTAATCTTAATCTTATCGACCACCCGGTATAGGCTACAGTCTGCCCTACATATTGTTCGGTTAAGGCCTACATATTTTGCTTAATGACATGTCATATTTTCTTTCTTTCTCTGACACTTTTCCTGTGTTGACAGCAAAATGTTACGAATTTTGATAATACGAATAAAAATAATAGCCTACACTTCTTCTTTTTTTCGCTGCGACATTTTTTCCCCTACTGTCTGCAGCAAAATGTTAAATTTTGTATATTGACAAGGCGAATAAAATAATAATAAAAAAATGTTTGTGCAGACTACATTTTTATTTTCTCTGTGAAAATGTACATGTGAAATTCTGGGAGATCTATATTAAGCGGGATGGTCGGGTCGGGAAGAAAATTATTCTAAGCAGACAGCGGGTGAACAAATAGTGTAGGCTATATATAGCGGGAACGGGTGGGTGCGGGATAAAACCCCAGCGGGAGCGGGACTTAAAAAACAGTCCCGCGCAGACCTCTAGTCTCTACGATCTACTTACCTCACGATGCTTTTGAGAAATGCAGACCTGGGCAGTGGATCTGTAGTTACCAGCATGCTTTGCAAGGGACTGCATTAGGAGAGTAATTTTAGGTATTAAGTGTTATTTTATGTGGGTTTTTTTTTTTTTTTGCGAGTTTTTATCTCACAAATCTGAATTTTTTTCCACAATTCAGATTTTTTTCTCAGAATTGCGTGATATAAACTCGCAATTGCGAGAAAAAAGTCAGAATTGCGTGATATAAACTCGCAATTGCGAGAAAAAAGTCAGAATTGCGTGATATAAACTCGCAATTGCGAGAAAAAAGTCAGAATTGCAAGATATATACTCGCAATTCTGACTAATTCTGACTTAATACAATTGCGAGTTTATATCTCGCAAATCTGAATTTTTCTCACAGTTGCGAGTATATATCTCGCAATTCTGACTTTTTTTCTTGCAACTCTGACTTATCTCAGAATTATGAGATACAAACTTTATGAGTTACAAAGTCCAATTCTGAGGAAAAAAAGACTGACTTTTTTTTTAGTCTAGGCTATATCTCGCAAATCTGACTTTTTTGCAAGTTTATATCATGCAATTGTGAGAAAAAAAGAATTGTGAGATGAGGAAAAAAAAGTCAGGATTGTGAGAGTGGCAGAAACAAGCTTCCATAGGCTGGTTTACTTTTTGAATTAATGTTATTTCAAAGACCCCTAAAATGGGTATATTGATTTTGCGTGAAAGTGTAAAGAAAATGGTTCAAATGCATTTATTCATAGGGTACATAAACTGGATGCTATCTAATAAATAAATTCAGTTAATCTGAATAAAAAATTTCATGAACAGTTGTTCAACAGTGTTGATGAATAGTGTCTGCTAAAATTTTACATTGACAGCACATTTTAAAATGAATAGCACTAAAAATAAGTTACAGTTATGATTAGGTAAGCAGAAAATTTAACAAAGCGAATCACAGCACGCGTTTTTACCTGTAGTCCATACATGCAGGTGACAGTTACATTCGTAAATCAAGCAACAGCGGCACCGGGTGCATTTACTCTGTGTCATCATTAGGTGGTTAAAATGACAAAATTGTTGCTACTGGGAGCTAGAAAAAAAAGGTTGCTTATTGATTGAAATTATTTAAGAAAGAGGTTTATTATAAAATGTTAAGTAAGGAAAAAAAAGTAAAACTAATCAATGTTTCTTTTTAAATATACTGACATTTTTAAAACTCACACACAAATTGATTACTCCAGGCATGTTCCGTTGGGTAATTAATTATAGCGATATAATATGATTTTTTAAATCCAAACACCAGAGGCTTTTTTTTACTCAGATTTCATTGGCCATTGATGATGTATTTTTACCATTAAGTGAAGAAGTCAACTGCTCCTCAGTTGACAAATACTTGACATGACTGCTATAACGATGAATCATAAAATCTTTACATTTTAATCCTCCCACCAGCTCAATTCTGAGCCCATCTGCAAAGGTTATGTTATTCTACCCGCCTAAGGTCACTTTAATAATTAGTAATAATGTTTCTAATTGGTTCTCAAGAGCTGCCTCTGCAACCAATGTAAACAACAAAAAACACTGCTTTCATCATCATGGAATTTGATTTCTCTCAGTTCATCCAACCTTAAGGCCTATTTATACTTCTGCGTCAAACTGCCGCCGTAGCTACGTCGTAGGCTGTGTGTAGCGCGCGTACCCTTCGGCGTACCCTGACGTGCACCTCTCCAAAAATGTAACAACGCGTCAATTCTACGCGGACGCAAGCGCTGTGATTGGTCTGCCAGAACCCCTCCCTCGGGGTTTCACATGCTCCCTAGGTGCACGTCAACGCGGACAACAACGCAGAAGTATAAATTAAAACCAACACGTTGCCTACGGCATATAGGCTCCGGCGTAGGTCCGACGCAGAAGTGTAATGAGGCCTTTACTCTACTTCCCCAGTGTTGTGTGCATGAAAACATCCAGAACTTGGGAAGCCAGAAAATTGTGTAGTGTATGGGTGTTTTTATGCACTATGCTTTAGCATTCAATTAATGTTATTCACTGTATTCACACACATTGAAATTACTATATACAGATGTCAACACAGTCTCAGGGCAATTCATAACTACTTTATATTTCAGTGTACGGCATACTGACTGGTTTTGGGGTGAGGTTCAGGGTGGACCTCTTTTTTCTTAAAATCGTACATTTCCATACAAATCAAATCATACAAATTCATACAAAATAGCCAACTCATATAATAGTTACATTTTCTGATGAGATCGGGTTGAAACTGCCCAAAAAACAAAATAATCCCATTGGAACACATTGAATATCTGGTACTCTCTTTCCATTAACTTTGCTACCACCAATGACTGTGGGTCTGTCCCAGTCCGCGTCCTAAGTCTGACATCACACGTCCCCGTTTCTGGGTCTAAATGCTCTATCAGATGCCAAAAGCCTTTGTCTCCATACCAATATCCCAGATGATCAAACAGTGATTCATCTTTTATGAATAATTAAAACATTGTGGGCCCAGAGACTGAAGTGTACATGGCAAGTTTATAAAAGCATACCTTAAATGTGCAATATGAATTGCAATAGCACTCATATTCGGCTGTTGCGATAGTATTCTCATGTGAAACAGGACCTGTAAACTGCACCATTCGCTGTCTTTGCACTTGAACACTTCGCTGAGTCTGAAATCGCATACTCTCTTAAGTAGGTAATTATTTTGAACAAGTAAATGTGTGTAATGTAATTCGGACATACTACATTCATCATGTTGCCATTGAAATGTGACCTGTCATGTGTTACATCCATCAGGTAATCAAAAGTACACACACTTGTGTTCTTCATCATAGATATGTATACGTAGAGTCCACATTCGACCACTCCAGACACGTCGGTGAGTCCGCCATCTTGCAACAGTCAGCGTGTCGTCACCCTGAACCTCACCCCCAAACATATGCATATACATATACATATACATATACATATACATATACATATACATATACATATACATATACATATACATATACATATACATATACATAGATGCCTCTTTAGTGGCCATTTTAATGGGCCACTATACGTAAGCTGGCTGCCATATCGAACGTAAGTATCTGCACCCATAGTTAGATGGTATGAATACTTTGCTCTTTAAAATAAACTTTTAATTGTATGTTTAGTAGTCTGCATAACAGACTTGTCAGATTATGGTGCTGATTTGAAATAAGTTATTTAAACATGAGTTTGGCAAGCAGTTTTTGAGATTTTGGTATTTCCTCATATCCTTAAGTATATAAGAGTTGGTCTTGTATGCGTAAAATCACTGCTCAGAGGCTCTCTAAAAATGGACTTTGGGGAAGTTGCTGATTTCTTGCACTGCAAGGTCTTAGAGTCAAATCATCCTGCTGGTAGATAACGGAATTACACAGGACGGCAAATAACTTTTCCAGAGCCATTCAAATCACAAGTAATCATGCTTTCTAACAAAATATATTTTGTCAGTACATATTTTCATCTGTCTTTAACAGTCATCAGTCACATGACAAATGCTCCAAGAAAACTGGCAGCCTCCAGATTGTTTTCTTCCTGCATCAGTCGAGCACCTGCCATTTGAGACATCTTTAGGTCAAATCGTACTCGTTTAATTATGAATATATTAGACTATGACTGACAGGCATGACAGTCTGAAAAAAAAGAAAAGAATGTAATTTCCCTCTGTTTTTAATGACTCCACTAATACTGGATGGAAGCATGTGTAATTACTGCATTGATCTAAGTCTTCTCACCATGGACACTCGGGTCTGTCGAAAATATCCTCAGGGTATTTTTCTTCATTCCCACTACAAAGTAGCATAAAGAATCTGAATTGAGACAGTTTGGCAAGTGGTATATTCAAAGAAAATGTGGTAAAACTGGAAGAGTAGAGGAGTAATGTCTGAACTGTGCTTTATATTTCAGTCTTGAGAAGCTGTTAAAAAGGAGAACGTAAGGCAGCTCTTACACACGATAGCAGGCATAACATTAGAAGCGATTACGGTTTTGCTGTGTTCTGCATCAGTGTCATGCCAGTGTCATGTCGGAGTCTTTTTTTTTTCGCATTGTAATGTATTAATTAAGCATTTTATCCCATAAACCCCAAAGGTTGGCTGCACTACATTTTTTTTCAGTATAATCATCAATTGTTTATAAGCGGAACTCTCAGAGACTGAGGAAATGCACTGGAAAATAGGGATGATTAAACTCAAGCTGAATAACTCTGGCACATGGATCTCCAGCACTGCAGGAGATCAGTTTAATGAGAGAGACTGCTATCTGAGGAACACTTAAACTAAAGAACAGAGAACATGGGCTGTGATCCCATTTACACTAATCAAAATTAAAAAAAAAAGTCTGTTCCAAACACTAGTGAACCACCTACAACAGCATTTGAAGACGTTTCCCCATGCTAAGGCTGTTTCAAATGTATTACAGTAACTGAGAAAGCAATCCCACGATGCACCACGACAAGCTTAGTTAAAAAAAGGTGGACAAAGCAAGAGAAATTTTGAAAATGATTTAAGATTTGATTATGAATACACATAAGTTAATAAATAAAGACATAAATTCATTCATTAAATGTATGTGCATCTGTATTTTATGCTTATTAGAGTATCATATTGTTAGCTTGGTAACATGCTAGTGTCCATCTCTATTGAAATCAATAGAGTCCTCTGTGGACTTCATGTGAATTTCTGCCTAGTGTGTCCAAAATGAGTGCCTTATGAAGTCCCATTTCAGCTAGGATGCATCCCATAGGCAGTAGAAAGCAAGGCAATTCACCATGTTTTGGAACGGAGCCAAAGTGTTCGAACTGAATTCAGATCTCGACCCTCATGTTCCTTGCGCTTACAGCCTCTGCGGTAAACAAAAACTTGTAGGAAATCTGAGTGACACTAATAACCTGCCACTTATTTATAGATAGGCTGAGTAAATAGGCAGATTTAGGAGGAAAAATAGGAAATTGGTGTCAGACTCTAAATCATTGCCATGCAGTTATGTTTTGCAGTATGAATCTGGAACCCAAACTCAGCCTTGAAGAGCAAGTCAGGACAACTGCTTTGTGAAACTAAATGGGTTGCTATTCAGATTTGATCCACAAACAAACAAGTGGATGTGTAAATAGAACAGGACTGTGCTTTATTAGACACATGTTGCCAACTTGTGTGCAACACCGCCTGCTGTTTGTATGGTAGTTAGTAATAAAATAAGCATAAAACAATCTGTAGTCTAATGCAAATATGATTATGCCTGGATTGGGTAATTACCAGGCCTACTTTGCTTTGGTGATTTAAGGACTCAATGGAGTCTCATTTGGAGCAGTATTTTATTGATTCAAAGAGGATCGGTTTGGATAGCTGAAGTTATTTACAAGCTGCAACATGGCTCAATGCTAAAAGTCTATCAGACAAGTTCAGTTTCAACAGACAGTGCAAAACAAAGAACTACAAAACAACAAACTCTAAACTAGCCTCAAGCGTGCCTTAATCCAGTGAACTCTTTATTTCGACAAGGTGCACTTATTCTTTTCTCTGTGGTCTGATTCTACTTTGAAACAAATATATATGTTATGTAACAATGAGTTTTGTGAATCAGCAAAGCAAATGCAGTTTCCCAGCCTGAGAGCAAAATGACTGACATAGTAGCTTGTTACATATTCATTATCTTACACATTAGCTTATACATAGAGTTTATGTTTGTTTACTCTTGAGATGTCAGGTATAGGTTTACAGTATGTATGACATTTGGCTGTTTTTATGAGCATGTCATTGAATCAATAATGCAGCCAATTCATTTAAACACTGATTCTTTCAGGAACTAAACAACTGATTGTATATATGAGTGAGTCATTAAATCACTGAATCAAATGATTCGTTCAAAACATTGATTTTTTTCAGGAACACCGTGTGTTGCTCGGAGATGCAACAGTTGATTTTTCTGTGGCTTTGTTTGAAGCTATTTTTTGGATGAGCAAAAATAGACAAGTGTGCCTTTCTCAACACCATTTCAAACACAATAAAGAATTAGGATACCATTGTAATGCAGCCAAAGATAAAGTACTATGAGAAACTTTTTAGTTCACTTCCAAAGTCTTTTGTTTCTATACTCTCACCCTCATTAACCTTGTCTTAAAGACCCCCTGTGGTGAAAATCAAGTTTTTAATGTTTTTTATATGTCTTTGTGGTGTTTTTAATATGCTTTAAGACAAACCATGTGCAAATTCATAAGTCAACACCATTGCTGAGTTTTTTGTCCTTAAAACTGCAGTGAACCAAAGACTCAGTTTGAAATCGCCAGTGTTTCTTACGTCACAAACTACCTTGTAACCAATCACATCACGAGGGGGGCGGGCTTTAGCATATCATTAACTGCTGCGAAACGGGAGTCTCAAGAGAAGCCATTACCCTGGTATATATGTCATTTTGGTGATCAAAGGTAAGTTTTTAAGGAATGAAATGATTGACTACAGGGGGATTTTTAGTTTCTTAAGTTTTGTCGTTGACGTCTGAAATGTAGGGTAGAGGAAACTTTTCCCAATTATCCACTCATAAAAACTGACAATTTCCCTACTTAAACTGTCAGAGAAATCTTCTCTACATGCATCAGCAAAAGACAAAAAGAGGGAATTTGGCACAACTGAGAGCTCTGTAAACATGGCTCTGTTGTCTGTATGTCTGTATATAAGCTTGTGACGTACAGTACGTGCATCTGTTCCAAAGTGGTGTGTTTAACATCCACAGTGCCAGAGCGCGAGTGTGTGTGTCTGTCAGGAGGCAAAGGCAGATGTTTTGCGTGGAGATGAGGCCTGGTTAGTGTGTCTAATCTGGGTATTATTCAGTAGACTGTGTGGGTATAATCACCCCTAACTCTCTCATGTCTCCGAGCAGAAACAGGGGAACGATAATCCAGCATCTCTCCCCCATCCCCTTATATAACCAGCCGTCTTTCTGTCAGTTGAGCGGCTGGCTCTCACTTGTTTTAAAAGTCAAAGGAAATGGTGCTCACGGAGTGTGGATTCCCCATTGTTCGGTATACTTTTAGATGTAAACACCAGTATTAATTCAGGGGGATTACGACTAGTTTCATTTCCTCTTAAATGATCCTCCTTGCATTCAGCATCGCACGTCTGATTCAGTGGAAGTCGACTGTGAGATTATGGCGGTTTGACCTTGCAGATCTACTTCTGTTTTGTTTGGGCATTACCCATCAGTCTTCTGTGGTGGAATTTCATTGGCATCATTTTGGAAATCAGTGAAATTGCTTCACTCACAAAAGAGACGATGGAAAATATTGATATTGTAAAGAGGTGCAAATGAAACACTACACATTTGAATTAAGCAATTTTGGGACGTTATTATGCATGTGGTGCATTTTTCATTTTACTCTTTTTGACAAACAAAAGTATCCAACCTGATCTCATAAGAAAACGTAATTATTTTATGAGGTCACAATTTCACATGAATTTGGAAAACTTTTAGAAAAAATGAGCCACTGTAAAATCAAAGCACTATCAATAGCTATGTGTCCATTCAAAGTTGCAAATTTAATGTGCTAAATTAGAATATCGCATAAAACATTTGCAAATAAAACACTGTTTCCATCCCATGTGTTCAAGAGGGGGAAAAATCACTTCCTGGGAAATTGGAATTAGAACATTTTCTCTGACATCATGACTTTTATGATAAAGACTAAACAATAAATGCTGTTATGTTATCTTAGGTTTTCATTGGTTATCGTAACCTTTAAGGATCATCTCCACTTGTACTATTTGGAAAATCTGCATCCCAAGGCATCATATACTGACGCTTTTGAAATTTCGTCTACATTCGACGCACATGGCACCCTTTAGCGTCAATATGAGACGCAGATAAATATGGGCCAGAAGGCACCTCCTAGCGGTCTAACCCTAACCCTACCCCAGACCTAAACCTACCCATAATCTGCGTCACATATTGACGCTAAAGGGTGCCATGTGCGTCGAATGTAGACGAAATTTCAAAAGCGTCAGTATATGATGCCTTGGGATGAGAATGCGTTGCGTTTATTTGATGTTTTCCATCAAGAATTGTCAATTGTCACAAATAAGTTAACTTCTTTTTAAAAAAAAAACGATGTTTAAATCGGACCTCGTCGTCCATCCAAACATTTTTTCTGATCACATGATCCGTCAAAGCAGTCACATGATTATTCTTTTGTTGCACATCGAGGAATTTATTCGGTAGGCCCTATGTGTTTTCATTAGAGTTTATGTTCATGTCTTCTTATTGAATACAAAATATCTGCTTCAATTAAGTGTATACGTTTTTTAATGCACATTTTTAGAATTTATGTGCATCTTAGCGATTCCATCCAGCGATTTTTTATTTTATTTTATGCCGTATCCCAACATTTGCGGGAAAATAGATTGATGGAACCATAGCTAATGAGGCGTAGGCAGGTTGTATGAAAACTTCGACAAAACGTAAAATAGTTTCAAACTGCAATGAGAGTGTGTTGAAAGCACCATTGAGGAAATGCACATTCAACTGGCCATTTAACCCGTTTTTACAATGTACAAAGTAACTCTGTAATTTTCACATCTGAAGCACGCACTTTCAAATCTGAAAAGACAAAGTGGTCATGCCTAATGATACACCCAGAGCATAAAAGCACAGAAACGCAGGATGTTTACAAGACCTCTCTGATGAAACCGGCGTACGTCCCCGTACAACAGAGAAAAGGCCCAGAGATAAAAGCGTCATTATGTTTCGATCATATAAGCTGGACTCCTGGAACCTTGCCCGTAAACAAGCTTTGGATTGTGTTGTCTTCTGTATAGTTGTTTCTGCAAAAGGAGAAATAATGCACTTTGAAATTCTATAGTGTCTTAAATTATTTGCATTCAACAGGAGTGTCCTTTTGTGCACTTGTTGATGTAACAAAAATGATGTACTGTAACTACAAAAAAAAAAAAAAGGCACATTTTGTATAAAGATGTTGTCTGCAACTGTAACTGCTGTGGCTTTCTGTCAAGCACAGGAAAGATTGGCTTGTGCGAAGGTTTGTTTTAGTTCATTATGTGTGCATACAGTATGATGATAACTTCAGTCTAAACTGCTCAATTAAATGTCAATCAGGAAGATTTTAGCAGGAGTAAAAATTGTCATCATTTGTAAATCACATAGATTTGCATAAAGGAAATGAGAGTTCAAAGTTTTTCAGGGAACAGAAGTTTTCTATCTTAGAGGAAATTACATAAACACGATTTATTCATATCTCTATGAAAAGATATGATGTGCATTTGTGCTGAAACTGCTTTACTATTGCGACATATCCAGCAATCTTTGTTAAATCAATATATAGATGATGCATATGGTAGTTGTTCTTTTATTTTATTTTACACTGGACAATGAATAGGATTTTATTCAAACATACAAGATGAGTTCTACACATTAAATAGACAACATCAACATGTATGAACAATACAGACCATCAGAACCCTCTGACCCACAGGGTCATCCTGAAAACCATTACAATAATCTGATTTATTGGTTTAATAAAATATTCTCTGGTTTAAAGATCTTGTTTACAGAAACAAACTTAATATAAAACAAAAATAAATGTTAAAATAAAACATTATTAACATCATGCTTTGTGAAATGACCCTGGACTCTACAAAGGCGCTATAAAACAACAACAGTAATAATATTAATAATAATTATTCCATAAGTCTATTTGTACTCACTAAAATGAGATATTAAAAATAAAACATTTTTCAAGGACAAAAACTTTTTTTTTTGTCATGGACCAAGAAAACTACCCTGAAAAATCTTGTGTCTAGATTCCCAGTCTGATTTTTATACTGCATATATTATATGGGCAGTTGCTACTGGGAATGAGATACAACGAGGCATCAGGTGAAAAAACATACATTCCCATTTGTAGCCAGGTAGACTAAACGATAAAAAAATAAGTAAATTAAAGCCACCTTGATGAGAAAGTCGCTTTATAAATACAACCTTTTCTTGTTCATAAAGTCTGTATGCTTCATAAGTCTTTAAACTATATGCATTAATCAATAAACACAGATGTTAAGCATACCAGCATGACAGTTTTGTGATCCTAAACTAAATAAAAATCACAAAAACAGCAGCATAAACAGCAAAACACCATGAAATGCCAGATGTGTGATGAGTGATTCATATGTAGTTGTCATGCATTACTGACGAGACATAAAGAGAGCACGTGAATACATAAACAGCTCTTCCTTTATGTGAAACACACCTGTGCGCTTTCTGTCCTGGAATATGCACAAATTACTAGATCCTTACAAACCCTGAAGCGTCGACAAAAATGTAATTAAACTGACTTTTAACGGCTTTTGCAGTCCATGGAATAAAACAGGTTTCCTTTCTCCATCAGACTGTTTTGATAGCAAAACATTGCCGGTCCAAGGATATACTTGGATATCTACTCAGAAGATCTGCCCATCCTTATGCAGAGCACAGAGTTTGTTGGACCCCTGGTTGAGAAACACTGCTGTACATGGATTCCATCAATAACACCTGTGGTTTGTCAATAAACACAGTAGCACCTACACAAACACATAGTATCACCCTGCTTCTCAGATGCGCTGATGAGAAAGTAGATGGTAAAAACTATGCATGTTCTCTCAAGTGATAGTTCACCCCAAAATGACAATTTACTCACCTTCATGTCATTCCAAACCTCTATGACTGGCTTTCTTCAGAGGAACACAAAAGAAGATCAAAAAGTCATACAGGTTTGGAACAACATGAGGGCGAGTAAATGATGACAATTCTCATTTTTTGGTGAACTACCCCTTTAATAAGGTACATGAAGAATGGTCACTAGTGTACAGTATGATTGAGGCTGTTTCGATGTTTCGATTCCAAAGAGATCAGCACACATCTTTAGGACGAGTCCTCAGTTGCATGAACACAAGCATCCAGATTAATTAAGGACTTGTTTGTCAATGGTCAGTAATACTCTCTCATGCCGGACAAAGATGTCTTTGGGCTCTGTCTACGCAAACGTTGGGCCCGGAGAGAAATTCTGCCCGGTCTGTCGATCTCCTGCTGGCTTCCGAAGGGGTGTGTGTCCTCCCAGACATGCGGACGTTCCTCCCAGGCTAGTAGAGGAGGGTAAGAGAGCAGGTATTGTTCAGGTGTGGATCGGCCCTCGCTAAAACCCAGCGGGCGAACAGTAGAGGCGATGTCGTAGTGATCCGGGCCGCGGTATTCTTCATAAACAGGCGAGTTGTTGTCATCCAGGGTTTGAGACGAGCGGAAGTCTCTCTGGCCCTGGTATCGTCGTAACGGGTAGCCAGTTTGCAGCGATAGGGTGCTGCCGTCCAACCGAACGCTGCCGCCCAGGCGGCTAGGAGTCCCACATAACCGTGTAGGGGTCAGGGGCGGTGGGGGAGCAGGAAGGGGTGGGGGTGGGGGTGTAGGGGTCTGGTCTCGAGGCGGTGATTCCAAGCCTGGGAGACTCGTGTCGAGCCACTCTGTCGTTTGCCATTGGTAGGCTGGAAAACACATGCAGAGTATCAAAAAGTGCAGAGGACTTATGCAAATTTCATTAGACGTAACTTTATGAATGTTGCACATTTTGCAATCTTTACACAAGTCTTCAATATTAATAATAATATTAATTATAAATAATAACAACTAACAACAATCATTATAATAATAATTATTATTATTATTACTACAGATACTACTACAAATAATAATAATCTACACTACTGTTCAAAAGTTTGGGGTTAGACTGGAGTAAAATTTAGCTTTGCCACCACAGGAATAAATTACATTTTAAAACACTTTAAAATTGAAAACAGTTATTTAAAATTGTAATAATATTATATAACAGTATTTGATAGATTAAAGGTTATATATATATATATATATATATATATATATATATATATATATATATATATATATATATATATATATATATATACATACATATACACATATATATATACACATATATTTGCGCACACACACATATATATACATATATATACATACATATATATACACATACATACATACATATATATATATATATATATATATATATATATATATATATATATATATATATATACACACACACACACACACACACACACACACACACACACAAAATGTACAAAAAAATGTTCTTTGAAAATTCTCCTTGATTATATTTAAATACACAAGATGCATTTTAGATAAGAGCTACCTTGTTTAGTACAGTAAACGCAGATGTGAGCTCTTACAATTCATTAAATACTTTTTGACGAATTTCAGGCATATCCTATCCTTACAGTGGAGGTGTGGGCTTGCTGTGAAAAGACATACATGTGTTTTGATGAGTTATGAGATGAAAACAAATGAACAACAAACAGCAAAATAAAATAAAATAAAAACAGACAGAACAATCGACTTGTTTATGCTTGATGAAATATTTGAAGATGGAATGTTCTAATATGAGGTGCATGTGAAGGTTTATAAATATGCATGACCATGTGAAACAAAGGGACAGATATTAGTAAAGTAAAATGAAACAATAAAAGCAAACATAAAGTGGACTCACAGGAGGTACTGTGAGGCTGCACATCACCCAGACCTGCAACTGTTAGAAGAAGAGGAAAATGTGACTAAATCAACATTCTAGCTGGCCCGGCCTGGCCTAAACCAATCAGATTTTAGCAATAGATAACTAGTAGGGGTGTAACGGTACATGTATCCCTTCCGAACCGTCATTTAAGTTGTTTCTGCTGTTATAATGAGACATAATGAGACGCGTGTCCTGGCTAATACACTAAAGGACGCTGTACTGTACCAACTAAGGGATTAAATGCTGCTAGGGGGAACAAACTGTAATTTGCAAGTTACTGTCTGTTCAAAATAAATGAAAAGAAACCTAGCAAGACCTAGAAACCTTGATTTTTCCTGTTGTACCGAACCGTGACCCCAAAACTGTGGTACGAACTTAACTGTGACTTCTGTGTACCGTTACACCCCTAATAACTAGTGAATATTATCATTACTCAATGATTTCCTTCTTAATTTGTACATGTAAGAGTTAAGCTTAGGAGTACTTAATTCAATTACAAGTTTTAATTAAAGTAAAAATAACAGCTAATTGATGTTTAATTAACATTAAAAAATATATTTAATGTCCCCCTGTGGTGAAAATCAAGTTTTTAATGTTGTTTATATGTCTATGTAATGTTTTTAATATGCTTTAAGACAAACCGTGCGAAAAGTCACAAGTCAACACCATTGCTGAGTATTTTCTCTATAAAACTGCAGTGAACCAAAGACAGTTTCAAAAATGTGGTTTGGAATCGCTGGTGTTTCTGACGTCCCAAACAACCTTGTAACCATGTGATCGTCACAGAGTGGATCTCTGAGCTGGTGAGAGTGAGTGGAGGCGGGGCTAATTTGCATATTCATAGAACCACCTTTACTAAATGAGGCAATGGTGTAGAGTTACATTCAAGCTATTTTAAGGCATGAGGAAAAAAGCTTAAATATGTAATTTTGTAGACTTTAATATTACAACAATATTAAAAATATTAATATGTGACCCTGGACCACAAAACCAGTCACATGGGTCAATTTTTTTGAAATTGAGATTTATATATCATCTGAAAGTTGAAAAAATAAGCTTTCCATTCATGTATGGTTTGTTAGGATGTGATAATATTTAGCCGAGATACTATTTGAAAATCTGAAATCTGAGGATGCAAAAAAATCGAAACATTGAGAAAATCGTCTTTAAAGTTGTCCATTTATGTTCGCGATTGTGCTTCATTCACTCACAAAAAAATATATTTTATATATTTACGGTAGGAAATGTACTAAATATCTTCATGGAACATGATCTTTACTTAATATCCTAATGATTTTTGGCATAAAAGAAAAAACGATAATTTTGACCCATACAATGTATTGTTGGCTATTGCCACAAATATACCCATGTGATTTATGACTGGTTTTGTGATCCAGGGTCACATATTTGTAAAATATAAATAAAACTGTATTACATATATTCATTTAAAATATATCTGAAACTTATATTAATTAATATAATTAATAATATAATAGTATATACTATCATTAATAAAATTAAATGAATCTGATTACATTAGGTGACACCAATGTAATTTAACAATAGAAAGCATCTTCAAGGTAACAACTGAAAGTTTACACTTTCAAAGTAAAAGAATGCTGGTTCAAGTCCCACAAAAAGTCTTTAAACCAGGAGCATGTCCTACTTGGGTAAATCAAACTGTGCTGTTTAGCATAACCAACAAAAACAGTCCACTTTCATCCAGACCTCTGAGAAGTAAGGTGGAGCTGCGAACTCCTCAGACAGCATGAATTACCATAGTGTGTGAGACTTTCAAGCAAACAGCTTGTTTTTGCACTGATTGGAAACAGCTTTGGGCTAGGGCAGGTTTAATTAGAGACTGGTTCTGGTGCGCTTCAAAACCAGGTCACTGCCACGGAGGATAGGGATACTGTTCTTCAGTAACTGAAGGGTAGTTCAATAGTTCAGGTTTTCAATGCAACTGGATTATGTGAGTGATTAGAGAGCGAGTCTAAACCCTGGTTTTATACGAGTTGTGCAGTTTAATTAACGGATTTAATCCCACTTTCTCCGGTGTGGACTGAACTCCCGCATGATTGGACACTTCGCTCTGGGATTTTACCTTTACCTTTTCATGCAGCATGGTTTTTGATCCCTATAATATTTAAACAGGATAACATAAAATATTACTCTACAGCTCAATACTTTCTCTCAATTGCAGCATTCTGTGGTCAGTTTTTTTTCTATAATGATGCTAAACTGTGTGATTGACCGCTGTATCCAGGCAACCGATTTCCTAGCAGCGCTGGATGTCTCCCGTATAGCTCTGTGCCCTCATTCTTCTCATATAATAAATAAATAAATGGACATGAAATATTGATTTGAGTTGAAAATGTTTAATTTGCCTAGTAGCTTTAATAAGCAGGTAAATCAAGGTCCTGATCACTTTTTGGATTTATTTTGTAATGATGATGTTACTATATTCATTAATAATATGTACATGATAATATTTTTTAAATTATTACTAAATATTTTTACTAAAAATGAAATCATACTCAAACAGAACAAACAATAATTTTAATTTTATATATAAATAATTAGTTTAAAATAGTATATCAATAATTAATTAAATAATATTTAAACAGAAAAATAAATAATATTTTTTTAAATCCTTTGGGGAAAAAACGGGATAAGTTTTAGTAAAAGCCCACTTCGAAAATTTCGTCCCGTCACAAACGACTTTTTTTTTTTTTGGGACAATTTTTGACAATCAGACAATCAGTCAATCTTTCTTCACTGGTTTGGTTCCAATCGGGCGAAAAAACCTACTAGTTCACAAAAGTAGGTTCAAAAATACCAGAATTCGTCAGGGCGAAGATCCAAGACACAAGTTTTGTTCACTTTGAGCCTGCGACTAAAGGCCTCGATACACTCACGGCGAAGTTCTTTTTTGTTCTTCATTTAGGGGTAAAACAAAGTTCGAAATAGCAGCGATATCCTGTTATCGAACATCTGACGCCGCCCATATTGCTAAGAGTGGCGTTTAAATGAATAAGTGCTGTGCGCTTTGCTCTCTCAATAACAAAATAAACAAAACAAACTTGAGAAAACAGCATAAGAAAAGCATCTGATCGTAGCAACGTGGATATGTTTGTTTGCACAAGCTCTGCAATTCACCACTCTAGTAAAGTCATGTTCATGTTTTCACTTGAGGACGTCTGACCTCGATGGACTGAACAGGAGAAATGATGTGGAAAAGATTTCCACGTGGAAGAAGGTGGAGCCTACGCGCACACCTACCTATTAAGCAATCACCATGGACCAATGGTGGTACAAAGGTGTTTGTCAGCCAGGGAGAACTTTTCTGGAACGTTTGCTTAGGCAAGCTGTTTCGAACTTCGTTTTGGCCTGATTTTGACAGAAATCAGTTCATTCTTCGATTTCACTTGAAGTATATCGGGACCTTAATGGTTTAAGTTATGGGTGATTTCATAGTTTTGATCGCTGTAGCACCACCTACAGGCTGACTGGGGCGAGCATTAGTGACGTTGTAGGCGGTGTGAGTACTACCAAGTTTCACGTCTCTACAACTTACGGTAGGGTCTTCCCGATCACTTTTAGGGCAGAATGTTGAACTTTGAAAATCCTAACAATTACAATAGGGTTTCAGCGCTATGCGTTGAACCCCTAAAAATAATATTTAAAACAGAAAAATAAAGAATAATATTTGTTAAATCCTTTGAGGAAAAAAAAACCCCATTCATTCAGTAATATGAAAATTGAGTCATACCTTCATTTTCAATGGTATCCACTGCATTATTTACCAGTCGTATCACTGTCACTATGGAAGCTAGGACATTAACAAGTGTAAAATGTCAGGCAACAATTGAATAAATGATCAAGCACGTCAAACCAACATCCAATATTCAATGAAAACCTTACATAAGCATTTATATAAATCACTTTGTCTTGTTTGTAATCCTCCAGTGTCATGAAATCAGCTAAACAAAAGCAAGTGGACCTCTGATGTGTCAGTCTTACATCTATTTTGTACAGCAGAACTGATAATACACTACTGAGTCATAATAGCAATCGCTTTTGGAGAGCATTTCAAAGGCAGATGGATTGTAATTACTGCTCTGACCTATTCAGGCTGTCACTATGTTAAAGCAGGGTACGGTTATCACTAATCCTCATGATTTCCTTTTGGAAAGATCAGACAATGCAAGTCATCTTAATTAGGTGAATGGAATAATCTGTTACTTCTGCCTAAAATTAGGTTATAATATTACGGATGGTTGCGTGAGAGTGTATGTATAGGTTAATGTGGTAATGTTGCATTTGTGTGTTTTTAATCAGGTCATTTAGGTATATAGATATAGGAAGTGACCCAAAGTTGACTTAACTATCAGTCTGTCCCTCACTAAAAGTTATCGTACAGCTTTAGAAGACTTGTAATATAGTGCTTGAGGTTTACTGACTATTCAGTCAAACTGCATTTTTCGTTCCATTGACTTGCATTCAAATGCATGCGAATGCGTGACATTGGAAAAGCAAGCTCATGCAAAGAAGTTTCGGATTTCGCTGGGTTCTAAAGTTCGAGTTTGGTAAACTCTAACCTCTGAATTCGTATTACGTGATCAATACGTCACGGCATGCCCTTTTAGCTTAATAAAAAGAATACAAACTTTTTTCAGTAAAGTGGAGTAGATTGTATGTTTTTGATTTTTTATTTTTTTTTGTTATGTGTTGAATTTATGTTTTTAAAGCTACACTGTGTAACTTTTTAAGTTGATTCTTAGCAAAAAACACTTTGTTCTATCAAAAGTATATGTGCTCATTCATGTGTAATTACTTCCACCAACTAATAAAGTATTCTCGTAAGCGTAAAATCTGCCATTTAGAATACATACGAGCGAGTCGCTCGAATGGCGGCAGCCATGTTGCGCCTCCATCTTGAAAATACATTCGCCAAAGAGGGACATACCTGGAAATTCAAGCTTCGCCTTTCGCGTTTTACACTCAGTGACACCGTGACGAATGCGAGGGGGAGATTACTCGCGACTGCCGGCAGATTTGAAAGATTGCTGAAGATGGAGGATCACGCCTATTTTCGAGGACATGTAGCAGAGTCTCCAAGGAAGCGAAAGAGAGAATTAAAACGTCAACGCGACAGGCAAATCAGCAAGACCAAAGTCAATATTGGAGTGTCAATATTAACTTTTCCCAGATGGAAAGAGCTCATGAGGAGCAAAGATTTTAAAACGGACGCCGAAGTTGCCTGCTTTCTTCTCGACAAGTAATTCAGCCTATTTGTGTAAATTCGAAGTTTTATAGTTGCTTGCAAAGTTTTGCAGTTATTTGTAGGTCTATCTTGTTAAGCTTGTCTGCCTGTGTATATAATCCCTTGTTTCACTTGTTCTCTGTCAGTCGTTGAATAGACATTCTCTGGTTTAGTGTTTCCACCTGTTCCGTGTTTTCACTTTGTTACTTTGTGTTCGCACTTTAAACCTGCAGGTGGATCCGCTTCCCAGCCCGCTTCTTTGCCTCAAATTCATTACAAATATTACATTACAAAGACAAAGCTTACGTAACAAACAGTGAAAAAAACATCAACGCAGAGGGTTCATTCATTATGTTATTTAAATTACTCTGTGGTTTATTCAGAAGCTTTAGTCTTGCCCTAATGATTTTTGTAGGATCATGTGGGATTTGGACTGTGAAACGTACAATATATATAGTATACAGCCTAATATTTTGATGGTTACAGTACTAACTGAATGATTAAAGCCTAATAGGAAAAAATGCCCTAAAGCAACAGTCCACCTTTTAAAAACATTTGCTGAACTTTTCCAGAGTGGCGAGATAAACTTCAAAAGTTCTTTGAGCAGTGGAAGTTTTTTTTTTGGAGGTTGTTTGGAGGGTATGTTAAGAACTTTGGACCTTGCGATGCATGAGGAAAGCTCACCACTGTCATCGCAGGAATCAGACTGGAAAGACCTGAGGGAGTGTGCCTCGCTGGTGCTGCTGTCGGAGAAGCTGGCGACAACCTCTGCTGCATTTCCAGCTTCTGCAGAAGAGTACAACAGCAGATCTTTATACAGAGCCATACACGTGCAAATACATGCATTTGTGCTATACAATACATGCAAATACAGTCATAACAAAAGTACATGTAACAGGGATCAACGATAGCAATGGTCCAGGGCCATCGAGAGAGTTGCTGTCAATGTCTTGGTCATAATTTTCCAGCTAAAGTGTGTTTATGAATTTATAGCTGTCATACAGTAATATTATAGCTGTACAAAATTGTTTAAATCTTTATTTTTGGAAAGAAATTTGAATAAAATAAAAAAATACAAAAAAGTATTTGAATGTATTTTTAAAAAAAGTAATATTGTGAAGTAGTATTACTAATTAAAATAATAGTTTTTTTTATTGTAATATATTTTAAAATGTTATGTATTACTGTGATGGCAAAGCTGAATTTTCAGCATCATTATTACTCCAGTGTTCAGTGTCACATGATCCTTCAGAAATCATTCTAATATGCTGATTTGGTGCTCAAGAAATATTTCATATTATTATTAATGTTGAAAACAGTTGTGCTGCTTAATATTTTTAAGTAATATATATTTTGTCAGGATTCTTTGATCAATAGAAAGTTGAACATCACATAACATAAATGTCTTTACTATCACTTTTTGTTTAGACTACTGGCCCATTTGCATTCACCAAACAGACATCTAATATCCAAAATCAGACATGCACATATGAACTAATGAAACAGCATTGAAAGCTTAATGCTCTCAATCTACGACATGCAAATCTTTCAAATCTGTTAAAGTTAAAGAGCAATAATATCTGTCCTACATTCATCCCAGACAACACACTGCTAAAGCTAGCAAACAGTTCGTGACAAATGAGTTTCTGCTTGAAGAAAACACTAACAAGACCAAGATCATTCGATTTAGAACACAATGCCCAGAGAAAATCTGTGGACGCATGTAACACGGTTACACAAGCGGAAGTGTAATAATCGCCCTCACACATGTACTAGCTGCCTACCTGCATGGCCAGACTGTTAAATAATTTATGAGGGAAAAAAGGCTCCTGTTGGCCTATTTCTACAGCACGGCTCCTGCTGGCTGCTATAGCATGGCAGATGGTTCTGATTACTATAAACTGGTTTGTTTTGAAACAATTTATGAGTCCCTGGTCAATTTTCAAGATGGAGCCAATTTGAAAATTCGCTAAATACGAAATCATAGAAAGGAGATTTGATTAAAACCCAGTTATTTTTCATAAAGAAGTGGCCAAAAGTGATGCAAGAAAAAAATTAACATATTCACTCTTTATTCACATATTATTAAAAATGTGTCAAAGATTATTTGTTAAACTGTGTGGACAATTCTTGGCCAGGCACAGGCAAAAAAAAAAAAAAAAAAAAAAAAAAAAGGGAAAGGGAAAAAATTAACAAACATGAGAGAACCAAGGAAATATTGATAACTGATTATGTTGTAGTCATTATATGCTTTTTCCTGTGAGCGTTTTGTTTTTCTATGCTTTTTTCGCATAGTAAAATAAAACCTGTAGCAGTAGTTTGCCTACTACGCCTACTTTTTGCCAGATAAACACCTTAACAAGTTTAATGTTTTGTTCTTCCTTCATATTTAAAATAGCTGCAAAACATGAAATATTTTCCTCATATTCTGATGATTTCATTGAACTTGTAGGGTCATTAAAAACAAATATCTCCTCCTGCCATCACTTTTGGCCACTAATGTATCTCATTGTAATTAAAGCATTATGCATAGCATTTATCATGTGGATGTTTCTGTTTGAATCATGCGGAGAGACTCTAAATGCTTCACAACCTCCTTTTGTGTGAAAGCCTCATGTTATCTCTAAGGTAATTGCACTCCATCACACATTATTGTACGACGGATTTTACGAATGGAGACCAGGGTGCATATGTATAATCTCATCCACACAAAGGCTGGCATTTAATTGGCCATGGGGAGTTATGGAGTCACGCTGAAATCGCTCTGGCTGCAGTTCTGTCAACCTCCGTTTGATCTGAGACGAGTGGGGTGTGTGTGCGCGCCACTCCATTACCCTCAGCTCTGTACGCTTCCCCTCCATTCGCCTGATAACCCCTGTCTTCCCACTCCAGAGCTTGGACTCGATGTTCCATAATGTTGTCTTCATCTTCGTCCTCCTCGTCCTCTTCCCACGGTGGTTTGCGGATAGGACTGCGTTCGGACGGGTTTGGGGACATGGATGAGGGAAGATTGGGCGCCACGCTGCAGACGGCCACACCTCTCCGTGGCATCCCGAGGATGTGCGGCGGATCCGCCTGGAAGGTGCTCATCTGGGGAGGGCAGGAGAGGGTGGCCAGCCCTCCTTCTGCCTTCTCCGTTCCCCCTCGAGGGATTCCCTGGCAGCAGGGAAGCGTGTAAGCCGTGGGGCGCACCATGACCTGGGGCGGCCCTCCTACGCTGTCGTTTCGGTAGAGGCTAGCACGACACTCGCCACTGACCCGGACGGCTTTGAACTCAATGCCCTCGGATCCCATGCCCGTCTTCTGCAGCATGTAGTTGGTCTCTGTGGAGATGCCCACTGCCTCCCCTCGGCTCCAGTCCTTCCGGAACACTTTTTTACGGAACGCGGCCAGCAGGGTCAGCAGAACTAGCACCACGAAGAGCAACACGCCGATGCCGATGATCTCTCCCGGTCCGACGTATGACAGCGCCTCAGCCTGAGTGTCTGGGCCGTCCAGAGACGGCTGCCCGCAGAACTGACCCTCGAAGCCCACGGTGCAGTTACAGTAGAAGGCTCCAAATGTGTTCACACAAGCCCCTCCGTTCTCACACTCCTCCCTCTCACATTCGTTCACATCCTCGTCGCATCTGTGGACAGAAGGATTTATTTGTGTTAGAAAGCTAGTATTTAATTCCCAATAGCCTATTTACTGTATACTGTGCAGTATATACTGCATACTATATATTAAAGGGATACTCTATCCAAAAATGAAAATTATCTCATCATTTACTTATGCAGTGAGAGTTTTCAGAGTGAATTTTTATTGTCATAGCACAGCAACTGCGCTCATTAAAATTACAAGTGATTTACTTCTAGCATCTAACCAATGCTGTATCTCAATACTAGTTTTACTTGATCTTAGTGCTGCGTTCGACACAATAGATCATAACATACTCTTAGATCGACAACAAAATTACACTGGTATTCAGGGACAGGCCTTATAGTGTCAGTAAATTATGGAGTGCCACAAGGATCTGTGTTAGGCCCTCTGTTATTTTCAATATATATGCTGCCAATTGGTAATATTATAAGAAAACATGGAATTAGTTTCCAAGATGACGCTGCTGATACTCAGTTATATATTTCATCACAACCAAATTAAATCTACAAATTATCCAAGTTGAAGGAGTGTGTTAAAGATATTCTATTAAATTCAGATAAGACAGGTGTATTACTTATTGGACCAAAAACCTGAACACAGAAGCTCTTAGAATACAATTTGCATTTGGAGGGATGTACTGTTACTTCATCCTCTACAGTTTAAGACCTGGGTGTTATATTAGACAGCAACTTGTCTTTCGATATATTACAAAAACAGCTTTCTTCCACCTCAGAAACATCACTAAGCTACGGAACATGCTACCTGCTTCTGTTGCAGAAAATGTAGTTTCATGCATTTATGACCTCTAGACTAGATTACTGTAATGCATTACTTGCTGGTTGTCCTGCATCCTCAATAAACAAGCTACAATTAGTCCAAAATGCAGCTGCTAGAGTTCTTACCAGGTCAAGAAAATATGATCATATAACACCAATTTTATTATCTCTACACTGGCTACCCATTATGTTCTGTTTCAATTCCAAAGTAGTGCTACTGACCTAAGGCCCTAAATGGTTTAGCTCCTGTGTATTTAACCGATCTTCTATGACCCTACTATCCATCATGCTCTTAAATATTACAAAACTCTGGACTTTTGGTAGTGCCTAGGATATCTAAGTCACTAATACTAAGTCCACATCATCAGGAAGGCTATTCATCAGATGACGCAATCTCTGAATCTGCATGCACCACTGCTCAATTTCTATTGGATTGTAACCAATGTTCACAACTTGTAATAATTACTTTAATGTGCTCATTGTTTCTGCCTAAAATTAATAAATGATGTCAGCTAACTGCATGATTTGTATTGTCTTAGAACTGTACATTTCTGACATATGGACATTAGTTTTGACACAGTCACCTCTGATAACAGATCACTTTAAATTGTAATAGACATGCATTTTCTGTAAAGCTGCTTTGAAACGATATGTATTGTGAAAAACGCTATACAAATAAATGTGAATTGAATTCAAATAAAAGTGTTAATTTCTTCTTCTTTTTTTTAACTTACTGAACTCAATCTTTCAACGGTAGTGTTGGTAATTTGTCTATACAGAAAACTGCCATACAGTATACAAATATACTATACTTACTTCACACACACACTATACTTACTATAAACAGCATGAATAATAACTACTATGCTATTCTGAACATAGCATTAGTTTCTCTCTCATTATCTGATTGGTTCTCAGAAGCAGAGAGAAAGAGAGAGGTTTTTTGCTGCCTTTAAAGATTCATACATTTTCATATTTAGCAGAACTCAAATTCCCAACTGTGCTGCAAATAGCAAATATGTGATGATCTGCTTTTCAGAGACCTCTTAACTTGTACTCTAAGTGCAAGAAATTTCAACGACTTTCTCAAGTGAGCATAAGAGAACATAATGAGAGGGTTGTTTGAATTGTGTAACATAATGACACAGCTGGAAATGCAGAGAAAGTAGTTATATTGTAGTTATATAAAAACAATTATGTTTTTATTACTTTCTCTCCACAATATAAAAGGCCATTTTTAAGGAAAAAGGTTCAGGTCACAGTATCCAATTTTTCTCAGTCAGTTTTGTTCAGGTGTAGGTTTAGGTCTGCTTAAAGAAACAACAGCATCATCTAGTGGATAAATAACTCCAATTCATCTATATGAAAAAAAAAAAAGAAAAAAAAAAAAAAATCATCATAGCACAAAGAAATTAGAGAAGCCTTAATGGGATTTCTGTGATGGATTGCTCTAAAATCTGTTCTTTATTTACTAAGTGATTTTAGTAATTAGTGATAAAGGTCTAATTAACACAAGTAAACAACATACCCATTTTACAGTGTCACGCATTTATTGAACCAGTAGTCGAGGTCTCAGATGGAAAACAGAAGGTGAACACTAAGGATAATGACTTTCAGAAGAGTGTAATTAAAGTGAGCTGCTGGTTACCTGCTCTCTACAACACAATTCTGCTCAAATGCAAGGGATTCTTACCAAACATTATTTCAGAAGAAACACAATTTCACTTTTGTATCGAGATAAACATAAATATCACGTCCAAAGAATTCTAACTAAAAGCAATTTAACAAACAAAAATATAATATTATTAGCAAAATTGTAATTATGTTTTTGATTGTCAAAAGACAAAATACTTTAAACAGCTTTTAATGTTTACCAATCACGGAAAATAAAGTCCACAGACTTTCAGATTTTATGTTTTAAATACTATATTATGTACATGTACTATATTAATACATATTGTATTGGTCTTAGATCATATCTCATGAAAACTATTTGGTGATTAAAACATGACTGGTAGACATTAATAACATATTAAGATATATATGACCCTGGACCACAAAACCAGTCTTATGGGTACATTTTTTTAAATTGAGATTTATACATAATCTGAAAGCTGAATAAATAAGCTTTCCATTTATGTATGGTTTGTTATGGTAGGACAATATTTGGCCGATATACAACTATTTGAAGATCTGGAATCTGAGGGTGCAAAAAAAACAAAATATTGAGAAAAACGCTTTTAAAGTTGTCCATTTATGTTGGCGATTTTGCTGCATACACTCACAAAAGTAAATTTTTGATATATTTAAGATAGGAAATTTACAAAATATCTTCATGGATCATGATATTTACTTAATATCCTAATGATTTTTAGCACAAAATAAAAATTATATATTTTTTGACCCATACAATGTTTTGTTGGCTATTGCCACAAATATACCCGTGCGACTTATGACTGGTTTTGTGGTCCAGGATCACATATACACACACTGTATATTATTCTTAAAATGTTATTGTCTACCAATCATGTTTTTAAAATGAAACCAAAAATTAAACATGAAGTTTTCAGTATTTTAGAAAGATTTAAAAGACTTATCTCACTCACCAGGTGGTTTTATTGTATTGGACACATAATATATAACCTCTTAAAAAATATATAGTTCAATGTATTATATAGGTTGACCTGATCTATTGGGTTATTCCAATAAAATAATATGCATTATTATATAAAAATATATTTAAAACATTTAAATATTTATAAATATGAGGACTGAGGACTATTTTCCCTTTCAGGTCTCATATATTTGGTATTAACTGTCTGTGGTGTGACAATTTGAAAAGGTCTGACATGTACGCAAGATTGGTATATGGTTACAAATCACAAATAGTACATGGAGAAATAAAATGTCTTACATGAGTCCTGTGAAGCCTTTGAAGCAGCCGCAGAGGAAGGTGTTCCCCACAGCCTTACAATCACCCCCGTTCTGACAAGGTGAGGGCATGCAGGGTGACACCTCCACCTCACACCGAGACCCCGTGAACTGTGGCAGGCAGCTGCAGGAGAAATCTGAGGACAAACGCAGTAAGAACCAAGACTTAGAAGTCAAAGCTAATCTGAACAACTCTACTGAGTGTTATACGCGCTTTCTATTTCTCACCACCAGAGGGCAGCTTTGCACAAGAAGCTCCATTCTGGCACGGCCCTCCGAGGCACGGATCAGGAAATAAAACACATCCCAGCTTCACGTCACTCAGCCCGGCTACCTCTGCGTACCGGCTCCTCTTATTTTGTAAAGGGAGCTCATTCCCATTGAGCATGATGGACCCGAGGCACCCTTGGAAGCCGCCTTGAGCCCGTGGGGGCCTCTGCCCGCCTCTGCCCACTGGTCTGTTCAACACCTGAGCCCCGAAGAATAGCGTTCCGTCTGCAGCCAGGGGCCAGATGAGGACAGGGGCCCGCGCAGAACGCCGGCGCTCCACATAGCTGTCGTCCAGAGAAAGGAGAGTGTAGTTACTGGTGAGTTCCAGGGTCACGGTGTGCCAGGACCCGTCATTGATCGGACGACCGGAGATGCCCAAGCTGTCCAGTCTGTTGTCACAGTCCATCTGAAACCACAGACGTCCTTCCTCTATCTGAACAAACACAGACACACAACCACTCACTAGAGCAAACAATCAGACAATTCCAAATGAAGTTTTTGCACCTATGAAGATGATTAATGAGTGATGAGTCTTTCATTGCTCCCTTTGCCAAGCATGTTCCACATTGCTACATTATGATACGCAATGTTGATTTTTGCATTACAGTAAAATGTGGGGGGAAAATGTGCTTAAGCGACAAGAAATGCATTGATAAATATAGTGTGTGTGTGTGTGTGTGTGTGTATTCACATCTTACCTTGAGAAGTGTGCAGGGGTCAGCGCGTGTGTACATGATGACTCCTTGGCTCTGCAGCGTTCTGATTCTCAAGCCCAGCTTCATGTCTCCGCACTTATCACTGTCCGTCACTCTGTATTTGATGTAACTGTTTCCTGCAAAACTCAAAGATGTCTGGCCTACCAGCACAAGCATAGAAATCAATCAGTCCAAGTAAAAGCAACACAAAAAAAAACTTTTTCACAAAAGATATAGAAGTGTTTGACCTCAAAAATGTACACTAAAAATGTAACTTGAATATGCACCCATAGGATATCCCACAAGAGAGAGATGTTATTTGAAAGGAAATCAAACTGCTGAAGGGGCTCAAAATAAAAAATTCTATATGGTATCATTTGTATTATATCATGCTATACACTTTCCCCAGAGTTTATGTTTGTTTGTTTTTAACGCCATGCCAACTTCTGTGACTATTTTCATGGAAAGAAAAATGTATGGTAAAACTATATCAGGTGTTTACAATTTATTTTTGCTAAAAACTCTAAAAGTATATTTGGTTTAACTTTGTTAAAAATTTCTTCAAACGAGTTAACTGAATAAAAAAAGGTTTCTCACAGGGTTAAAACCAGCACAATGTAATAAAACACCCTTCAATGACAAAGAGTTTTGAAAGAATAAACATTTTGGTAGGTCTTCTATATATATATATATATATATATATATATATATATATATATATATATATATATATATATATATATACACACACACACACACACACACACACACACATATATATATATATATATATATAAATGATAGTATGCACACATCAATCTCTATACTCTTTAAAATGAATGCAAATACATTATGGAGTAACAAAGGAAAGCAGTTTCATTTCTTTTTTGTATGATTTAAAATTTGGTATGGGCAGTAGTAAAATCTAATATTTAAATAAAATGCACTTGATTTTTTAAGAAAATATTTATGTAAAACTATTCCCTTTACAGTTAAGAACCAAATGAATACAGTTTCAAATAAATATATGTAGGCCTACAATGAAAATCAGTGAGAAATATTTATTTGTAATATTTCCAGGAAAGTATATACATAGCTTTTTTAAAAACAGCTTTTCCAATGCTGTTAATGTATTTGCCGTCACTAATAAATATATAAATATTTTAACTACTTCCTTTAGCCTATATGCTGCAACTAAACACGTGACAAACACTTGAATATTTCCCAGCTCACAACTCACGGTTACATTCTACATGTTAAAAGTGTTGCTAACCCCCTTTTTGAAATATGAAATGCTGCTTTAGCCAGGGTCAAAAGTGGCCTTAAGCCAGAGTTTAAAAATGAGCAGCGTGAAAACATATTTGAGTCTAACCTGCGCATTTGTCAAGTGTGTCAGGCAGACACTGACAGAGAGAGGGCGCTGTGGGGCTGCTGCGCACACACTGCATGTCTGACGGACACGTTTGGCCATCACAAAGCTCTAGAGAAGATGGACAAATTCCTCCTGCAATGGGCACAAAAAGTAAGAGAGCAAGCAAATGGATATTCTGCGACTCAAGCCACTGCTAAAATTTAATCTACAAGGATAAATAATGCATACTATGAAATGCATCCTAGAATAAATATTTGAATTAGTTTAGCCCGTTTTATCATTGGAGACTGCAGCAGAGCTCTAACCTGGGCATGTGCACATCTCTTTGCTGCTGAAGCGTGGCGACACGAAGCTCACTCTGGAGGTGGTGTAGGTGACCAGGCCGATGGGATCGAGACTGAGGGTGAGCTCACAGACTCTCTCCTCGCACTCAAGCTCCCCTGAGCAGCTCTGATCCAGGATGTTGACCACCCGCAGCGCTCCCTTTAGTAAACCCTTCGCCTCTTCCAGCTTGAGAGCCAGTTCCCCTGGGCCCACAAAACCCCCATCCGGAGTCTCCATGGCAAGAAGCACCTCCAGCTGACTGGAGCGACTAATTGGCTGCACTCCCAAGATGTGGAGGGGGTCTGGCCCGTCGATAACACCCGTCCCATCACCAACCAGTGAGCTGCGGAGAACCTTCTTCAGGTCTTCCATGTAAACACCCACAAAATCCTCAGGGGTCAGGTCTTGGAAACGCAGAGTCACTGCATTCTGCACCATCTCATCTGTGGCTTGCTCCACCTGGACACTAACAGCCACTGTTACAGAAAACCGTCCATCACTGACTGTAGCGTTTAGGGAGTACCTGGGAGAAAACACACGGTGTTACAGATACAGACAAGGTCATTATCGTAAACTAAAACAAACTAATAAAAAACATTTCTTTCTCTTTTTAAAGATTTATTTTTGGCCTTTTTGGCTTTGTTCGGATACAGATGCAGTACAGTTTTGAGAGAGGACAGGAAGTGGAGTAAGAGAGAGAGGGGGGTGGGGTCCGGAAAAGGACTACAGGCTAGGACTCGAAATCGGGTCGCATGAAGCGCTGCCCATGAGGCTACTGAAAACACTATTAAAAACATTTCTGTTAGTTGAAATAAAGCTGAAATAAAATAGAATAGAAATATTAGTTCAAAAATGAAAATTAGAAATGTTGCATTAGCAATAAACTGAAATAAATTTAAGTTTAGGCACTACAATTATTAACTGGAAATATATAAAAACTATAACTAAAACTGTAAAAAAAAAAGAAGAAAGAATTAAACCCAAATAGCAATATATATATTTTTTTAAATGACAAAAGCACAATGAAATCACTAAGAATTAAACTAAAAGTAACATGTAAACTAAAAATATAAAACAAAAGCAAAAACTAAAACTAAAATAAAACCTAAAATAACACTGGTTACTGATTATTATGAAGCAAATTTGCAGTTTTACAAGCACAAAAACATATGTAGAAATATACATTGATTATCCAATAATATTATGATTTCAGCTTATATCTGAATCTGCTAATTAACCAATTTATTGCACTGAAGAAAGAGAGATTTATTTTTCTTTAACTACCAGCACATTTAATCGGTTTATTTTTTATTAAAACTAAATTTAATTTGGTTATATACAAGTTCACAAATAGTCTGAGAAACTATTTACAATGCAACATTTTTTTAAATGTCTAGATTTGGTTGTTTTATGCTTGTCCTAGAAAATTAATTATTACTTAAAAACTATGAAATTGTAAACAAAGAGTGAAATAAACTTATCGACTTTTCAATGTGAAAATGATCTACGTTATATCGAATTACACACATATTGACAGTGCCATAGCTGTCATTTCCACCACATTCGACAATTTTGCACCAATAGTTTTTTCCCCCAATAGAAAAAACTGATTTGTAACGCTTTACAATAAGGTCTAATGCATTAACTAACACAAACTAACTATGAGCAATATATTTTTACAGCATTTATTAGCATTTAATGTTGGTTAATATAAATGTTTATGTTCATGTTAGTTTACAGTGCATTAACTAATGTTAACAGATAAGACTTTTGACCTTAAAAATGTTTTGGTAAATGTTGAGATCAACATTAACTAAGACTTGTAAATGCTGTATAGGTATTGTTCTTTATCATGATAACTAATGTTAACAAATGAAACCTTATTGTCAAGTGTTATACCGAATTATTTTCATCATTTACAATCAAGCTGTAATTTTGTGAAATAATGCAACAAGCCTGAAAAGTCTTCATAAATGCTAGCAATAAAGCTGTACGATTTGCATTAGCTAGTCATGTTTGAGGACATGCAGGACTATTTAAACTTTAAATAAAACAAACTAGTGAGAGTATATTTTAATATCAAGGTCAACAAGGTCACAAGTGCCCATTGTTGAAGAAATACACACTTGACTTAAGGTTGTTTCGAATTAATTTACCTTCCAGGCTCCAGGCCATTTTGTGCCACAATCTTCCCGTCCTGTCTGTTAATTTTGAAAAGACTCTTAGTTTGTGGTCTCTGACTGAAAGAGAGAACATCATTCTCGTCTCGGTCTGTGGCATAGATCTTCCCTATAATCCCGCCAGGAAACACATCTGCTGCCATGACAATGTTGATTTCCAGTGGGAAGGCCACAGGTTTGAAGAGGCTGTCTCCGATGACGCGCACAAACACAAAGGATGTGGAAGACAGACGAGGCTTCCCAGAGTCACGCACCTTGTTGACAAGGACAAAAACACATTGTACAATTCTAAAGCTTTAAACTAAAGAACTGTATTCAATTCCTTAGAAATGTCACTGCAGCTATATTATAATATTAACATGCCTAAGACTTTTGCACGGTACTGTACATGAGTGGTTCTTTATCTACAGACACTTTTATGTTAAAGGAGCTGTATGTAAGATTGTGGCCAAAACTGGTACTGCAATCACTTTCAAATTACTGTAGAGCGGTGTATCCCCTCCCCCTCCCCCTCCCCCTCCCCCCTGACTCGAGGTTGCCAGATAGGCTGCAGGATCCAGCAGGAACGTAGGCTGACACGTAGCTGTGGTAACTAGAGCAGAGCTGGCAACCCGGATGCTGAAACACTACTGACTTTGTGATTGGTAGATAGGTGGAGGGTGGTGCATCAGGCCAAAACACAACATGACAACATCAACATCAGTTGAGGGCTGCAACTATCACTTTTTAAATGACAATATCCTGGCCGGACTACTGTTGTCAGTGATATAAGTATTTGAAATGAACATGATTTCTTAATGTCTAGTGACATATCAGGGCCATTTTATGATTAATTGAAATACATTTCTTACATACAGCTCCTTTAAAAATCAAGGTAAATATCACTTGTGGGTCCGTGAACCTTCTGTTAATTTGATTTTCTACTTAGAAATAAAGAGAAATAAAGAGAAGTGAGAAACGGTTTGATTTTTGTTTTAAGAAACGTAAAAATTAAAGTTTTTCGTACTTTTAGTTCATGGGTAAAAAATGAGTTTATGCTTTAATATTTGTTTTGAATGTGTGGGCGGCCCTGAAACGGCACTTTAGTCTACTGTCCCTATTCTTCTATACTACATGGTATACGCAGTAACCGTGAGCTCAGATCATTTTCTATAGAAGATACATGGCAGGCGAGACAAGTTTGTTCACGAGAACTACTAGTGGCGCTTACAAGATAAAAAAATATATATATATATATATATATATATATATATATATATATATATATATATATATTTTCACGGCTGATGCATGTTACTGACAAATCAGAGTTGATTTAATTCATAACAATAAAACGCCATTTGGCTTTATGTGATCTAAAACAACATGGAGGAAAATGTTACTCATTTTTATTAATTTTATTCTCAAAAAGCCTATTTAAGAAAAACCCCAGATGCAACATTTCACTCGCTATTATAAGCAAAACATTTTTATTTAATAATAACATTATTTGTGTTTCATGGTAAAAACCAAACCCCACATAAAAATAACTAATATTATTTATAATAAAACTCTGCTTAAGTTTTCACCATAATAATTAGTCTACTGGAGTGTCTTAATGCCCAATTATAGGCTGGAATTATGGAATTACTTTGGAATTATGAACTGAAGCGAGATCATGTTAATGCCTTACTGTCGCTATTCCAGATAATTCAAGTCCTGCATCCATTCAGTCTTCCATGTAGGATATAGTTTGGGGAAAAACCCAACTAGTAAAATGTGTACAAGTTTAATTTAAAAATAGCACTTTAACTAATGGGAGTGTGAATTAAAGGTTGTCCTCACGGAGGAGGAATGGTATCAAACAGTGGAGAGAATTTAATTGGAAGTGTTTTATGAGGTTTTTCATCACTCCTTATTTGAAGAGTAAACAACTTGGGATACCTCAGGACTGTTGGAGGGACTGTGGTAGTAGGGACCCAAACCACGCCCACATCTTCTGGACATGTCCTAAAATTCAACCATTTTGGACTATCGTTAACAATACATTACAGAAGGTGTTGGGATAAAATTTCCCAAAGGAATGTAAAGTTATGTTTCTCGGAAACATCACAGAAAGTGTGCGGAAGGAGGACCTTTATTTATCCAAGATTTTATTATCTGCGGCCCGAAAGGCTATTACTAGACTTTGGCTCAAATCGAACATCCCAGATCAACGGCAATGGACAAGTTTAATTCAAAGCATTTTTATAATGGAAAAATTAACCTACACTATAAGGTTAAGAGAATCTTCATTTAAGGAAAAATGGAGAAAATGGACCCATTTTCTGGCCCTAGAGTCTGCATAACTGTTCTTCCCAATACAACTGTACACTGAGTGTTAATTTTGTGAGATTCTACTGATTGGGTTTCTGGTAAACTTGTGCAAAAGATGGTAGAAGTATTGTATATGTAAGGTTTATTGATCAGTGATTTCGATGATCACAGTTTTACTTATTTTTGTATCAATTGTACTAAATGCCTCCTCCTTAGCTTCCTTTGATTTTGTTCAATGTACAGTATGTTACCTTTTTTGTTGTTGTTGTCATAAAACTCCAATAAAAATGAAAGTATATATAAAAAAATAGCACTTTAACTAATGTAAGTAACTCATCAGAAATGATCTCCTCTGCTGAATCAAGTCACATTCTTCCTCTAAGGTAGACTAAATTCAAGGCTTATTCCTTACGGTAAATTATTCCAAAAACAATGAAAAGTAGCCTATTTAGTAACCTGATGAAGCTAGGTGCTTTGTTTTATCGAGGTGATTATGGATGATTATCATATAATAGCTTGCACTTCGTGTGTGATAATGAGCTCAGACAAGATCGACTGTACATGTCAGATGTTTTGCTGTTTGTTCACAGTTTGCCCACTTTGTTTTTCATTTTGTTGTTATTTTGAGTGTATACAAATAGAAGTAGACAGTTTTGAATGATGTCTTACTCTTATCTATATGACTAAAAATGAAGAGTATTTTAAGTTATTTCCGCTGTTATCAAGAAACAATGCAAGGAATCGCACCAGTGCTCCGCTGACCAGAGAAGTGTGTTGTTATGCTGTAAACAAGATGTATATTGGCAAGAAATATAAGCAACAGTCAAACAGTATGAAGAAACATTATTGTAACTAATTTGCAGAGCAGTAGCTACATTAGATCTTTATTCTGCATGATGGGGCAGACAGTAGGCTATATAGAAGACAGGGTGAGTTGAAAAGGGGTGTCTCAGGACCACCCATGCATGCAAAACAAATATTAAAGCATAATCTCACATTTTTTTTACCCATGAATAAAATCTAGCTTCATTTTAATTTTTCCATTTCTTAAACAAAAGGAAAAATAAAAAAAATCAAACCATTTCTCGTTTCTCTTTATTTCTTTTTAAGTAGAAAATCGAATTACCAGAAGGCACACAGACCCTTGTGAAGAAAATATTGTTATTGTGTGTCATTCCTAATCAAATTATAATTGGGTCAAATAATATAAAAAGTGGTATTTTTTGTTAAATTATTTATAATTCATTATTTAGAATATATAAAATGAGTTATGGAATTAACCTTAGAAAAGTCATTCCAGAAAAGTGCTCATAGTTGAAGAAACACCCACATGTGATTTCAGTCATTCTGAACTCACTTTTAAAGTCGCAATGAAATTAAAAATGGACAAATCTTATTTATTTATTTTTATGGAATATTAAAGTACTTATTATAAATGATTTATCTGTGCACATCTTTTTTTTTAAATTCATGTGCCCTCATAATCTTTAATCAAAATAACTTCCCCTCCCTCGTGCAGCGACATCTCTTCTCTGATGATGTTTACTGCCGTGAGGGCGGGACAACCTGTCACTCACATGACATCACAGCAATAGCAAACCACAACCATCCAATCAATTCAAGAACAAATTCAAGTCCCACTCAAAAACATTTCTTGCTCGAGAAGCCGTTTCACTCGGTTATACATCACAATAGGGAACCATCTATCCCAACTTCTGTTTCATGTTGACTTTAACAGACATTTTACTTTTTTGAGCTGTTTTCTGGAGTTGTACTAACCTGTAGCTCAAGCGTATACTCCCGCGTTGCATCTGGACCAAACTCTCGACTTGTCCGTAATTCTCCATTCTGGTCCAAACTGAAGGCATTGCCCTCATTTCCAGACACGATGCGAAACTCAAAAGGTGCCCCATTTCTAGAGGAGTCCTTGTCAGAAACTGACAGTGTGAGGATGGTAGTTCCTGCAGGCTTGTTCAACTTGAATAAAAAAAATAAAAAAAACCAGAAATAAGGTCTCAATTCAAAAAATTCCTGAAGAGAATGTGAGAGGTGCTTGACCAGTCTTCAATGCTAGTGTGCTGTGGGTAATTGGTACGACTAGGGGATTTCTTAGATACTTTATCATCCTGGAGGTAGATCATAAGACATAGCTCTCCTCAACAAGCCGTACAAATCATTTCCATGGGGAGATGAGTTTTGTGCCGAAATGTTATACTTTATCTCATTTTTTTCTGCCTTCTAACATAAATATTTATGTATTTGCTCTGAAATGGCTTGAAAGGCTGATTTTTGTTGTTAGAGGACCCTTCATTTCAACCAAGTAAATGCTAAATGTTAAGAGCATTATATAAAATACAGCAAAAAAAAAAAAAAATTCTTATAAACAATAAAAGCAAAGAAGAATTTTTTATATTTTCCATATATATTAAGCAATATTACAGAACAATATTAGACATAATAATCATAAACTGCAACATTGACCAACATGCACTACCAATCAAAAGCTTGGGGTCAGTAAGTTTTTTTTAAGAAATTAATACTTTTATTCAGCAAGGCCACATTATTGATCAAAAGTGACAGTAAAGACAAACTGTGTTCTTTGTACCTTTCTATTCATCAAAGAATCCTGCAAATCTTGTAATGTTTCCACAAAAAATATTAAGCATCACAATTTTTTTTAACACTGATAATAACCAATCAGCATATTAGAATGATTTCTGAAGGATATTGTACACACTGAAGACTGCAGTAATGGCTTCTGAAAATTCAGTTTTGCCATCACAAGAATAAATGACATTTTAAAATATATTAAAATAGAAAATTGTTATTTTAAATTGTTATAATATTTCATAATATTACAGTTCTTACTGTATTACTGATCAAATAAATCCAGCCTTGGTGAGAATAAGACACTTCTTTCAAAAGAATGAAAGCATCTATTTTATGTATGCGACAATGTCTATTGCTGCAAATAAAAGAGTTAGACTGTGGCTCACACCTGAATCACAGCTGAAGCATTAGCGGGAGAGAAGATCGGCGGGTTGTCGTTCACATCAGCAATCTCGATATTGACATTCACAGTGGTTGACTTGGCAGGTGACCCGCTGTCAAATGCTTGCACAGACAATGAGTAGCTTGAGACCTTGTACAAGTGAGACAGGAGGATAAATGTCAGGCAAAAACAGTTTAGAATGACTCAACTCTTATTAAATGTCTTTTTTAGAAGAACAAGACTGTCCGCTCACCCACAGTCACACAAAAGCCTCAGTTTCAATCCTACATTTGCCTAATTAAAGACTTTACGGCTGATTTAAACATAATTGGCCGAAATCATGCAATGTCTCAGGAGAGTGTCTCGAAGAGATGTCAAGATTCATTAGTCAAAGTACCCAAGCTCATTCCAAGGACTAACCGTCTCTCTGTCCAGTGCCTTGTTAACTTTCAGAAGCCCAGTGACAGGGTCGATCCAAAACTGGTTGTCACGGTCCCCTTTCAGAATGGAATAAGTTATTCGCCCATTGATCTGACTGTCCAGGTCCTCTGCAAACAGCTGCACATAACAAATAAGATAAAAAGCCAAAAATCCCTGAATTTATATGGATCATGAAGCAAATTACACCCTCTTACGATAAATTATATTACAGCTCAAGTACACAGTACAAATGAATAACTAGCGTAATTCATTAAGGGGATTTATGCGAGCAATAAGCTTGATTATATGCTAGCTGTGAAATTGAAATTATGTCTGTGGCTAATTAAATGCCAATGAAGTGGCTCGGCTAATGAGAGAACTTTACCCTTGTGACGGTCTCTCCGATGGCTACGTCCTCGCTGATCAGAACATTGTAAATGTCCTCGCTGAATGAAGGCGAGTTGTCATTGACGTCCAGTAGCTCTATGGTCACTATGGTCCTGGCCGTCAAGGGAGGCGATCCGCCATCAAAGGCCTCGACATTTAGGAAAAAGTCCTTGCAGAGCTCATAGTCAAGATCGTCCACCACAGAAATAATGCCTGCAATCATACGAGATATGAGTCAGAGCAAAGCCAATTAATTTATATGCATATGATAGATGCCACATTTACATATCTTTCAATACAAAGGCTCCTTTGGATGCAAGAAAAGCAAGAACGTTTAGCTCACACACAATAGCCAAAAGAAAGCACTGTACTTCCTTGCGCCTTTAAGAGCTTAATTCTCTTAAAGTACAGGTTTAAACTAAAGCACATTATTCTTTTGTCAAAACTGAATGAATGGAAAGTGATATAACTATAAAAAGTTGTTATATTTCAGGGTTTCCACTGACTGCCTACATATTTTTAAGAGACAAAGAGCGATCTCAGTAACTGTTCCCATGTTTTCTGCATCTTAAGCACGATTATTAGAATTTTGTGGAGCATTCATAACTAATTTTCCCAATCGCTGCACTTATATTGTGCTGTTTTAACAGACACAATTTGTCAAATCATAATGTCCTGTCTAGAGTCAATAGACTCTCTTACATTTCTCTCAATGATTCATGAAGAAAGGAAATATAAATGACCTGACAATAAGCCTTTGTCTGTGTTAGTTACAAGTAAGTTCTTGAAAGAAATTGAACTAAAAACTGCAAAACAATTTCAAACCAGAAATAATTGTTTTATGTGCAGAAAACATCCGTCTCCCCGCCTTGCCTGTTGATTCATCGATGGAAAACTTTCCCAGCTCATTTCCAGACAAGAATCTAAAGTAGATTTCTGCATTCACTCCAATATCACCACTCGTGGCAAAGACGCGCAGCACTTCTGTTCCTACAGTAACATCTTCAGGCACTGTGGCCGCGTAATCTTGCTTTTGAAACACAGGTGGGTTGTCATTCACGTCCAGAACCATGATGGTGAGGTCCACCTGAGTGGAAAGCGAGTCATCGGCCCCTGCTCGGTCAGTAGCCTTGATCCTGATCGAATACAAGTCTTGCCTCTCTCTGTCCAGAGACTTTTCCAGGATCACCACACCAGAGGATGGGTCAGTGGAGAACATACCATCAGCAGAGTCAACAAGTGTGTACACAATCTTCCTGTTCAGACCTGGGAGAAGGCATAAAAAAAAAAAAAAAAAAAACAGTTTCCCTCTAGAGATTAATGTTTTATGATCCAAAAAAGGATCATTCGCTAAATATAAGGGCTTGCAATGTGATATGCTGTACCTCATCTAAAACAATTTTAAACACAATTTTGTTATTTGTTAATTATTGTGAGAGTTTTATGAGCTTATGTTTTCAGTTTTCAAAATCAAACCGTAGGACTATTTCAAATAAAATGGTGAAGGCAAAAGAGGGTTGAAACGGTTTGGAAAAAAGAGATGGTGACCAGTCACAAGACCACTTATATATTCATATAAAGTTGAACCTAAATGTTACACGTGTGAAATACACACCTTCATCTGGATCATTAGCCTGAAGGCGTGTGATCAAGGCCTTGGGCGACGCGCTCTCATATACACTCGCCATGAACCGTGTGAAGGCAAATGATGGTGCATTATCATTAACGTCCAGAATGGTCAGAGAAATTTCAGAGCGACAGAACAGCCCTCCTCCATCTGTAGCCTGCGCTACCAATTTATAACCCGCAGTTCTCTCCCGGTCCAACAGAGAGGCCGTCTTCAGTTCACCTGGCACAAAAAGAGAGAGACATAAGAAAAGCCTCACAGGATGGATCTCAGAACCATGGGCCAGAGTTGCATTAAGTAAAAACTTCAGTGAGATGAATAAAAGATACTGTAAATGATGGATGGCGGTGCTAAATATTTTTGTGTCTCATAAATGTTTCATTCAATCAAGCCTAAGGACGTCAATGAAGTAATCAATAAATCAATGCTGTCTATCTAAAGATGCTTTAAACTTCCAAGCAATCTGGTATTGTAACCAATTACTTAAAATAATCTAAAGGCTGGAATGCAGTTCACAACTTTTAAAATCTGAACAGTTTTTTAAAACAATAAGCATCATACACTTGCTGAATTTGAAAATATTTACAGAAAACAAACGGGCAGAATTCACTCAATGACACAGGATCATACACTACCAGACTTCTCAAATCACTTTGAACACAAAATCATGCATAAACATGCACATTGTTGCTAAGAGACAAATGACAAATGTCAAACATGTTTGATATCATCAGACTGGAAGGAATCAGTCTGAGGCAAAAAAAAAAGAAAAAGAAGAAGACTTTTTGTGAAACCTGTCAACTCCGACTGCACAAAATCTGCAGACATGCTCTGACTTTATGCAACTAGTGTTGACTCCTCCAGTGCAAAAATCATGTAGTGTATTCAAGCCTTAAGACACTGAAAAAAGTGTAGAGAGTGTAAAAGCAAGTGTGAAAGAAGTTTGTACAGAAATACCAGTATTTGCATCCATGTAAAAATCTTCAACTCCAATGCCAAACAGAGAGTACTGAACTTCTGCATTGACACCAGTGTCCAAGTCTGTTGCACCAATTGTCAGAATAACAGTATTAATAGCCACATCTTCTGGAAACGAGGCCTCATATTGAGTCTAAAAAAATAATGATGAAAAACTATTAAAACTGTGTATTGAATTCTTAATACAAAATACATTTGTGTAAAAAGACTTCATTTACATCAGTATGCAAGCATTAAACATGGCAGTTGTTAACTTGGGCTGTATGAGATGACAAATGCCAGCCTAAATCAATTGCTCAGACCTGATTGCAGATGGGGCTGTTGTCATTGGCATCCATGACAGTGACCTCTACGCCTATGCGGGTTACAAACAGGCCGTCACTGGCTGTGATATTGAGCAGGTATTGATCCTGCTCCTCTCTGTCCAAAGGCCGTTTCACAAAGACCTTCCACTCCCCCTGAACAGGAGCCAGCCCAAACACCCCCTTGGGGTTTCCTCCTGAGTCAAAAAGAATGGCCACAGAATTGAGATAAATGAGCAAGGAAGATTTGTAAAACTCTCTGACAGAAACCAAACTATCATGTATTTAATTTCCATAAACACATAACAATGTTTATATGCTGTAAGATATTATTGTTCTTTAATTGAAATAAAACAAACATAATATTTCAAACTATACTGAACACATCAAATAAAAATTTGTGCTTACACCCATCAAAATAAGTCTAAGAGCATGCTAAGTGAACCGAAACACTTAGGGACACTTTTGGAGAGGGTATATAAAGTATCCCAAGTTATTGAAAACAATAAACTGAGCTTAAATCTAACAATCTGTTCACATCCCCAGATGGTCTTTAAACAAAGTAATGTGACACATAAAGCAGATGGCTCTTTACTCATATAGCTTTTGCACACTTAGTTCATTAAATTAAACCCTTTCAATGTGATTATCTTTCCCGGAGAGCCTCCGAGAGCCATAAATCATCCTCCAGTGGCCTACTTTAATACGCACCTGTGATATGGAAGCTGACAAGCCGATTCTGATCAGAGCTATCCCCATCACGAGTGCTCAGCACTGAAACCACCTCCCCCAGTGGGTCACTCTCTCGCACAGCACCTCTGTAGTACTCCCTCTCGAAGGTAGGGGGGTTGTCATTGACGTCTGCTATTGCAACAGTCACTACAGCTGTTGAGGATAGTGAGACACCTTCACCTAGATCAGATGCCACCACGTTGAAGGTGTAAGATGGGCACATCTCATGGTCCAGGTCACCGAGAGTAGTGATCCAACCAGTCTTGCTGTCAATAACAAACATAGCACCGGAGACAGATTTAGATCCACTTGCTTTGTCCTGGTCTTGGTTTATGGTCGGGCCAAGGCTGTAATTAACCTGTCCGTTAGAGCCCCAATCAGGGTCAAGTGCTCGTACCTGGATAACCCGTGTACCCCTAGGCATGCCCTCCATAACCATGGCCACATAAGAACTGGTTCCGAATAATGGTTTGTTGTCATTCACATCTAGCACCTTCACTTCTACATCTACTACAGACATAGATTCAACCAGCGCCTGCCTCATGGTGGCAGCAACTTTGAAACGGTAAATGTTGATGAGTTCATAGTCAAGGGGGCTAACAAGCCTTAGAAGTCCAGTTTCTCTCTCGACCAAAAATGTCCCACCCAGGTTACTCTCCCCAGTCTCTCCATTTACCACAGAAAATGAGGCAGTCTGACCAGGACTTAAGTACACTGATCCCAAGGCTGTTCCAACAGGTGTGTCCTCTGGGACTGTGTAAGAGTACTGGGGCTGGGTGAAGGAGGGCACATTTGCATCAGGTGGTAAGACATGAATAAATGCAGACACAAGGGAATGTTTGGCTGGGATCCCGCCATCAGTAGCTTTGACAAAAAAGGAGAGGACCGTTCCTCTGAGATGTGCCATGCTTCCCTTTGTGACCATCCAGCCACTGTCAGGCTCAATCTCCAGCACATCTACTAGAGGAAGCTTTGCCTCACTGTACAGCGAGTAGCTAACTCTGCCATTGTCGCCGGCATCTGGGTCCTGAGCCTGGATCTGAGTCACCAGCGATCCCATTGGCATGTTAGCCTTTATGCTAACTCTATACTCCATAGCCCTAAAAAGTGGAGCATTATCATTCTCGTCAGCAAGAATTACCCTAACGGTGCAGAAGGATGCTCTTCCCCCACCATCAAGTGCCATTACAGTTAGCACAATGTCTCGGTTCACTGGGTTCTCTCGGTCCAGTTTCTGAGCTGTCGTTATTAGACCATCAGCTCCAATGTAAAACTGAGTCTTTCCAAGGTCATTGATAAAAGAAAACATGATCTGACCAAAAATCCCTGAGTCCTCATCTGTGGCACGCACCTGAATGACTCTGGTACCTGCAGGGGCATTCTCGCGGACCTCTGCCAAGTAGAACCGTTGACTAAAGACAGGGCTGTAAAGGTTAGCCCCCATGACTTGAATGTTCACCTGTGCAGTGTTGGTGAACACCCCATCTGATACAGACACATTGAGGTTGTACGCTGTCCGCATCCCCTGTCTGCGTTGGCTGGACAAGGAAATGACACCTGTCTGGGAGTCTATTATGAAGCTCATTTTCTCATCTCCAGAGAGTATGCTGTACCTCAAACTCTCAGCATCTGAGCTGTCTGCATCAGAAGCCTGGACACATGTCACAATGTGCCCTCTGGGAGCCAGTTCGCTCATAAAAGCTTCATAAAGTGGTTGGCTGAAGGACGGTGGGTTGTCATTAACGTCACTCACCAAGACGGTGACAGTGACTTCACTGCTCTGGGATGGGGAACCATTGTCTGTTGCCCTAACGATAAAGCTAAAGCTTGGTGTAAGTTCATAGTCCAAAAGACGGCCCGTTAACACGAGTCCACGTGTGCTGTCAATGAGGAAGTAGTCTGTGCTGTTAAATCCATCAGAGAGGATCTGATAGTTAATCACATTGTTTTTGTCAGAGTCTTTGTCTGTTGCCAAGAGTTGTATCACGCTAGAACCGATCATTGAGTTTTCTGACACAGTGGTGGTGTATGAGGCATTGAGAAATGCAGGGGCATTGTCATTTACATCCACCACAACTATGTCCACATCTACTTCAGATCTGGCTCCAGTGAGAGTGTCCATAGACCTGACGGTTAGCCTGTAGTAGGGTGTGGTCTCATAGTCTAAAGGATATATGACATTAATCACACCACTGTCAAAGCCAATGTCAAATTGAAAGGAGGGATCCCCTTCCACAATAGTAAATATAATGTTTTGGCCCTCTGGACTGGTGGCATTTATGCATAAAACGGGAGTGGACACTGCAATGTCCTCTCTTACTGATATGCCATAAAAAGACTTGTCAAACACAGGCATGGCCTTGTTCACAACTGTAACTGGAAGCTCAACAACAGTGAACAAGGAGGGGTAGCCTGCATCACGTGCAAGGACGACAAGTGGATATTCAACATTGGACAAGTCTGCATCAAAGGCCCTTTTAAGAGTAAGTTCCCCAGTGAGCTTGTTCACTTCAAATTGTGGATGGTCCTCCTTAAGCTCATAATACACAGCTCCATTTATCCCTTTGTCCAAATCTGTCGCGGACACCTGGAAAATGGGTGAGCCAGGTTCTGCATCAACCTGCACAGCAGCATAATATGGAAGGCCTTGAAACTCAGGAGCATTGTCGTTAACATCCTCAACTTCTACTCTGACGGTTACTCTAGCAACTCGCAGCTGGTCGTATTCTCTACTCACTTCTACTACCAGCTCATACAGTTCCTGTTGTTCTCGATCAAAAAGGACTCCTGTGGTTTGAATAACCCCTGATGTGGGACGAATTGTAAAGCGTGTCCCTGAATTCAAAAGAGTGTACTTTAGTGGTTCATTTAAGCGGTTTCCTACAGCATTTATAATGCTCACGGTGGTAATGTTCAAACTATTCTCCAGTACAGAGGAGGAGTAAGAGGTTTGACTGAAAAGGAGACCACTGTCCATAGCCTCCCTGACCACCACAGTCACAAGTGCTGTGCAAAAGTACCGCCCATCTGACACTTTGACATTGAAACGATAACGGTCTTTGGAGAGTTTTTTGTTTTTGACCGTGAGGACACCCGATGATGGATTTATTTCAAAGTGCTCCAAGTTGCTATCAGCCAAAGAATACATCAAATCAGTGGTCATGTCTGGATCAGTGGCTTCTACTCTCAGAACCTCAACCCCAGCATATGTTGGAAGAAGCAACACAGTGTCATAAGCTTCTTGTGAGAACTGAGGGGGAGAGTCATTGACGTTCGCAACTCTGATTAGGACCTTGGCTGGCTTCTCAGCTGTTATCTGAGGTCTACCACTGTCCCGCACATTAACAGAAAAATAAAAAGCACTGAATGTTTCATAGTCCAGCTGGGCTATAGTTCTGACTGAGCCTGTTCCCGAGTCCACAGTAAAGAACAATTTAGCTGTGTCCTCCACAATCTGGAAGATCAGGAGGGCATTGTGATTCTTGTCAGCATCTGTGGCTTCAATTACCAAGGGCTTTCCATCCTCACTCATCACCACACTATTGATAGGGGCTGCCTCACTGATGGTCCCTTTATATGTGAGCTCCTGGAAAACTGGAGGATTATCATTTTCATCAACAACCTGGATGCAGACAGTGACAGTGGAGGCAATCCCAGCCATGTTGACAACCTGAATGGCCAACATATATGAGGAGGTCGTCTCAAAGTCTAAATCCCTTTGAGTTGTGATGACACCTGTGTAACGATTTATTTTAAATCTCCTTTCTTCATTCCCTTGTTTAATGTCATAAATCAGTATGGATCGACTAATCGCACAGACCATTAAGACAAAAGTCCCGACAGCAACATTCTCCGTAATCTCAGCCTGGTATTCTTGTTGGGCAAACTTTGGACTGGAGAAATCAGACAGAGAGATGGCGATCCTAGCAGCAGTGGTGCTACTTAATGCCGGTGTACCTCCATCTGTAGCTCTCACAGTAAGGGTATAAAAACCCACAGATGTAAGGTCCAGCTCTCTGGCTACTGAAATTATGCCAGATAGTGGATCTATTCCAAATAAGCCACCAGTGTTGCCTGAGAAAGAAAAGAAAATGACACATGCCTGTCAGTTCATCATGAAAAGTGGCATTTCAGGTAAAGGATATATCAAAGATAAATCTTAAGATGCATGACATGTTAAAAGAAATGAGCTAATGCATCACACTCAGCGGCATAGACAATCAGTTACTCAAAACAGCTGAACAATGGAAATGTTATCAGGGAGCGTAATAAATTCAAGAGCAGAGAACATGGTGTTTACCTGCATCAATTGAGTAAACTATCTCCCCGTTTCTCCCTGAGTCTCTGTCTAGTGCGATCACCTGCAAAGCTGACGTTCCTGGTGGGGCCGACTCAAACACTGTACTGTCATACATAGTGCGAGTAAAAAAGGGTGGCTGGTCATTGGCATCCTCCAAAGTCACAATAATACGTGCCAGATCTCTGTAATAGGGAAATTCTTGATCTTTAACCTAAAAAAAGAAAAGGAAAAAAAGGAGGAAACACAGGGCGACAGAGCTGAGGAGAAAAACTAATAGTTTTTGCATGGAAAAGATTTGTGAAGAAACAAGCAAAATGAGAAAAAAAAGGAATAAAAAAGACAGAAAGGAACAGTTAAAAATGCAAACTGTCAAAATATAAAAGTTGGTATGCTGAGCTTTATTTCTGATAATTTAAAATACTTTAAAATACTGTACTAAAACCAGGAAACAAATAGAACATTTCTAATTTTGAACACAAAAAAAATATGTTATGAACATTTAAATATTTTCTGAATCATGCTGTATAACAAACATCAGGTTTTACACACACTTGTGGAGTCCATTCCACCATGTCAGCAAATTATTTAGCAATTAATGGTAATATAATTTAAGTATTATATTAAAGTATTATTTTAAAAAAAATATATATAATTCTTAGGAAAAATGCAAATAGTGAGGCATTTATACTAGTGATCTCAGACCTTTGGACCCCACTGTATGTCATAAGTGATTTTAAATCTAAAACATGTCATTTCACACATCAACTAATCTACCAATATATTGCAACCTCAGTTCAGTCGTATTATAGAAATCTTGTTTCTTACCATAATAGTAAGGATGTGTTGAGTGCAGACCTCATAGTCCAGTCGATCTGCTGTGTACATGACACCAGTACCAGGATTGATCCGAAACATCCGCATGCTTGCCGGATCAACGCTGCCATGGATGGAGTAGCTCAACTTTGCCCGTTCATCCTTGTCCCTGGCCCGGACGCGCAAGACCTCAGTGTCGGCTGGTGTATCCTCAGACACCAAGACTTCATATGTACGCTCAGAGAAAATGGGAGTGTTGTCATTGCTGTCCAAAACCTTTATGTAAACCTGTAGATACAGGGGACAGAGTCATTTTTACCTTTTCACATAGAAATTCATCTAATTTAAACAGATCCCTATAAGTAATCTACACTGTTGCAATATGCACTGATGTCAAAACAGCTCAAGTAAAGCAATAAGCCCCGCAAAGCCGTGTTTTACAGTGAATTTAGAACAGCTAAGGGGCATTGTTAACTGTTCTAAATTGTAAAACACGGCTTCAAAGGGCTTATTGCTTTTATAAAACGGTATTTTATTCATAAAATAAACACCAGCAACAAAAAATATAACGTTATAACACATTTATTCCTCCGCCAAGCAATTTAGTTTGCAAAGAGGTTGCTAAGCAACACATACAGCAACAAAGAATCACAAACGGCAGTTGCGCAGTAATACTAATGTTATGCGGTCACAGGTGTATGTTTGTTGAGTAATTTACAACGGCTTCGAACGCGGCTCAACCAATCAGAATCAAGGACCGGGACTATCCGTTTTATAATAAGAAATAGAAAATGCACATGCTAGAATGACAATACGATGTGGGTTTCTGGGACACTGAAATACTCAGCAGCCCCTGGCATATCTGAAGACATATTCAGTGAAGATTATATAGATCTCTTTCACACAGCAAACTCACGTTGATAAAATTAGATAAAAGTTGGCACACTGCTTAACATCTTAGAGATGTTTCTCTCTTGGATATTTCAACCACAGCTACCAGGAATACTGTTTTTGCTAGTTTCTTGAGAAGTTAGCAGTCTTGATTCTGTTAGAAAAAGTTTCCAAGATGTGTATACAACTAAAAATATACCTGTGTAGTGGCTGTGTTGGTCCCATCTGTCACCTGTACCGTCATGTTGTATAGTGATTGTGTCTCTGCATCTAGAGGTCTGGCTATTACTATGGTCCCCATCCCTCTCTGAATATCAAATGGACCATCATAGTTTCCTATTACACCAAGAAATCACAGTTAGCATGACCTGAAAAATGAAAAGTGATAGAAAATGTTGGATGTTTATTTATCCAACGAAGAGGTAAAGGTTTAGCAGAAAAGGATCAAAGGTGAACACTCTACCAGTCAAACTGTCATGCAGTTTTGCTCTTCTGTGAAAAATAAATTTTTTATGTTTCACAGCGATTCATCAAAGTTTCACAGCATTCGAAACATAAACCGCTTTATGTTGGGATCTTTCCCATCAGCCTCGGGTCTCTTATCTTCGACTCCCACAAACATCTGTCTCAGGTACAAGCCTCTTCCCGGCAGATTCTCAAATCATTAATTCAGGTCCATTCTGACGGATAAGGGCAAACTTTCTGAGCATCTTTAGTATTCATTGCATGCATCTGTTCCAATTCCACTCAATTTCCAATGCACTTAAATGAGATCAGAAGACCAAAGTCTGGAAGGAATCTCAGCACTCAAAGTGTTTACAGGATTGAGAGCTTCACGTTTGTCCTGCGGCAAATGGAGTTTTTAAAGCGAGTATCTAAAAGTATCAGATAAACTAGCCAAACCTTCACGCTCAGGAAAATAACTACAAAATACTGACAGTTAGCCTACCGCTGTCAGATGAACAGTTTCCACCACAGGAGCTCTGTGGGATATAAAACATCTCCCGTGACGTCCTTCCACCTTCTCAGAGACAGATCCAGATGAAGGGAAAGAAAACAGAAAATTGACATGGATGTCAAGAGCTCATATTAAGCTAAACAAATTCAAAAATGACTTTTTAAATGCTTATTCATTTGGGAGTTTTCCAACTAAATAACACAAGCAATGCCCCCATCGTGGTACTACATCTGCAATGCTCAGCAAAATCCTAAATACTGAGAGGGTTTAAATCAAAATGACCCTCTTTGCATAGTTTAGTTGACTAACTTTACCATACATACATCATCTGTTGTCCAACTATGAGCAGAAAATATAGGTGCAAATGATAAATATGTAGAAGAGTTGTAAGCAACGAGCAAATGGAGTAAATCATTGTCAGCATTGTTTACCATATAGGTCTACTCCTTTAAATTACATTTACATTTATTCATCAGCACGGTTTTATCCAAAGCAACTGAGGAATGCAACAACACAAGCGATTCATCCTAAGCAGACATTAACATCAGTAATATTACGGACATTAAAGTTTGCAACCCGACTTAATTTATGACTGGAACTGCTGCATTATTGATGCTCACCAATGATGTCGAACCATAAAGGAGTTGCTGTCTGCCAAACTGAGACCTCTCCAACTGATTCATACACTTTGGCGTTTTCCCCCACTGTGAAGTTGTAAACGGCTGCGGCAAATCGCAAGGCCAGTGGCGAAGGCACGGGCTTCCGAATCCATTCTACATGCAAACGGGTGGTCGACCACTTCTGAGGGGTCCCATTGTCAATGGCTTTTATCTGAGGAGGGCATAGAAAATATGAAGTAGAAAAGGCTGAAAACTTTATGCTACTAAATCTGCATATAAAAAAAACGTCACTTTTTTGTGAACTGAAATACCCATCTGTCTGGTACTTTACCGTGAGAATATCAAAGCCACCAGCCGTGACCATCTTCCTGGAAGACACCATGGCTGTCTTAGCATCGATAATGAACTTGCCATCATCATTTCCATCCACAATGCTGTATGTTAGATCTGCATTGGACCCTTCATCTCGATCATGGGCGAAGACTCTGTAGACAGGGTCACCGCGTTTGTTGCGGTCCCGCTCCAGAAGGATGATGCGGTACACCGACTCTTTGAATTCAGGCGCATTGTCATTCTCATCCTGAACATGCACTATCACCCAGACAGTGGACTGCCTAAAGGTCCCTCCTCCATCCATAACTGTAACCTAGATAAATACATACAGTATAAACAAATTATGATGAAAATGCACAGTTTGTGAAGATAAAGTTAGTTTTAACTTCAGTGCCAATTTTAACAAGTCAAGGTAGCTGCATGTACAGTTTTTGATGGGTACGTTCACTCATTGTCTCTTCATGCATTCATGAAACGTTTCTTGAGCATCAAATCAGCATATTAGAATGTTTCTGAAGGATCATGTGACACTGAAGACTATAATTATGCTGAAAATGTATTTGGAATCACAGGAATAAATTACATTTTTAAATATTTTAAAATAGAAAACGGTTATCTTAAAATGTAATAATATTTCACAATATTACTGTTATTTTTCATCAAATAATTGCTAAATAATTAATAAAGTTTATCAAATCAAAATCAAATCAAATTTTCTTTCAAAAACATTACAAGAATCTTACTGACCCCAAACTTTTTAACAGTAGTATATTATTGGTCCATTTTTCTCGGGTTAGTCTTTATTGCATCTGCAATGTACCTTTTCAACTTTGCACTACAAAATATTTTCCATTAACATTGCACATTTTAGAGTATTTTATTTCTATCCTGTAACTCGTCCCATAACTCCTCAAAAAAATGCACAAAAATGAAACCTCAAATTAAGCAATCAGACTTTTGATGTACAGACATTAAAACACCCTAGCAACCTCACAGCAATGTGCCAAAAACCATTCAAACATCTTAGCAACCCCATAGCAACTATACATTTCTCTGTGGTCAAGAGACATAAGAAGGCTATGCATAAAAAAAATAAAAAATAAACTCTACTCAAAATCTATTTTAAAATAAAATAGAAAAAAAAGATAAACTCAGGCGCATTCTTCAGAAAAGAACGCAATTGATCTCACTCTTCTACATGGAGCTCCACTGGATATTCCCAGAACTTATCAGAGACTGGACATAAAAAGAGCCAAGGGGCAAATTACACCACTGCAAACTCACAAGCAGCAGATCATGAAAGCCTCTATGGACTAAATCTTTAATGGGGACCCTCCGCAGTCAGCGCTAACACACTGGAGATGCTGATGCCAGGGCTGCTCTCTCAAAGCAGGCACCTTGAGGCGCTAGATGTAAGATATGAACTTTGAAACTAGAAGCCTTCTGCAGAGTGAATCATCATTTAGTGAACATAGAAATCAATGGCCCTCATTCCACTCTGTCCATGTAGAGCAGGGATCACGGAGAGCCACACCCATCCCATTGATCAGCGCTACTGTACTGCCCTCATTGACGGATCATTAATTTAAGGGCTGCTCAACAGACTGTATGAAAATGTGCACATCTGCACGTGTTTTGGAGTTAAATAAGAGTCCTTGGTCAGTATACGCTGGCTTTATCCTTTCTGTCACTCATAATGCAGGTGTAGGCTAGACGTTTGCTCTACTGCACCTTATTAAAAATCACATGGAAACATCATTGCCTTTACACCCTGGATGTGTAAACCCAGTCCTCACTCGATACTACAATTGCTTCCCCCTTATATTCAATGAATTCAATAGGTCACTGGTAGCAGCTCTCTATTTTGTTCAACAGACAAATGTGTTCCTAAAATAGATAAATAAACAAGTCAGTGTGTATCCTATATGATTATCAATAAAATACTTGAAGCTATTGAAAATTAATCATTTCAACTTTTATATTCTAATCCTATGGCTCAAGTTAACACTAACAAAGTGCTGTCAGACAGATTTTCAGTAAGCAGAGGCTGTCGTCAAGGCTGCCCACTCTCGCCATTGCTATTCTTGAACCACTGGCTGTTGCTGTGAGAACTAATGCTAACATACATGGTATTACAATAGGTCCAGACTAGAGGAACATCGTATATCCCTTTATGCAGATGATGTTCTGCTCTCTTAAATATCCTGAGACCTACTGATGCAATTCTTGCTGTAATTGAAAAATACAGTAATTTTTCAGGATATAAGATTAATTTGGACAAATCTCAAGCTCTGTATATGCATGTTCCCTGCGAAGCAGTTTCAAATTCCCCCTTTCATTTAGCACGTTCTGGATTTCAATATTTGGGAATCAATATCACACCTGATTTGGAAAATCTGTTTAAAACCAACTATCCCCAGTTAATTACAAAAATTAATCAGAACCCATCAGATTGGTCGACGCTTCCAAATTCTTTTCTTGGCAGGATTAATGTTATAAGAAAGAATATTGAATAATATATTGAACTTTCTGTTCCAAAACTTGCCATGCTACGGATTTTTTAAAAAAAAGATTAATTCTTTGGTTTCAAGGTATATTTGGAATCATAAAAAACCCAGACTCAAACTTTCAGATTTGATGAAACCAAGGGAATTAGGTGGGGTTTCGCTCCCCAATTTTCAGTTATATTTTTGGTCTGCACAAGTTAAACACGTGTTAAATTGGTTTCTTAATGATCCGATTCACGCTGGACTGGGACTGAATCTTTAAAGATGCTTTCCTAGACTGTTACTCTTTGCCATTTATTCATAATATACATAAAATGTAATCTCTGACTAATATTTTCACTGTGACTAATACTCTTTTGGAGTGGAAGGATGTTAAGAAATATCTAGCTATTTCAAATAAGCTGTCTCTCAAGTCTCCTATCGCACTCAATCCTGATCTTCCCCCACCCATACAGAATACTGGTCTTCTGACCTGGAGGTTGAGAGGAGTGTTGGAGTTTGGTCATTTATTTGATAATGATCAATTGAGGTAATTTCAGTCGTTAAGGCAGGAATTTAACCATCCCAGTAATGATTTTTATAAATTTCTTCAATTACGGCACTTTTTAGAGTCACACTTAAAAGAAGGCAATATACGATTTAATCTTACTGAAATGGAAAAGCAGCTTTTCTCTTCATTTACTAAGAAGAAGATATCTGAGTTATATACATTGCTGTCTAATGTTTGTCCTTCAACTTTTGACTCTTTGAGGGTGATATGGGAAAAGGACTTTCAATTTTGGCCCACAAACAAAATGATAAATTTATTCAAAGGACTTATCTAACTCCAGTTCGCCTTCATAAAATGTTCCCCAATTCTTCTCAATTATGTTTCAAATGCAGGGCAGACATTGATACGGCGATGCATGTGTTTTGGGATTGTGATAAAATTAAAGGTTACTGGAAGGAGATCCACAAAATTATTCAAAAGATTACTGGAAAGATTTTTGCATTGTCTCCAAATATATATCTTCTGAACTGTAAAGCTGGTCTGTGCCTTGATGGTGACAAAGAAAGTGTACTGAATTTTTGTTTATATTTAGCAAGAAAATGTATATTACTACTATGGTCAACTCCTCAGATACCCTCAGTCAACATGTGGATGAGTCAAGCTGCTACTCTTCTATCTCTAGAGAAACTAGCATATCTGCATCAAAGATCTAGGGCCCTATCTTGTACCCAGCGCAATTGACTTTGTACACCGACGCATGTTTCATTCCTATTTTGCACCCGCGCAAAGCACGCTTTTCCCTCCACAAAAGCACGTCGCTAAACTAGGGAATGAACTTGCGCTCCCTGGGCGGTTCAGCGCAAAAAAGGAGGCGTGTCCCGGCGCAAACAATCCCTGGTGCTATTTTACTGTTCCATAAAACAATTGCGCCACTGGTCAGAAAAAAACTAGTCTAAAGTCATGCTTGACCATAATGTATAGCGTGCACAACGCACATACACTTTGATTCTCTAATCTACACAGAAGCAGCAGTTTTCATTTTTGCAAATCATATTATTACAAACGATAGATAGATAGATAGATAGATAGATAGATAGATAGATAGATAGATAGATAGATAGATAGATAGATAGATAGATAGATAGATAGATAGATAGATAGATAGATAGATTAGATAGATAGATAGATAGACAATTTATTATAAATCTTTATCATACATCTAGCTTACACATTTACCCACATTATTATATGCCTGTTTAATTTGGGTGTGTTTCTCCATCCCCAATGTCACTTCTCTCTCTTTTACGGCCGTGACGAGAGCGTTGCTCTCCTCGGCTGTGAACCGCTCCTGGCACGCGCCTGGCAAATCCGCCGTTATAATAGCAATCCGCCATGGAAAAAGCGCGTCTGCTCTTAAAGTAGAGCTGAAACAACTAATCGATTTAATCGATTAAAATCGATTATTAAAATAGTTGTCAACTAATTTAGTCATCGATTAGTTGCTAAATAACTTTTATTTGCCATAAGCGGCTCATTTCGTGCATATTTTAAATCTGCGGTGACCAAAGTGTGGCAGTTATGAGCCACCGGAGGTTTTACTCAGCCAGGGGTGCGTTTCCCGAAAGCATCGTTAGCCAACTATGGTCGCAAGTTCCCTCGTTACCAATAGAGTTCAATGGACATTGCGATGAACTTGCGACCATAGTTGGCCAACGATGCTTTCGGGAAACGCACCCCAGTACAGCAGGAGAAGTAGTGAATAGCCAATAGCTGGCCTTGTTTTATGTCACGTGCTTCCCGCACAGCGTCTCTGCAGCATTCAGCGAGATGGCGGAGGCAGGCGGCAGTGGAGTAAGCTCGAGAAAGAAAAAAGCGGAAGATAATACTAATCGAACGAAGCAGCATTCGGCAGTTTAGGATATCGCACAAGATTTGTCAACAAAGAAAACATTTCATCACTGGAGAGTTTTTTTTTCGACACCATCGTATCAATTTTGATTAATATGCACGAGGGAGGGAGAGAGAGAGCAAGACAGCGCTCGGGTGAGTGCGCGCGCGCGGCCGGGGCGCTCTCTCTCTCTGCTTGTTCATATATGCCCTGTCAAGCGCGCCCTGTTAAACTGACAGGACTTAAAAACACATGCAAATGATACACTTTCACTCTATGATGGTTAAACTCTGCAATTAATATTTTTTTCGAACCGCGTCATAGCTCATTACCATAAAGTTGAGCTACTATCAACTTTCTGATTGATTTCACAGCATAAGCTATAAAGCTGTTTCTCAGGTATAAGCTGCGTGTTTACAGGAAAAAATAAAATAAAATGCAATTTACTACATCTGTATTCTGTTTTATTCTTATTCTTCGTGAAAATATGTTCTGCAAGATTCCTTAATAAGCTTTGTTCGGGATGTTAAACTACTTTAGGAGACCTAATGACTGCCATGGTGAAAACATTATCTGAAATCTCCTTGTGAAATTTGCTAGAGTACATAACGTTATGGGTCAGTGTTTTGATTGCAGAAGAGTTCGACAAAGGATTACTAACACATAATAAAACACAACTCCAGGTATGTTTTTGATGTGGATATGAATGCAAAATGGTTAAAATCTCTAAAAAGTCTATGTTGAATGATAAAGACCCTTTGTTAATAATTTACTTGGGGAAAAATGGGCAAAACTAAAATATAAGTACATAAACCGATTAATCGATTAATCGTAAAAATAATCGCCCGATTAATCGATTATCAAAATAATCGTTAGTTGCAGCCCTATCTTAAAGGGAATGTGAGATGACGCTCTGATTGGTTTATTTCACGTTACGCCCAAACCACACCTATGAATAATGAAGCTACTTCAGACCAACCCCTTTTAGATTTGGGTCTGGCGCAAGAGCCATTTATCCCGCCGGGAAAATAGCAACAGCGCCGAGACCCGCCCACAAAGTTACTTGCGCTTTGCGCTTTGACACTTGCGTTTCAGATCGTTAAAATAGGGCCCCTAATGTTTTCTGGCGCACTTGGTCTTCTCTATGGAACTTTCTTGAAGATGCTCAGTGACTGATATATCCTTTTAATTTTTTTTTTTTTGGTCTATAAAATTTCTCTTTTTTATTTACTTAGATATGCCCTGTTGTATTATAACTATTATTTCTATTTTTGTTATGATTTTATATGCATATGTATGAACATGTATATCCAAAGATTGTACGCTAATATTTGGCCGTACGTGCTATTATGAGATACCAGTATCACTGTTGTGTTATTGTAAAATAATAATAATAATAATAATAATATTAAAAATAATAATAAAAAATATAAAATATAATAAAAAAAGAAAAGTAATCATTTTAAATTTCTATCAGTTCTATCATAGTTTTAGTACTTGTGACTATTCATGGAAGTACATGATTTCAACATTCCATGAACTGATAAAACTGCCCTTGAGAATCAATGACAAACTGCATGTTTTGCTCCTAAAAGGAAAGTTATTTTTAATTGTCTTGCAATCATGTAATTCTAAACCTGTATGTTCTTATTTGTTCAGTATGATAAAAAGGAGACATTTTAATGAATAGACATGCTCCTCTTTTACATACAATGATAGTTCATGGCAGCTCTGACACACACTCACAAAAACACACTGCAAAATATAATAAAAGTAGTATGATGTGCACTAGATTGCTATTATCACTAGTTCAGTGAATTCCCACTAAAACCTTTCCCTCAATTGGAGCTCATAAACACATTCACACTCATGTTCAAATTCAAATATGGCACCAGGTTTAACATCATGTGTCTTGACATGTCTTGAAATAGAAAATTTGATATAGAAGTATTTGATAGAAGTCATTTGATAAGAGCTTAAAGTCTTTTGTGTGTTTGAAGCTTAATAGCTATGAAAAGAGAAGCATACATTCTTTGAAATTACTCTTGAAATCCACGGGTGGGGGGTGGGGGGGTAATGCAGTGAGTGCACTGAGTAATGCAGTGTTCCATTCAACTCAGAATTTGTAACTTCCGTCAGTTCTTTCAAAAAAGCATTTGAAGTCAGTCCTACGGTGGCCGAGAGGTGCAAAACAAATCACAATTACAAAAACAAAATAACAATTCAGAAAACAAAATAACAATTCAGAAAACACAACGACAATTTAGAAAACAAAATAACAATTCAGAAAACACAACGACAATTTAGAAAACAAAATAACAATTCAGAAAACACAACGACATTTCAGAAAACACAACGACAATTCAGAAAAAACGGAAAAGGTAGGTATATTTTGAGAATGACGTACTTATCACTGATTGGACGAGATACCTGTCAATCAAGAAATTTGTGATCAACTTTGTTTTGCTATGTGAAAATAGAACACATTAAACTTTACTTTGAAGAAGGACATTCATGTGCCGTGATTGTGGACATGCTGGCGACATACCACATATTTACTATATTAATAGTGTGTCATGAGTTTGGTATGCCTGAGCACATGGTTAGCATGAGTGTTTCGCGATTAGCGCGATAGCCCGCTATTCATTATAACTGGTCATTATGTCGATGTTATTTGAGTGTATGAGAGTACATGATGTTGTTTCAGTCTTATTTTGTTTGTAAAAAGCATGAGATTAGAGTGTTACTACAGCTGCCACACGTCATTCTGGGGCTAGCTAGAGCATGAGAACTGCACAGAGAGAGTGTTAAATAGCTTGTTGATCATATTTTGCCTTCTAGTGTGATGGAATGTTTAAAGTCACTTATGTGTGCAATGGTCATTACTGTAAAAAAAAGTGATATACATGTTGAGAATGTATGTTTTGAGCTTTTGTTATGCATATTCTCTTATGCTTCATTCTGAGTAAATACACCAACAAAGAAGCCATCACTGCAATGCTCTCTTTTATTTCATTTTTCGACATACCACGACATTAAAAGCTGCGTCGACCAGGACAGTTGTTCGGCTACCGGACAATGTGGTTAGTACTTCTCTGCAGAAGTTGCGTGTTAAACGTGATGACATATGCGGCTGCTGCAAGAACTCAACCCACCAGGGATAGAACAAGGACACGTAGATTCGTTAGGCGTACCTATCACTCCACGGGACCGAACTTTGCTCCATGGCACGCTGATGGGTACGATTTGTTTCTACCGGTACTTCCAGACAGTATCGCTTGATTGACAGGTATCTCGTCCATTCAGCGATAAGTACGTCATTCTCAAAATATACCTACCTTTTCCGTTTTTTTCTGAATTGTCGTTGTGTTTTCTGAAATGTCGTTGTGTTTTCTGAAATGTCGTTGTGTTTTCTGAATTGTCGTTGTGTTTTCTGAATTGTTATTTTGTTTTCTAAATTGTCGTTGTGTTTTCTGAATTGTTATTTTGTTTTTGTAATTGTGATTTGTTTTGCACCTCTCGGCCACCGTACAGTCCTCCAACTTGGAAGTATCTGATTTTTCAAAGGTGTGTGTATGAAAGCATGCAAACAAAGCAACACCCAGGGAGATGGTACAACAGTTAAGGATAAACATTTCCGTTTAATGAACTAAAATGCATCAGAGAGTAAAAGTTCATATAATACCAGTCAATAAATCCTGTTTATCAAACGCTTAGAGCCAGGTGTCTAAAACACAGTAAATCATCATCTCTATTAGGGATGGGAACCGAGAACCGGTTCTTCTACAGAACCGGTGGCCAGAATCGATTCCTTGGAACCGTTAGCATGCCTCCTTAACGATTCCGCTTATCGGTTCCGCTCATTCAAATGTGACACGACATCACACACGTGCTGCGTTGTTTTGGTTCAGAACGTAGCAAACACTATGAGCAAACATGGCATCGAGGCAGAAGCGCTCTGACCGCGTCCTAACTACATGCGACGCGACGGCGCGACACGCAATAAAAAGTATAATTTTCCATGTTAATCAAAGTTTAACCAGCCGCGACACGCGACGATTCTATTTGAAACGTATCCTATTTTACTGCGACGTCGCGCTGGAACAACAATCTCAAAGTGTGGCAATGATAATATCAGGTACTATTTTTGTGCTTTATTTAATGTTAAAAGCGTGTATAATGTGACTGAATATCATTTAGTGCTCCCAGCTTTGTAGCTGTAAAAACAACAATGGATAAGTCCCATCAGATCTTGAAATTAAACAAATGGAAACAAAAACGTTCAAAATGTGAAGAAAACCCGTGTATTATTTGACAAAGATTGTTTTAGTAACTCAATAGCCTAATCCAAATGAGCACTGTTAATATTCCAAAAGGCACAAGCTCTTCCTTAACTGTTGTCAGTCTGTGTTCTTAGTTTTTATGGCACATAAATGGCAGTTTTATTTATTTTTTTGTCCGGACCAATGAATGTGAAAATTATCAATTTCCTAATCCTAAGGCACTCTTCTTGATAATCTTTCAAGGCACACACTAGCGTGCCGTGGCATACTGGTTGAGAAACACTGCCCTAGGCTATAGGTCCCTGGACTTTACTTTGAGAAGTAGCTCACCTACTTTTAGGTTTGTTCTGAGGTTGCTACACATAATTTGTGTATACTCTGTGCTGTGTCTTCTGATCAGATATTAAAGCGAGTTAATACAAACAAATTTGTATTTATTCCCTCACCCAATAAGAATCGATAAGAGAATCGCTAAGGAATCGGATCGATAAGCAATATCGATAATGGAATCGGAATCGTTAAATTCTTATCAATTCCCATCCCTAATCTCTATTAGACCTGCAAATCAACTGCCATCCTTAAAAAAGCTATGCTATGCTCTACAATTTGATTGATGATTTTGACAATCAAATACCTGTAAAGCTAAGCAGTAGCATTGCCTTTTTATTTCCTTATACACTACAGTTCAATAGTCTGGGGTCAGTATGTTTTTTATTTTAAAGAGATGAATACTTTTATTCAGCAAGGATTTTTTAAATTTACCTAAAGTGACAGTAAAAACAATGTTACAAAAGATTTCTATTTAAAGGGGCTATGTGTAGGTTTTTACTTAAAAAAATCTTTAAGATACGAGTTTTCATTTGTACATGTATGAGCCAACCATGATGTAATAAAAAGAATAACACCTTGACTGTCCACCACGGTTGCCTCTATCAGCCTATAGGCTCAATTGTGTGTGGAGGAGTCGGGCCCGAATCGGCGCGAAAATTCACAAAATGTGACGTCATGCGCGTTCGCGTCTACTTGGGCTTACATCCGTACAGCACGGCAGCCATTATTAGTAAGCAGCGGCAATCGGTAGTGTTTTCAAATGGACTCTGCGGATGGAAAGAAGCGAACAGCCTCCAGCACAATTCAGACACCCAGGGACACTCCTTGTAAGTTAAAAAAAAAACTGGCTGCAGTTCCTCTAACGGCCACTGGTGTCAGTAACGGTTAGAAATTTCAGAACCTGCGCAATGCTCCTTTAAAATAAACACTGATTTTGTTTGTTTTTTTACTTTCTATTTATTAAACAAAATATTAAGCACAACTGTTTTCATCATTGGTAATAATAAGAAATGTTTCTTGAGCAGCAAATCAGCCTATTATAATGATTTCTGAAGGATCATATGACACTAAAGACTGGAGTAATTAGTCAGCATCATTGCTTAAAAATGTAATAAATTACATTTTAAGATACATTAAAATGCCAATATCAAGTAGGAACATCCCATATTTGAAGTTTGAATAAAACGCAGCATTAATAGTTTTTTTATTTTTGAATGAATTACTTCTTTAAGGTACAGTCAGATGGGTAATGTATACAGTACCTCTAGGAAGTGCTGTTCTTGTTGCTCTCTATCCAGTTTCCTTGATGTGGTAGTGATGAGTCCTGAAAAACATTTTATTTATTTTTAAATGACAAAACTGAATAAACAATGACTTTCATGACAATTGTGCGATGTAAGGGCTGCAACGATCAACGAGGAGAGCCGCTCCACTCGACAATGATTAATAACATGTCAGAAAGGGTGCATAAATTCACACAACATTGTTTGTTTATTTCAGGGGGGAAAAAAGCAGCTCAAGAGACAAGCGTCTAACGTAAACCCACAGATGGCATCTCGTGAATGCATTATTTTCCAAACCCCGGTGGCTGTAAAGGCTTTAAAACACTTCAGTGCAGACAGAGCAGCAGAAATTGAGAGCAGGAAGACATTCCTGAATATGAATGCTTCCTTAAGGCACAAGACATCTGGATGATGGAGTCTGAAGGTAAATAATTTTAAGTGGGTCTATGGGTTTGACAACAATTCCTGCTGTGTGGACATGTTGACAAGCTGCAGAAAAGAGGGCTTATTTACCCACCCTCATATAGTACAAAGCCTGTGTGACTTCCCTTCTTCTGTGGATCAAAAAAATTGTACAAATGTACAAAAACTTAAATTTAAATCTGTTTCACATCCAGATCTTTGAATATAGCACACATCAGTTGAATGGATAACTTCTATAATACTTTTTTTTTAATGTGCTTTTTCATCCTTTTTGAAGCTCGAGAGCTTCAGTCTCAATTTACTGAGAATGTCTTTTGTGTTCCACAGAACAAAGTGATATGGAAGATTCTCTGAGAGTTTTTTAAAATATGCTGTATATAACCCATGTGCAAATGTATTGCAAATTTCAGCATTTTAAAGAACACTGCCACCATTTTTACCTAAAATAAATCTATTGCACGTGATTTCTGAGCCAATGATTCTCAGTGAAATAGCCATGGCAACAAAGAACTCCTGATGGCACAGGTTGACTCGCACTGCTGGAATCCACAGTATTCCCTAATGTGTGCCATCCAGAGAGACTCAATTAGAGAAATTAGAGAAGCTATGAACTCACAGAGACGTTGAGGAACCAGTGGTTGTGAGGAAAGAGCAAATGATTTTTACTCTTAAGCCATCCATTTAAATATACTGTAAAGATATTTTTGGCAGGGCATTTGTAACTAAAAGAAATTGTAAAAGATATGACTCTATTAGAGGCAAACTAATAATCAAACATGCACTGTCTATTTTCAGGGTGCAGTAATTGTTTGCTGGCTTAGTCACAGCACATTTGTTTTTATAAAAGAGCTCACAATGCAATTTATCTGAACACTTAGGCTGAGTTCAACAGGCAATCACAAAAAGAGAGCTAGATAAGTGGGGAGCAATTACAACGGCTTTTCCCAGCAGTGGCTGAAGCTAAAGTAGAATCTATGACTGCAGCCCAGGGGCAAACTATAAAACACTCAAGGTTTGATACCTTTGGGTTGATTCAACTATAATTTCATTCCCTTCCAGGTTTTTTTTTTTTTCTTTGTATATTTCATCCTTGAACACTCATACTTGTCCAAAGGCCCGCTTTCATAAAGAGTGTATGTCATGGAGAAATACAGCATTACTTCTCTCCTCTCCACATATCAATGCATGCACACACTCACTCACATCTCATTATATATATTGAGTTAGATTTATTGAGCTTAAACCTAGTATTCCAGTGTAAATATGTGCTGCCACATGCTGCCTTGAAGGGATTTGCCGATAGTAGAATGAAAAGCTTTCCTGCTGGCACCAAACCTTGTTTAATTAATTCACCGACTACTGCTGCATACATAAGCTCCCATGACTCACTTCTTAAATGACAAGGAAAGCAGCACCAGGGTGTAATCGGCAGTGCAGAATGCACCGAGCACGCCACGGGATAAGAACTCTGCATGTGTGTTAACTCTTCACACTAGAATGTTCTGACACTGAAGCAGATTACAGCCTGTGCTTGCTCAGTTTGTTTGGTAGTACTTGTGAAAGGATCTGTGAAAGCAATAGGAGGTTTGTACTGGGGGACACTGTAATGAAATTTGAAATTTCTTTTTTGCAAATTCAGAAGTAAACTAATTATTTTTTTCATGCAGTATTTCCTGTAGATTAAAAATGCAAATGAGATAAAATGCAAATGAGATAAAATGTAAATCGCATATACATACATACATACATGCATACGTGTGTGTTGGTCAAAAGTTAATTTTTTTTTTTTTTTAACTAAGTCTTTTATGCTCATCAAGCCTGCATTTATTTGATCAAAAATACAGAAAAAAAGCAATATTGTGAAATATTATTACAATAAAAAAAAAAAAATTGCTTGTTTTTTTTTATATGCTTTGAATATAATTTATTTCTGTGAAGCAAAACTGAATTTTCAGCATCATTACTCCAGTCTTCAGTGTCACAAGATCCTTCAGAAATCATTCTAATATGTTGATATATTATCAATGTTGGAAACAGTGCTGCTTAATATTTTCAGGATTCTTTGATGAATAAAAAGTAAAAAACAAAAACAAAAAAACACATTTATTTAAAATAGAATTTTTTTGTAACGATATACGCTACCTTTCAAAAGTTTGGGGTCAGTAATTTTTTTCTTTGCTTTTTTGAAAGAAATTAATACTTTTATTCAGTAAGGAAGTGTTAAATTGATTAAAAAAGTGATAGTAAAGATTCATATTGTTAGAAAAGATTTCTATTTTGAATAAATGCTGTTCTTTTAAACTTTGTATTCATTAAAGAACCCTAAAAAATATCACAGGTTCCAAAAAATATTAAGCAGCACAACTGTTTACAACATTGATAATAACTGAGTCAAATCAGCATATTAGAATGATTTCTGAAGGATCATGTTATACTAAAGACTGGATTAATGATGCTGATTAAAACCATTTTTTTCAAATTATAATATTTCATATTACAGTTTTTTTCTGTATATATATATATATATATATATATATATATATATATATATATAAACAAATATTTATATAATATTAAAAAAATTTAAATGACATTTATGCAGTATAATCTTACAAATATTACTATTTTTTATTTCTATAATAAAAATGTAAATTACATCAAATGTAATTTGCATATGTTTATGCAGGATAATTGTATAGATCACTTAATTACTAAATGTGTTCATTTAGTGATTACTTCAAATAAACAATAAATAATGTATATAATATTATAAATTATAATGATTCTAATGATATATGATTCTCTGCGAACATTGATATATGCAATTAACTGCGATTAATGTACTTAATTTAGCTATAATTAATTTAATTAAAATTAAGTCAATTTGAAGCCCCAGTTATACAATGAAAAGTATAAGAATTTATGGGATTTTTTTGTTTGTTTCTTCATAGGGAAAAAACCTGTGTTGGAATCCATGGAATCTACCTTACCTGTGTTGGAATCTATGGAAAAGAAGTTCTGAGGATTTCCGGCAGTGATGCGATACATGAGACGGCTATCTGAAGCGGAAACGTCAGGGTCCCGGGCTTGGATACGGACAACAGGCACATCTTTGGGAGAGTTCTCCATGACGTACGGGTGGTAGATGGATTCAGAGGTCAAAGGCGCATTATCATTCACATCCTCCACTTGGATAAACACCTCAATAGAGGCAGAGAGCGGCACCACACCTCGGTCTGTCGCATATACCGTTAGCCAGTAGGAATCCTGAGTCTCGCAATCTAGGGTGCCAGTGGTGTAAATCATTCCTGTAAGAACAGTGGAAAAACATATTCAATATCGATCGCCTTTTTTGATGAATTCAACAAGAACTACTTCACACAGTTTGCGAGCTTTTATGACAAACTATTTTTATGGCACACCAACTGCTATCAGTACTCTAGCCTGAGTGAGCTGGGAACATTCACTTATTTTTCAAGCTATCCATAACTTGGTTTGTGATTCAGCTACACATCAAAAGCATCCGAGCCCACCATGAGTCAAACTTTGGTGTCAAACTTTATTAAACTGTAATGCGCCCAACATTTTGAGGAGATTAGAGTCAGACTGAAAGATTAATGTTTTTAGAGGCACTCCCAGAAACCAAAGTCAGTTCAGCAGAGTGTTTCAATTCCAGAGCTGGTGTGGTTTGTTCTGTCTAAAAGTGTAATTTCTCTTCAGATTTTCTCTGGGGAAATTTACTCGACTGTCAACGATACCTGAGACCAACCTAAAGCAATTCAGAGATTTTTTTATATATTTTTTTTATTTGGCAATAGCTTCATTCTCCTACTACAGTCCATTGCCTACAACTAAATTGTGAAAATATTAGACGCATATAAAAGTATCTTCAATAAATTATTCAATTTGGCAATGAGCTAAATCACTGGTATCAGGGTCACTGGGGCTAGCATAAAGATATGACAGTAACTATGATTTACAGCTTTCCTCCATATTGTGTGAATGCAGTTCCTTTCATTTAATTTCCTGTAGATTAAAAATGTAAATTATTTATGCAGTATATAAGAGCTTTCAATTTAATGTTGTTAATTTAGTGATTCATTCAAAAAAAATAAAAAATTGTGCTAAATAAATCAGATGTTTAATTATCAACACTTTAAATTATCCTCAGAATTTCTCAGCAAATATTGATATATGTAATTGACTAATTTCCCTATATAAATTAAAAAATTTAGTCAATTCACAGGCCCTTTTATATAATGTAAAATATACGATTTTAAGGGTTTTGTTTGTTTGTTTCTTCATAAAAGGGGGGGGGGGAGGGGGGGGTGATCAATGCAAGTTTCTTTTTCCAGGGCAATTACAAAAAAGTTCAATAGCCTAGATTTTAAGGTATGCAGGTATAAAGAAAATGTATAAAGTCATTTACTGGTCTTCTCTATATAACATTGTGTCAAACAGTCTGTTTACACTTTAGGTGTAATGCAGTTACACTTTGTAGGGGACATGCTTGCTGAGCAGACAGATTTTTGGCTGGTGGTGTCCAATCCAAACTGACATCTTGGACATACCACTAACTTTAGATGGGCTGGGAATCCCACCGCAGGGTACAACCGCTCCATTCAGAGACTGTATGACCTTCAGGTCTTCAGCATAGCACATCTAATCACTCCTGACCAAAGTGCTGGCTCTGCCATTCTATGATTAGGAGCACTTCGACATTGCATTACGGGCACATGTAAATACGATCACTGATAGGAAGGGGCATCACTGACAGAATGACCCATTTCGTGGCTGTGCTATGCAATGCGATGAGTCGATTGGTCAACCATGGCACAGAACAAAACCACTCATGCGCAAAGTGATTCAGCCGAGGGGATTCTGACCCTCACAGTCACTGGGAGCTGGAAAAATAGCAGAACTCACACAGCAAGCAGGTTCCCTGATACTTACTAAAACCTTAAAAGCATTTAAAAGTAGGACACCCAAGGGGACAAAGACACAAAGGATACAGGGACATCTGAAGCTGACTGAATGGTTTGTCAGTGAGCTAACACAGTGTGACAGGTCAGTTTGCCTAAAGGAAATCTGCTATATTCACAATACACACCTTCAAAGAAAACAAAGCCAGTTCCCCTTATAAAACTTCTCAGTCATCCTTTTAAACAGAGAAAAAGAGCACACAAAATATAGATGGAGCAGACAAACATTATCTTAAAAAGTATTTTGGACTCATTCACTAATAATTTCATACAATTTGCATATTTGTGTGTGCAAGAAAAAAAATAGATCTCGTGCAAAATTTCAGATGGCTACACATAAACTTATCGCGTTCTAATGATGCTTTCTAATTAACGGTTGCGGATAGTAATAAAGGAGTGCATGCCCACATCTGGTAATTTGCATAAAACATGCCAAAACTAAGGGCTTTCCGCACAACCTCACCTTTTCTGAAAGCATGCTCAAGATATTGGAGTACTGAAATGTGTGCCATTCTCAAAACAAGTTTAAAACAGTTTTATTAAAAATTATTGTTGGTTTAACTTTAAAAAGTAAGCAACCTGGTTGCCTTAAAATTGAGTTAATTGAAACTAAACATTTGAGTTAATACAAAGAAAGAGATTGGTTTAATCAATAGAAACTCAATATAGTATGGATCAATAGAAACTCAAAATAGTATGGTGTCTGAAAAACATCAGCAAATCTAAGTTGATTTTACAAAAGAAAAAGAAAAACTTGTATCATGATTTCTGCATGTTTGCATGCAGATTTTACGAGAGTCATAGTAAATTAAGCCCATCCTGAATTTAGTAAAGCATAGCATATACCAGAAATAGTAAGAGGGGTGTGTTAGTATGCGACTCCACATATTATGTCTGGAGTCCCAGATATTCTAATAATTTACATGTAAAAAATAATAATTGAAATTAACCTTTTATTCACCCTTCAGTCCTCCTTTGACTAATCAAAACAGACCATTACTAATAAAAAAATATTACAACTTTTTAGGACATACATATGTATATAAAGACTTTAAGACAAGCCCTGTATAACATTTGCCCCAGAGGGTTGTTCCATAAAACAATATTAGAATACAAGCCAGGCTTATTTTGGTTAGTCAGACTTATTGTTGGTTTATTCTGTTTCATAAAGCAAACTTAAAATAGTTCAGACTCAGTTACTCTGGCAACTTATGCTGGGAAACTAGCCTGGTCCATGGCAGGCTAACTGTCAGGCTAAGCCTGAGTTGTTACACCGTTCCTCTAACACTGACCATCAGGAACACAATGATATTACCACTGACACTCTGTCATACCATTAATTTATTACTTTATTAACCACTATATGTCCAAAAATAAATATACAGTATACAGGAAATCTACTTAAGGCTAAAATGATAAATGAGACAATATAGATATACAAACGTGTTCAATTATATTGTACATAAAATGTTTATGTTAAAATTGTTAAAAATACACTTACTTGTAGGTTTAAAATTAAGCAATAAGCCCCGCGAAGCCGTGTTTTACAGTGGATCTAGAACAGCTAATTTAGGCACGACGTGGAGTGGAGAAAAAAGGAATAAAAGACAAAAAAAAAATATAAATAAATATTAATAAAAATTAAACATTCACATATTTATATCAAACTCTTATAATGACACATAATTCCTAATAAGTTATTCAAGTAATATTATTAAATAATAACAATATTAAATTAGTAAATAAATAAAATAACAAATAACGAGAATTAAAAGGGGGGGGGGGGGGTATATAAAAAAGATAATTCATGAAATATGTATTCCTTTATTTTATAGAATATTCTTTGATTTTAGATAAGCCCATATCTTTTCAAAATGTATACTTTTGCTCTTAATTTCATGTTATCCTCTCCATGGTGTACTTTATAAACTAAATCTAACCAATCATTTAAAACTGGGCATTCTTGCTTTCTCCAATTTTTTTTTTATTGCTGTTAAAGCTGTAATGCTCAGCATTCTAAATAAGTATAACTCATCTTTATTAAATAGCATAGGTCATATACCCAAAACTATATTTTGTATCTTTATTATATTTGGTTTCTTGAAAAAGTTCTTCCCTGAATTACTTGTGTTCATTTTTATTATTATTATTTTACAAGTATAAAATATATGAGTGCAATGAGCTATAAGTTCACCGCAAATTATCCAACATCCTAAATATAAATTATTATAGTTAGAAGATATTTCTGGTGTTATAAAATATTGCATATTAATTTTCCAAGCAAAGTGTATATTTTAATCAGAATTTTTGCGGTCCTATTTGGCGAGCATGCGCGCAGCAGCGCTCGTTCAATGTGAAGTTTAGCAGCAAAGTGGAAATATTTGCAAGACTTTCTAACATTTACGGGTGGAGAATATACCTGTGAAATGTAAGTTTTGCACTGAGGAAAACACCATGTTTCAAACGCATAAAACAGCACAAAATATAAGCTGTTTGATGATGGATCGATGGATCGGCTATGGCTGCTTAAGAAACGCATGCACACGCAATTATCTAGACTAGATAAACCTGGATCAAATTAGTGGGATTGCGTGAACTTCAATTACCTTTTATGAAATCACATTAGCCCCAACTTATTTGTTTGGTTCATTCAAGTCAGGTGTTGGAATTTAATCCTCGCTTTTCTAAGCGGCCTTTATGGAACAACCCTCAGGTTACCAAGCTAAAAGATTTGTTTATGACCAGTTGTCATAAGCAAAAGTCAACACTTAAATGAACATTTCGAGCTATTTAATCCCCAGACAGAAGAATGAAAAATGTGCCAATTCATCTAGATGTTTCCAGCTAAAGTTAATTTGATAGATGGAGAGAAGGTTCACTAATGAGCCGTTTCTTCCTTTAAGCATGCTAGATTTGTTATACTGCAATAGAAGTAAATTGGGGTGCAATTCAGCCTGAAATTCAATCAAATGCACTCTTATTACATCCACGTCTTGCAACTCAGGGAATATAGGAAACATATAGTCCTAAAATAGCTAGCGTTTTCTAGGAGTAAACAACCTTTGAAATTTGCAAAGATGTTAAAAACGTATTTGAAATTAGCCTTTTAGTATCCACAAAACCCTTGGCATGAGATAACTATTTAACCTCAGTGACAGTGTGGAAAGTTCATTGATATCATTTCACATTCCACACTTTCATCATGTTCAAAAACCTTTCAGCCAAACTGCTGTAAAAATCAATGTCACACAAGCAAATAATGCTCACGCTCAGTATACAGCGCTCTGCTTCTATACATTCATACACTGTTAAACAACATCAGTCGAGTCAGAAATATGACAGATGGCATTAAAAAAAACAGGAACAGGACTCTACAGACTCAGACATATTTTCCACAGTTTTGATTCAAAGACTCCAGCTTTGATGCTGAGGATGTTTTGATGGATTCCCACAGGTTCTGATGCTGAGGATCAGAAATTCAACAAAACACAAGGCCTGTCCCAGCTCAAATTAAAGAGACACAGATTTACACTAAGTGCCTGATTTTGTAAAACATTTGAACACGAGATGCTAATTTGCTGTTGCAAAAGCAACTAGAGCAATGCAAATGATTTGACACGATGCAATTGACTTTCAGCTGATTGTGAATCTCAAACCACATATCATGTCATTGAAAACAGCACTAAATCCATCTGCTTCTTTTGCTTTACAAGCCATTGCTTTTAGCATTTATCATTATTCATGAAAGTCAACCAACAGGTGTGTATTCTAAACATCAAGGGCTGCATATGGAGCTAGAAGGCAGAAAATCGCTGCCGTGTCCTTCAACTAACAGACTTAAAAGGATGATTATGTATTAAAGAGGTCCTAATTATCCTCTATAGCTAGTACTCGCAAATTACAGAAATAATCATTTCAAATGCAAAACAATTCTATTGCTATTGCTATGCAACAATTGACGCACATGCTATTTATTTTGATAGCAGATGTTTTGCTGCAAATAAGATGGTAGCCTTGATGTAATTTCATATTATTCATACCATTTGGTGTCACCATTTTAATTCCAAATTCCCTGAGAAAAAAATTATAGTTCATATTTTAAGATGTAAACAATAAAATATTCATAACTTGTCAGAATTTAGAACATAATCAAGCAGAACTTAGCCATCAAGTCATCCTTAATACCTACAAACAAGATCAAGTGCAGTTATTTTCATGCAAGGTATCTTCAATTATCAGGAAATTCACAAGCATCGCAACTAAACATGCTGAAAAAGCATTTTTCTTTCAACATAAATCTTTTCCCTTTCCCTCTCATTCTACTCCAAATCTGCATCTTTGTTACGGTGAGAGAGACGTTTCCTTTGTATGCCATGCAGGCATTAAAAGGAAAACCCTTGATATCTCCCCTGAATTACAATCAAAGTTCAAGAAGTCTGTAAGAGGAAGTGGGCTTGTGGTAAAGATCCTCAACTCCCATACGCTCCAAAAATGTGTTATCTTTCAAAAACCTAAACATAATACTTCAGTTTTGTGCAGTGTTTGGGGATGTGCAGCACAATCGGTCCTTTGTGCAGGTCTCTAAGAGATTTTGACATAACCTGACTCTGGAGAAAAAGAGGCCAAATCTCAGAGGCAAATTAGAGCTGAACTTGTTTCTCGACAGGCGTCTGAGTGAGAGTGCACTCTGATTTATTTCCCAAAGTGTGGGCAGGAATACCAATGCCTGCTCAAAGCAGCAGAGTGCTCTGCCGATAAGGCCTTCATAAATCCCACCAGCCTTTTTAGTTCACTTTCGCATCTGCGCAGAGACTTCCTAAATCGGAATCACTCTACATACAAACTATGAACTTCAACACGACACATCTCGTCTGGTGACCAAGATCAAGTGGGTTTGATTTCTGCTTATTTGGAAGTGTATTGCATGAACTGCCCACTTTCAATCATCTCAAAAATCTAGTGACAATGTCAAGGACTCATAACACACCATGCAAAATGACAGCTAAACGAATGTTGGTAGCGGATATGTGGCGGGCGTGCTGAGCCAATGCCACTGTCCTTCCTTGTCCCAGAAGTTTTACTTTGAAGATAAAAGACAACTCTTGTTCTCATGTATCCGCTTCCACTACAACTTGTCTTTTGCTGCTGGTAGGGCATTCAATTCTCTGTGGAAAATCCATGCTCATTTGAGGTTCTGGCACAATTGTGCACCACTCGCTTACTTTAAACACGGGCCTGATTAACAGGCTCAGCCTAATTAGCTGACATGTGAATGGGGAACCACAGTTACATCCCACTGCCCGTTGTAGTTCTCTAATCAATAGTCATTAGTTGTAATTAATAGTGAAGCAGGCACCACACAACAAGTTGTGCAAGTAACTGAGCAGCTTTTCTTCTTCAATATTGCAAATATCAGATCTCACATAACAGATTTTGAAACACAGACCGTGTTAGAAATCACAGAAGAACACTGATTCAAACCACACAGAGGTTAATTCCTACCTTTATAGGTCAGTGGTCTTCTCCAGTGGCAGCAAATTTCAGAGGCAATTGTAGACTCAGAGCACAAATTCATTGCCAAGACAAATAACATCACATTGACCTTTTAATACCATTCAGTCAGCACACTGCAGTAAAATGTTAGGGCATAAATTCACAACCATGTTCACAGGTTTTGTTTTATTATGCAAGCATCGACTCAGGACTGGTTAGTCATCAAAAGAGATAAAACATAGTAGACAACACAACCAAAAAGCACATAAAGAATAAAATTATAGGTACCTGTTTCATCATCAATGGAGAACCTTCCAAGACCACTTCTAGTTTTGATAGAGTATCTGATCACTCCATCTCTGCCCTTGTCATCATCTTGAGCAGTCACCTGGAGGACACTTGTTCCATGACGAGAGTTTTCCTTCACACTTCCCCTCACTGCAAATTCTGAGAAGTATGGCTCATTGAGGTTCTCATTGACATCAATGACTTCCACTTCAAGATAAGACTCAGAGCGAAGTTTCACTGGAAAACCCAAGTCCTCTGCAACCACTGAGAGATTGTAGAATTGTTGCTTCTCATAGTCCAGGTCCTTGGCCACCTTAATGGCGCCACTTTCAGCATGGATCTTAAATGTCCCATTGAAGTCATTGGACAAGGAGTATTTCACCCATCCACCAGATCCAATGTCTGGGTCTTGCGTTTGCAGCCAAGCTATAACTGCACCTATAGGAATGTCTTCCAACACACGGCAACTGTAACTCCTGGGAATAAACATAGGGGCACAGTCATTTATATCCTCGAGGTACACTCTCAGGGTTGTCTCAGAGAACATCTGATTCCCTCTTTCTGCCTTATCTCTAGCCTGAATTTTGAGGGTGAAATCCGAGATGGACTCCCTGTCCAACTGACTAGACACATAAACAGAGCCGGTCTCACTGTTAATGGCAAACATATTGGTGTTTGTTAACAAGGTGTATGAGATTTCACTGTTCTGACCGAGATCATCATCTGAGGCTGTGACCTGGATCACTTCTGTGCCGAAGGCTGCGTTCTCTGGTACAAAGGCAGTATAGCTCTTGAGGGAGAATTTTGGGCTGTTATCATTCACATCATCAATGTTAACTCTCAGCAATCTCCAGCTGGATTTCTGTGGAAGGCCCAAGTCATACACAGTTATGTTAAGGAGGTACCGATCTGATCGCTCACGGTCCAGCGGCTGATAAATGTAAATTAGGCCACTTTCCATGTCAATATTGAAGCAGCTGTCGACGTTCCCATCTGATATGACATGCAGGACACGACCATTGAAGCCAGTGTCACCATCATTCGTGTTCACTTGAAGTACACTGGCTCCCACAGGCATGTCCTCTCGAACTACAATATCTGATGGAAAGGATTCAAACTGAGGCGTCTGTCTGTTGACAGAGAACAGATCTGTGTAGCCTTCATCCACTTTGGATTTGCTAATGGCAGAGGCTCTTTTCAAAAGTTTCTCAGCTAACTTTTGTGCAACTTTTGTGTCTTGACAATTAAAACTCTTTGCTGCCATTCTGCCTCTGACTAATGATATATTTACAAAGGTGGGTTCGGAAAACAGCTCGGAATCTGACGCAGCTATCATCAAGTTGAACTGTTCGTTCTTTACAATTTTTGCAGTGAGGGGTCTTCTTAATGACAACATCCCAGAGTCTGGGTTAAGACTGAAGACATCTTGCTCATTTCCAGACATAATCTCATATTTAACCAGCCCAAGCTCATCAATATCAATGGCAGACATGGTGATGATCATCTGGCCCACAGGAAAATCACGCCCTATCGTACCTTTACAAGACACGCGCTCAAAAAGGGGTTGGTTGTCATTAATGTTCAACACTTGTACCGTGACATTGACTTCACTTTCTCGTCTATAAGGCGAGCCCCAGTCTGAGGCTCGGACGGCGAACACGTATGTCTCCAAAGATGATTCAAAATCCAGTTCTGTGGATGTTGTCAGCTCTCCTGTATTGGGGTTGATGATGAACGGGAGGGGCTGAAGGCTGGCTATGCCGTATGTTATGCACCCATTGTCACCTTTATCATCATCCACCGCTGATACAGTGAGAATGACAGTGCCAATGGGGATGCTCTCATTGACAGAAACATCATAAGACGTGCTCGTAAACATTGGGGAGTTGTTGTTAGCATCCTCAACTGTAATTTGCACCTTTGCCGTCATGCCACTCACTATCTCCATCACTTTCAACTCAAGGAGCTCCTGGCTTAATGTGGTAAACTCTTGCGCTGTTGAGATGACACCAGTGAGTGGATTAATGATAAAATAAATTGAATCTGAGGTCAGGCTTAGGGCGTAACTGATGACCGGCGGTCTTGGAGATATCCTCACAGTCTCTACTATGGTCCCTGGTGGTGCAATCTCGATAATTGAGGTTTTGTAAATCTTCTTTTCAAAATTCACCTTCACAGACTGTGGTTTTTTCACCAAGAGCTGAATAGTCTGAGTGTTGGAAAATCTTGGTGGTGTGCCTCTGTCTTTGGCTTGAAAAGTGAGATTGCAACCATAAGGAAATTTATCCCAGTTGACCGTTTCAGACATCTTCAGCTTGTACTCATTTCCAAGAGGAGCTCTGTCAAGGACAAACTGCTCCTGCGGATCACCTGCAATAATGGCAACCCACTCAATTTCTCCATTGGGTCCCTCGTCCAAATCTTCAACAGTAACAATGGCGTATACTGGCTCTTTGTCTGATATTTCAGGGTAAAGTGCAATTGCTTTCAGTGCTGGTGCAAACTCATTGATACGCACAACACTGATCACTAGTTTGGCTGTACTGCTAATACCACTGTTCCCATAAACCTTCATTCCACGATCCACTGCTAAAACTTCAAGGGCAAATCTGCGGTTGCTATCTGCATTAGGCTTGGCTGTGAGTGATACCACCCCACTGGTTGGGTGGACAGCAAACTCCTCCACATCGTCTTTGAAGAAATAGTAAAACTCGCCATTGGAGCCGATGTCTGCGTCAGTGGCGGTCACCTGAGCCACACTTGCTCCCAACGGAGTACTTTCTGGAATATCAATGACATAAGAAGTGGGAGAGAACAAAGGTCGGAGGTCGTTCATATCCATAATTTGCACATTAACTATCACAGAAGCCTCCAGCATGCCTTTGCCGGTTGCCCTAACTGTTAATGTATAATTATCCTGCACTTCGCGGTTTAGGATGGCAGCACTCCCACCGTTAGTCTGTATGCGGAGAAAGCAAAAGTCCCCCAGCACAAATTCCTCAGCCTGAAACAGCCCCTCATCGTCTCCAGATTCAATTAAATATTTGATGTCCAAAGGGCCCAACTCAGATAGAGCAATCCCCATTTTAACCTCAGTCCTAATGTATGACCGAGCTGCAGAGTTCTCATAAATGGTGGCATTGTAGATGGAGGCAGTAAACTGAAAGGAGGAGGACCCTCGCTCCTGCAGTTGCCCCAAACAAGGAAGCAGGTAAAGGAGCAATAAGAAGAAACTGGTGAGGCAGATCCCCATACTGCCCCCTGGGCAGCTGTTTATAGCCATGCCATCATCCAGTTACCCTGCAAATAAGAGAAATATGCAGTAAACCATTTCAATCTAGGGCATTTATCTCATCAAGACATATCCCTATTGCTCAAATAAATGTGATGCCAGTTATTTATTCAGAAGCCCTTGGTTTGGATTAAATCGTTTGGACAAAAAATATGATAATAAATACCTGACCCTTTTCTCATTGGAGTTAAATGGTAGCCTAATCTCACTGCAAGATTTATAATAGCAACGAGGAGCACACATGACGATTAATCATCCAAAACAAATGTGTAAATACTCACAGTAAATAATTGAAAGAAATGTGCAACAAGAGAAAATGTGTCTAAATTACACAACTACAGTTTGACATTATATTTGTATTGCATTTAAAGTGAATAACTTTGATCATGTCAAACAAAACCTATCCTCTCAGATGCACGCACGACTCTACATTAAAATACGGTTGTAATCAAAGGAAACTTTCAACGCTGTGGAGTCGTAAAATATGTTTGTTACCGAGAGCGGGCAGTCTTGTTCTCCGATATGTAGTGCATCAAAAAAAATGTGAATGAGCTCTTACCTCTGGCTTAATGAGAAAGAAATCTCTTCGCTACAAACATTCAGGAGCCCGCTCTGTGAAACTACATCCTTCACTTCTCTGCCATACAGGACTCACTGCCACTCACAGTAGACTGTAATCAGTGGAACGCGCACCTCCTAAAGCGCGCTCACGAGCGCACGTTATCCCGTGAATGCGCAAACGAAACCGGAGTTGGTGTTGTTGCTGCTGTCCCATTGCAACAATAGGATGTAAACATTATCTAATACAAACATTAGCCAATTAGAATAATGTGTTTACGCTACATAGAGCGCACAAAACAATTTATGTTCTTTAAAATATCGCTAAAACGTATTTATTGTTATTTTAATATAAAAAATAACATGTTCATGGTATGCAACAAAATAAACAAAAACAATAATTTCATGTGACAGAGTGAAATAGTACTGAACAAGGTTCGTTTTCATGCACAGCCTTGTCTGTGTTTTTTATTTAAACTCCGTTAGGCGGTGCATCTCATCTCCCACTCATCCCGTAATTCCAGTTCCGAAACATTCCGAAAATACACGATTGGAGCCGAAGCTCTGAACGACAACTTACGGAAATTCACGAAAGATTCCGGAAGAGACCTCACGACGGGAAGCAGCAGCGGCTAGCTAGTAAAGACTTCGGACCATTCCCTTTTGACCACGTTGTACAACATACTTTTGCATTTTTGTCAAACATTATGTCTGTACTGTGTTATAATAAAGGATGTGGACAACGTTTTGACCCCGACAAGAATTCGGATGGTAAGACTTTAGATAACAAACGATAGCTGCATTGCTATGACTGATAGCAGGGTAAATTTGGAAAGAAAACCACTTGTGTTTAACAACATTTATTCATATACATATATTATTAACAAAACATGACCACGTCTAAAAAGGGTCAGCTATTAATTTTATTGGAACGTTATTTAGCATGTTAATGTAGTGAAGCATCTACAATGAAGCTGGTCATAACGTTTGAATGATGTTCAATCAATAGCACAGACTTCGTAAATTAATATTTGTTTTATAGATGGCTAGAATACAAGCGTTATATAAACGTCTTAATGAAAAATCCTGTAGTTGAGCAGTTAGCAGCTAGAGGAGTAGCAAACTAACTATAAGCTGCACATTGTGTGAACATATTTTTTTTTTTTTTTTTTTTTTGCAGAAAAAGTAACATATAGATAATAACACAAAATATAAACTGTGTGAACATAATATAGACAAGTGACTATATTCCTGTGACGTCACATTTCAGAATCAATCTCTTCTTATCCATAGATTCATGCACATACCACCCCGGAGTGCCAGTGTTTCATGATGCATTAAAGGTGTGGACATTCAAAAAGATCAGTTTACTTAGGCTATTTATGGGAAATATGTCACTGTTACTCAGAGTTAAACCTATTAAATTGTGTCTTGCATCGCTTCCCAGGGTTGGTCTTGCTGCAAGAGACGAACAACTGACTTTTCAGATTTCCTCAGTATTGCTGTGAGTGCTACAACTCGTCTGTGATGAGAATGAATGATCACTTTCATAGACAGAGTTGTGTAATTGCTCATATAAATTATAAATATCTAATTATATTGAAATGGCTAAGTCTTGAAATGTTTGTCTGTATTTATGAATCTCTTAGGGTTGCACGAAAGGCCCTCATAATCAGGAGAAGCCCTCTGAGCCTGTTAAACCAGAGGTAAAGTTCTCTGCGGACAAGAACGTGAATGACGTGAAGCAAAAATGTGATGAATGCATAACCCAAACACCAAAACCTCTGGAGTCTATTCAGCGACCAAGGTAAAAATGCACTTGGAAAGTACAGGGTCTTCCCCATTTGTATCTTCCAGCTCATTAGTTCAGATGATAAAGTAATGCAGCATTAAATCTATAGAGAACAAGTTATTCTCATTAACAGTCCACCCAGCCAAAACTCACATTGATGTTAGAACCTCTTAAGGATAAATGACTGAAAACATCCATTTTTAATTGTTTTTGTAGTCCAGATGAGCCTTTCTCTATTCTACAACGGAAGATCTCTCCTTCGCTCAAACAGGCTTTAGAAAAGCTAAAAATAACTGAAGAAAATGCACAGGAGATAAAAGGTAAGAAAAGCCAGACCCTCTTTTTCCCTACCTGTCTATATTTGTCTTCTAATCTGATGTATTTTATTTTCTTTCTTGCATTATAGAGGAGGATAGTGATGAAATTAAGATAGGGACGTCCTGTAAGAATGGAGGCTGCAGTAAGGTACTGTTCGCACTCTCTGCTTCTCCGATTAGAAACCATGGCACATAAAGTTTCTTTAGTTCATTATATAAACAATGGATTCTCATTCTTTTGTTTTCCAGACATTCAGCGGACAAGCCAGTGATGACGAGACGTGTTTGTATCATGCTGGTGTACCTATCTTCCATGAAGGGTAAATTAGCATCCGATCAAAACTGAAAATGACTACTAGAAAAGTGTAGATGTAGAAATCTCAGATATATCTGCGGATTCTGCAATTTAGGGTACGTTTACCCGACAATGATGTACTGTTTTTTCCTTAGCGTTTTCTGCGTACAGGCGACAACGTTGTCAAAACGATCCCCATTCACACGGATCCGCGAAAACGACTAAAACCACTGTATTATGTTGCCAGGCCAGTATTTGGCGATGTCACTTTGTAAAGAAACACTACGTGCCTATAGACTGAACACGAAATTCGCATGACGTCATCATTTTCACAAATTCATGTTTTTGTTGTTTACAAGGAGACGATAAAAGTAACTGTTTTGTACACAACCCGATTTCAAAAGTTTGCGTTTTCAGGCCCCCAAAATGCAGTTGTCATGTAAATGAACGGCCAAAAGGTATAAAAAGTTTTCCGTTTTTTGGTTGAAAACCGTGCCATGTAAACTGCCCCTAAGTCTTTTTTTATCTTTCCTCATAAAAGGATGAAATATTGGAGCTGCTGTAAGAGGAAAACCTCAGACTTCAACACGTTTCTGTCTCTGGAGGGCTGTACCCGAGGAAAGCATCAGTGGAATATGAAAAATACAGTAAGTGCCTACCATGAGATTTAAATGTCAAAGAACTATATTACTTGCATTGGATTTTTCCCCTCTGCATTTTGTAGATGGCAATTATACTGTATTTTTACATACTCTCCAATTAAACAGTATCACAACACTGTGCAGCTCTAGCAGGCCCAAATGCTACTTTCAAATTAACATAATTTGTTGAAGACCAAATTATTAAATACGTTTACATGTGAATATTGTTTGAAGTGGAGGATGACATTTTTTTTATGTGTGTACAGGGAAAAAAGGTTGTACCATGCAGGTTTGATTGGCACCAAACAGGAAGTCAGGTCATCATTTCCATTTATGCCAAAAATTCAATACCAGAGCTGAGCTCGGTGGAGGGGAACAGTACTGTGGTAAGACATCAAGGCAAAATTATTTGCAAAATTCTGTATACTGGTAGTTATATTTTATTTTCCAAATTTTCCAAATAAGGCTATTTTTTTTATTCTTTGCAGCTCAAAATCCACATTATATTTGAAGGAGAGAAAGAATTTGAACAGCAGATCAGTTTGTGGGGCGTGAGTATTCAGTTGTAAAGTACTTTTATCATACTTTTTTTCATTAAAGCTTGAAGTGAATACATTTTGTGGCAGTAGTGTTACTGGATAGAATAATAATAAAAAAAGGTTTCCCAAAGTTGTCTCTGCATATGAAAAAGTATTGTAATTTCACAATATTTTATATTTTCATGTAGTTCTGGTCCTAAAGGAATTTCCACTCCAAATCATTGCTTTAATATAAACTTCAGCACCACAATACAAACAAAGCATGACTTTAATAATTTTAAGATTGTCTGTTTGCTTTTACCTAAGGTGATCGATGCAAGTAAAAGTTTGGTGAACATGATGGCTACCAAAATTGAGGTTTTGTTGAAGAAGGCAGAGCCAATGTCATGGGCCCGGCTGGATCTTCCACCTCCTCCAAAGGATAAAGAGAAAGAAAAAGATGTTGACAGTGAGGATGAGTGTGATGATTAAATTAAGAGACTGTAAGAGGACCAACATTCTTAGCTCTGAGTGGGAATCATTTTATCTTATTGTATGGTTTGATGCATAATGAAGCATGAATGTTATATAAATTCTCAAATCTTTGTCCAAGGTCAAATTATAGATTTATTGTACAGAGCATGTTTAGAGGGTTTTTTTTTTTTTTTTTAAGAAAGCTCTCACAAAGAACCATCAATTACTCTGAATAGGTTATATTGATTCAGACCAAAATGTGTCCAATCCTAGTAAGTGGAGCATTTCACATTCCACGTTTTCTGGCTGAAGCAAAGAGTCATTAAAGATGCATTCATTAATATTGGTTTATTTGGAGTTCACACTTGCTAATGTGTCAAGCTGAAAGAACACATTTCTCTTCTATAAGATTACTTGGTATTCAAAATTATTGCTGTGAAACGGTTACAATTTGCCAATTTAAAGACACCTGATACAGTAGTCCAGGATTTGTACAAGGGATAAATCTGTTTTGGGAGGGAGTACATTTTTCCAAAAACAAAAGATGCTCAAGCATCAAGTTTGATTTGAATCATTGTCTAAAACTATCGAGCATGTTAATATCTATATGTTATGAATTTAGGTGATCCTGGAGACGTGTATACTTGACTGGTCTTAGTTTATACCGTAATGATGGCACAAAACTAATGTTACAGTGGTTAACCATTGCCAACACCAAATAATACTTACTGTAAGCCATTTGTCATGACTCAGCACGTTAAGTGGCTCTGGTGGCATTTACAAAAAACAAATCTAAAACTGGCACGATCTTTCATGAAAACTTGTACTGTACAATGCAGTTGCCTTGCCGCCCCCCAAATCAAGAAAAATAGGCCAGAACATGCTGCAAAAATAATCCTTTATTCAATTGAAGCTTTAAAAAAAAAAAAAAAATGATATCAAAAGTCAAATCTTTTTTGGACCTCAGATGCTCCAAAGACAAAGTTTGTGTCTGTGGCTTCCGTTGTCAGGCACTGATCTTCACCATCCTGAGAGCGTCGTGGGAAGACAGAGGGTAAAAAGAAATGGTGAATGGTTTATGGAAAATGTCTTAGTTTTCCCAGATCAAAGTGCATTTGCAAACAAAAGGATTATGAAAACATTTGACAAACTTGCTAACAAAAATGAAATTCAGCGACACCCACCTCACTGAAATACTTCTCAATAAGAGCTTGAGCCGCTCTATAAACAGTATTGTTCTCATGGTTTTGAAGAAACTCAATTCGATCCAGCCCTCCCACCTCCTCCACCAACAAACAAAGCTTATCCACCTCACCAAGTTTCTCAGCAGCCTGCAGAAGGTACACAGTTGATATTTTAGCATCTCACAATGCAAAGCACTGGGAGTTGCAGGAGGGTTTTTGCAGATTTCTTTATGAAGCCACACACACTGTGAACTCACCAAGAAAATGTTATTTATAGCATCTAGGATGACCAGGACAGTCTTGGTGTCTTTAACTTGAAGCAAGTTCAAGATGGCCTCTAAAGCACCACACTTGACCAGATGAACAACTTGGTCTACGGTCCCACCACTTGTGTAGTTAGTCACTGCCCATACTGCCTCTCGCTGGGTTTTGAAGTCACCCTGCAAAACAAGGAGTTTGAGTATCCCAAAGTGTCAAGTACTGGCCAAACCAACACTGAAAAAGCACATTGTATTTTGGTACGCAAGACATTTTAATCACCAAATTAGACATCCATTTATGAATCCCAATTAGAAGAATACACCACAAAATATTGGCAAACTAATGCAAAAATCAGACCACCACTGCGGCCCAAAAAGGTTTTGGTTATCAAAGACAAATCATGATATAACCACAAACATTAAAAACAGAATTTCTTGCACAAGACATTCATTGTAATGATTTGCTTGTACAAGCTCTTTCCATACAATTACCTCAAAGATTTGACAATGCATGTTAGAGTATAGTTTTCCCAACTAGAAATGAAACCACATTTCAAAGGGCCTCAGGAGGGACTACTTCTATAATTGGCCTCATTTTATGCCCAGCTTTAGGAGAAGCATGCAATCACGTTGAAACCAGAACGTTTTATAGGCAACTCTGCGGGGGCAGAAAACTCAACATAAAAGCAAGACATCAGTTATGACATACATTCCTTAGGAGATCCACCAGAGGAGCCAACAATCCACACGTGATGAGCTGTTGAATCTGTTGGCAGGGTCCAGCTGCAATGTTGGACACTGCCCAAGCTGCCTCCTTCTGAACACTGGACTTAGGGTGTCGCATCAGCTGGGGCAAGGCACTCAACACGCCTGCATCAATGGCCGCTTGCGTCTGCAGGTCTGAACCGCTGACAATGTTCCCAATCGACCGTAGGGCTGGTGTCTAGAGAATATTAGTGAAACTCCTCTTAAGTGGCCCAACATCAAGACCAAAAAGGTAAAAACACTGGAGTACTTACCACCACAGAGAGTTCCTCAAAGCCCAACAGCTCAACCAACCGTGGAAGAATTCCAGTCTTGATGACCACGTCAATTCGTTCATTGGGTCCATCGGTGAGGTACGAAATGGCCCAGCATGCATCAGACAGGACGGATTTGTCACCGTGGTGGAGCAGTTGGATTATGGAGGGGAGCATTTGTTGGACAGCACTGAAACGAGGGAAGGGATTCTTGTTCCTACAAAGGTTCGACAGGGTCCATGTAAGGTTGCGAAGGTACCCCACCTGCAAAACATTTTATGTGGTTTACATTCTGCATGTTTGTTTACATTTGCCATTTCAGAGATGTGGCGAGTCGAGAAGAAACTCACAGGAGCATCTGGTGTGAGCCGTGCCAACAACGCAGGGATGACGCCACAGTCGATCAAGGAGTCTCGATAGGATGGACCATCACCTAAAATGGAAGCATGAACACTGGGGCAAATGGTTCCACAACTTCAGAGTAGTACAACTAGCACAGTTTTCTACAAAATACCCAAGTTTCACCAAACATTACAGTGCAAGTGTTCAACCTCCATATTCTTTTAGGATGTAGAGGCCCCCTGAAGTTCAAAGTATCCTCACCTGCAATGTTGCCTAAAGCCCAGACAGCCTGTTCACTGATGTTCAGCATTGGTGAAGCCAGCAGGGCGATGAAGGCTGGTACCGCTCCATGCTCTACCACTTGCTGTGTGTGCCAAGAAGTGCCAGATGCAACATTAGTAAGGGACCAGGCAGCCTCAAACTGCAGCATAGGGTCATCGTTCCTCCCTAGAAACTCCACAAAGCGAGTCAGAAGTCCTGCTTCAACGATCTCCTTAAGGGGAGGGTTCCTCTCCCGAGAAAGCAGCTTCCTGTAGGGATCAATTTGAAGGCTGGTAATGCTCTGTAACATGATTTGAGATGACTGCTAGTCAAGTTAAGATTGGTTACTGTACCTAGCTGCTTGACAACCTTGTCTCTGCATCTCTGGGCTGTCAGCGTTCACACTTGCAACAATCTCTTGAATCGTTGCAGATATGACCTTAACAAGATGAAAACAGTGAGATAAAGTATTGTAAAAACGGGTTTTAATTGAAGGTAGAAGTAGTAAACACCTGTTCGTTGTCAGTGTTAAACTCTGGTGACAGAGGTTCCTCATCTCCTAAGGATGAAATATTTCTCCTCTTCAGAATACTTTCAACCCTATGAGCTTTTCGAAGCTCAACACATTCTGCAATTCTGCGGTCACGCATTTTCTGCAAGCAGAGATAGGGTGAGTGAATCAATCAAGAGATTAAGGAGAGAATTGTTGAAAGTGGAAAAAATAGCCAGAATGGATGCACAGCTCACCGTTGGCTCCTTGCCCTTATTTTTGAACTTCGACATGCGTTTATCAGACAGATTTTCAGTAGGCATTTTGACACTCAATGCACTAGCCATAGGCAAATCACTCCTAACAAACTTCTACAGGAGGTTTTAAGATGAAACGTTACAATAACTGCTAAAACAGAACTGACAGCAGGAGTTTGTGTACAAAACAGATCTCTCAGCGCTAGACTCAACTGCAATAAAAATTTAACCAGCTGCAAAGAGCATTAAATAGACAAGTACAATTAGAATCAGGTGATATTAATTTATAGCCTTGGGACACACCTCAGATCAGAGGATTCACCCTTTGTTTGGTGTGTATTAGATGTTCTTTCACGTTTTAGATCACACAACTACAGTATAATAATTATAAAAGTCAGTCAATAACCATCTAATGCCACAACCTAAGAAAAATATAATTTTTATTTTTTTGAAATGTGTGCCTGTGAAATAAAAAAGTATGTTATTGCCATCTAGAGGCCAATAGTGATATAATAAGACACAGAAAAGCTGCTTGTCTTCATTGTCTTTTTGAATGAATGTCCCTTGCAGCCATATATATATGGTATATATATATATATATGTGTGTGTGTGTGTGTGTGTGTGCGTGTGTGTGTGTGTGTGTGTGTGTATAAACCATTTCTATTGAAGTACATCAAATATGAAAAATAGTACTATACATTTTACCTAAAAATACATCTATATATTTTTAATAAAACCTTTAAATACATTACATTTTATTAATAATACAATATCTGATACCTCAACTTCATAGTGTCACTTGGATTTGCTCCGGAAAAACTTAGTATTACAGTATAAAGTATTACATATTTTACAGTTAACGGTTGTATTGCTATAACTGTAGGCCTGTATAGCATGACTAGTTTTGAATGTGATCTACATCAGTAATTCAAGTGTTCAAATGAATATGTAAAAAAAAAAAAAAAAAAAAAATTGATTACACTTGTAGTAAAATAAAGAGATAAATTTTTACATTTCTTACTTGTCTTACTCAAACTTCTCTCTTCTGTACAGCAAAACAATGTCAGAAGGACTGGACACAACCACAGAACTGTCAAAATTTTCTCATTAAAACGAGCTACTTGGATAGTCTGTTTTTTTTTATATATAGTATGGATTGTTTAGTTTAAAAGTGAATCAAATCACATCTAAATGTATTTTTAAAGCGCCAGAGTGTACAAAAGTGCAGTACAAATTTTATAAGGATAAAAAAAAAACAACCTCATATTAGAGAAATAAATAAATAAAAATCAATAATAAACAAACACCACAAATGCATCTAATCCAAACCTAATGGTCCTTACAAAGTAGCAAAGGCCTCATCAAACAAATACGTCTTGAGAAAGGTTTTAAACATGTTTACAGAGCTAGAGGATCTAATAGACATAAGTAAACCATTCCACAACTTAGGGCCAGCAACTGAGAAAGCACATTGTAAAAGTGTGCAACTGAATAATATTAATGATAAAACTAAATTATACCCTGTAAGTTGTGAGTTATTTCTGGTCTGCTGTTGATGGTATAAGTGACTAACTGATCTGATTGTGTTGTGGGGTTGTAAAACCAAAAGGTTATAAACAGCACTGACATGATAAATTATATCATTTTTTGAGTTACCAGATGATGGCGCTGTGCCCGTATGACTAAGGGAAGTGGTCAAAGTTCTGCATCAGTCCTTATAGTCACTGCAAGAAATATTTAAGAGAAAAAAACTAATAAAACCGGTCAAGGAATGACCAGATTCTTGAACCTTTACAGCTTTTTAAATATGACTTTTAATTAAAAAAACAGCGAATACTGCAATGGACGATAAATACCTCTATAGTTTGTAAAACAGAGAAGTTTATGGGTATACAAAATAAAAGATCACTTGACAAAAAAAAAAAAATATATATATATATATATATATATTTTTAGACTTTACTTATACAAAAAGAGGTGACTGTGAGTTTGTAACTTCTGTATGGTTTTCATCTTCATGGACTGTTAAAACAAGATGTAAATATTTAGAAAAATATATGTCACGTGACGCGCGCGAGAGTTGTTGCTGAAGTGAACGCGCATCGCACGCGCTCATACACCCAGAGACACTCCAATTGTGAGAAGAACACGAGCAAAACAACGACCGAACGGTAAGTTACATTATCACTGGTGTTTTCATAATCATTAGCGTTGGTATTTAACACTTTTCAATATATGTCTAATGCCTCACGCTTAAATTCATGGTCATGTTTCTGATGATTTGAACGGTCATGTGCTTCCTTAGTGAGTTCTTCATGTAAGTTCTTGATTATGTGTTATGGCATTGGCAACACATGAAGTGGTATTCCGCCACAGTGTGATTTTCATTGCCATACATAGATTCAGATTCACTGGATTATCAGCACCATATATTTCAGCACCATGGACAGCTCATACAACAGCGAATGCTTATTGGATCGTGTAACTTTTGAGTCTCGCACCTTAATTAATCAATCTATTAATTAAGTAATATCTTGCTAATGTTTAATGTCTCTTTTAAATGAACTATTACATGAACAAAATAATGTACAACAGCTACAACAAAGAAAAGAAAAGAAACCGTTCAACCATTAGCAAACTGTCTATACAGTATGGATTTCTGTGTACTATTGAGTTACTGTTGGTGGTTTGTCACGAATTCAATTTAACGGAATGCACTTTGTAAGTCTCCCCAACAATAATGTGTTTAAGGAATTCAGGGTTTTCTGTCGTTTTGGAAAACTTAAGATATCCTGTCCAGTCCTGGCTGTTTAAAAATGCATCGTAGTTCCTTTGAAGTTAGAGCGCAAAACATACAATAGCAATAGAAGAACATAAATAGTGCATCTATGTCCCAATACCAACTCTGTGTTTTGAACACAGAATTGAGTATGAAGAATCAATCTGATTAAGTATACATGGGGTTCTGTGTTCATACAGTGGGGTTCTAGTATGTTGCAAACAAAAAGTATAGTATAAATCCCTCTCCCGTGTTTTCTTGACGTGACGTCATTTGGTATGATTTCTCCATGTGATCTGTAAAAGTATGAGATATTGCCCTCAGGTCATATATATATATATACATATATTATGATATAATGGCTGGCTTATGGCTTATAACCAACAATCATTCTGGGGAATTCTGTATTTATCCCTTTAAGCTGTGTAACTCCTTTTTAATCAAATTAATAATTCATTTTGAGTAATGAAAAAGAGGTTAAGGGTAAAGAGGCAGTATAAATATTCAGTGGCTGCAAATCTGCATAAGATCATTATCTTCTGGGTCTCGGTGTTTTGGAAAATCTCTGAGGTTATGAATACATGAATCTGAATCAATACATCTTTTAAGATTTGCATGCTTATTGTTTCTAACAGGTGTTAATGATGCATCCCATTACTGAGATCCGACTGGAATAAGCACGTTTCACGAACTTCTTCATGTGCGTTTCAACTTTGTTTTCCTCCTGATCTCGAGATATTTAGAGGAAGGCAGAAAAATCCTCACTCTTTAGAATAAGACGTTGCCCTGGCGACAGCTCATCCTTATCACGACTCTCACAAATATGCACCTCTGTGATTCAGTGGGAGGTTGATGATCTCTAGGGATATTGCTCTGAATATTTCTGCTTCTTGTGACTCTTTCAGATGCCCTGAGGAACCTTCTTGTATTCTACACTCTGATCTGAGAGGGCCGAGGAAATGGGGATTTTGCATTTACTGTTGTTTGTGCTGATCGGAGACAGATTGGGTCCTACACGGCCGGATAATTTAGCGAAGGCCCAGGCGAGCGAGCGACGCGTCTTGGCCCACATCCCCGGCGACATCATCATAGGGGCGCTCTTCTCCGTCCATCATCAGCCGCCAGCCGACAAGGTTCACGAGCGCAAGTGCGGCGCCGTACGCGAGCAGTACGGCATCCAGCGGGTGGAGGCCATGATGCACACCCTGGACCGCATCAATGCGGACCCACACATCCTACCCAACATCACGCTGGGCTGCGAGATCAGAGACTCCTGCTGGCATTCGGCCGTGGCTCTGGAGCAGAGCATCGAGTTTATCCGTGACACCCTGGTCTCGGCCGAGGAGGAGGAGGGCATGACCAAGTGTTTAACTGAAGATGGAGGGACTCCCATGAAAGGGAAGAAGCCCATTGTGGGGCTGATCGGGCCTGGGTCCAGTTCTGTGGCCATCCAGGTTCAGAATCTCCTTCAGCTATTCAACATTCCCCAGATTGCGTATTCGGCTACCAGCATGGATCTCAGCGATAAGTCTTTGTACAAGTACTTCATGAGGGTGGTGCCCTCCGACGCCCAGCAAGCCAGAGCGATGGTGGACATCGTCAAACGATACAACTGGACCTACGTGTCTGCCATTCACACTGAAGGTACGTGATCTCTCTCCTTAGAGAAGCATTTTTCTTCACGGTTATCATGAGATTTTCCAATGCCTCTTAGAAGAACTGAATCTGCCCTGAAACTCTTTTAGCTCTGGAAGTTGAATTTCTTCCTCATATTAGTATTTCACAAAAGTCTTCCAGTGAAAAACACAGATCTCCACCAGCACGTAACACTATTATTTAACCCTTGTGCATTGTTCAAATTTACTACCTTTCGTTATGTTCGTGGCTGAAAACAGCCACTACATTAAACTGCTGTAAAAATGTATCAGATAAATATATTTTTCAATTTTTTTTGCATAAATCTATTAATCAACCTCAGTCCTGCTCAAAAATACTAAATGTTTAAAAAAAAATCAGGATTTTAACTCTTTAATTGCCAAATACGTAAATGATGTCACCGATTTGGGAAAAAAAACACACAAAATGACTCATTTTCAATATAAAATGTGATTGTGGACTGGATTTTTTTTTACCTTTTATCACAGTCTTGGACATGTCAAAGATTAGAAATAACATTGGTTTTGATGCATTGTTAGTTTTTCTGCAGCATCAGATTTTAACTTTTTCTCCCTCATTTACTGTTCGTGGCTGTTTTTGCCCCATTGACTTCCATTATAACCACATTTTTTGATTGCAAAGCCATGACACCATATAAGCATGCATTTTTGATTGTTGGAGGTTTTCCCTGTTGGGAAGAGGTAAAATTTGTAATTTTTACTGTTGATAACCAGGTGGCACCATTAACCCTTTAGATAGGCCTGTGCAAAAAAAAGCTTAGTTTCTGGCTTTTACATGGAGTTATATGGAGTTTATATGGAGTATAATAGCATAATAAAGTGTGTGTGTGTGTGTGTGTGTGTGTGTGTGTGAACTCACCTTGATGCGTCTGAGAAAATCAAAATATGCACCTCAGCTCTCAGAACTACATGGAGTAAACAAAAACAAAGTAAGTGTATTTATGCATCTGCTGCCTTTTGATGGTGAGAAATGCAGACTAAACAAAAACAAAGCAAGTGGATTTAAACGCGTGCATGCAAGCCTGCTGGTCATTTGATGGTGAGAAGAGCAGCAAGCAACATGAGAAAGGGCTTGACTTGTAGTGAAGTTTTAGAGATGATTATGCAGCCTGACCCTTCCAGCGAGCTGCAGGATGTATTGTCTTCTCCCTCTGACACCACAGACTCAGGAGAGTCAGATCCTGATTTGGATGTGGCACCCTCATCATCCTCTCTAGCTTCCACTGAAGGCGAGGAGGATTCGGAGGATCCTGGATCTGGGTGGATTGGGAGAAATGGCGAAGCGGAGACAACTCCCTTTCTTCATCCTGCCAGAGGCGTGACTCCAGGGCCGACGCGCTATGCCATCACAAGGCATAGTCATACATGTTTGTATGACTGTACAAACATGTATGTGTTGACGCAAGTCATGCTGACAATGAGGTCAATCATCTCCTCCGTAAAAAACAGATTGAACACGGAATCCATGTTCTGGGCCCTTGCGAAGGCATAGCGCGTCGGCCCTGGAGTCACGCCTCTGGCAGGCTGAAGAAAGGGAGTTGTCTCCGCGTTAGTGGAAAACCACACTTCGCCGTTTCTCCCAATCCACCCAGATCCAGGATCCTCCGAATCCTCCTCGCCTTCAGTGGAAGCTAGAGAGGATGATGAGGGTGCCACATCCAAATCAGGATCTGACTCTCCTGAGTCAGTGGTGTCAGAGGGAGAAGACAATACATCCTGCAGCTCGCTGGAAGGGTCAGGCTGCATAATCATCTCTAAAACTTCACTACAAGTCAAGCCCTTTCTCATGTTGCTTGCTGCTCTTCTCACCATCAAATGACCAGCAGGCTTGCATGCACGCGTTTAAATCCACTTGCTTTGATTTTGTTTAGTCTGCATTTCTCACCATCAAAAGGCAGCAGGTGCATAAATACACTTACTTTGTTTTTGTTTACTCCATGTAGTTTTGAGAGCTGAGGTGCATATTTTGATTTTCTCAGACGCATCAAGGTGAGTACACACACACACACACACACACACACACACACACACACACTTTATTATGCTATTATACTCCATATAACTCCATGTAAAAGCCAGAAACTAAGCTTTTTTTTTGCCCAGGCCTATCTAAAGGGTTAATGGTGCCACCTGGTTATCAACAGTAAAAATTACAAATTTTACCTCTTCCCAACAGGGAAAACCACCAACAATCAAAAATGCATGATTATATGGTGTCATGGCTTTGCAATCAAAAAATGTGGTTATAATGGAAGTCAATGGGGCAAAAACAGCCACGAACAGTAAATGAGGGAGAAAAAGTTAAAATCTGATGCTGCACAAAAACTAACAATCCATCAAAACCAATGTTGTTTCTAATCTTTGACATGTCCAAGACTGTGATAAAAGGTAAAAAAAAATCCAGTCCACAATCACATTTTATATTGAAAATGAGTCATTTTGTGTGTGTTTTTTTCCCAAATCGGTGACATCATTTACGAATTTGGCAATTAAAGAGTTAAAATCCTGATTTAAAAAAAAAAAAATAGTATTTTTGAGCAGGACTGAGGTTGATTAATAGATTTATGCAAAAAAAATTGAAAAAAATATTTATCTGATACATTTTTACAGCAGTTTAAAGTAGTGGCTGTTTTCAGCCACGAACATAACGAAAGGGTAGTAAATTTGCCCACGGTGTACTGTTGAGTTTTTGAAAAATTTCAAAGCATTTTCCCAAAATATGTGTCAAAATAAGATTTGTCACCAAAAATCATTCCATTTGCTGAAACACAGAGAAAGTTATGGCCAAATTAAGACTCAAAAATACCCCGTAGTGGATGAAAACATCCCCAACAGCACATAAGGTAGTGCTAAATCTTCCACATTCTCAAAGTGAGAGATTTCCAGAGGGATTTTTTTTAGGTGATAATGTATCACTCTATCTGTCGTGGTTCACCTTTATCTAGGCCTAAACAGCAAAATCTCTTTATTTTTCATAGAGGGAAATGACACATCACAGTCCTTATAAAGTGTGTATGTCTCATATGCAGAATGTGCCACATATAGTCAAGATCCATTATTTTTAAGTACTTTTTTTATTAAATTATACTTGGTTAGAAAATATTTAACACCGTTTAAACTGCACAAAGTCAAACTCTATATCTTGGAGTATCATACTATTGTAGTTTTTATAAATATTTTGAATTCGTTTTTATTTTTATTTAGTTTTGTTTTCATTTTAATTTTAGTTAAATTTTGTTGGGTGTTCTTGTAATTGTATTTATTTATTTTAATATAACTATATAGTAGTGCTGGCAACAATCCAAAATAAAAGTTTGTGTTTACATAATACTGTGTATAATTATTTTGTATATATAAATACACATGCAAGTTAGGCCTATATATTTAAGAAAAATGTGTTATTTAAATATAATATAAATTATGTATAAATATATATACAGTATATACATGCAAATATTTCTTAAATATATACATGCGTATGTGTTTATTTATGCAAAATAATTATGCACAGTACACACATATATTATATAGACACAAACTTTTATTTTGGATGCGATTAATCACGGTTAATCGTTGCCCAGCACTACAGCTTTTAATCCTTTTTATTTGAGTTTTTTACTGTATATTAGAAACTGTATATATCAAGCAGATTGGCTGAAAGATTGATGATCTCACAGACAGGTGTTAATTGCCAGCAGGTAGTTAAATGTGGAGCCCACCACAGTTTTCACCCACATACAGAACAGGGAGCTGTGAAAAGCTCCATGATGTTGATTTATTTGCTTGGATATTCTGTAGCTCCTGTTTTTTATTATATCATACTTTGACATTTGTAATTTCTGGGCTCATTTGTCGGCTATATTAATAAAATGGACCAAATGTTTGTTTTGATTTGATTTGACTGGTTTTTAACCAGCTTGTCAATCACTGAGCACCAATGGAAAATAGGTGTTTTGCCTTGTTTTAGATGAAAATAACCCTTGAAATGCCTTTTAAAAAGTATGTTACCGTTTTCTCTGAATTGCTAAAACACTAAACCACATTTTCTGAACCACATTCTAAATAGCCTAAACCAATTTGCTGAATAAATCACTCTTTCTGTAAAACATTAAAAAAGTTCAGGTAAAGACACCATTTGCAATTTTTTTGCAAAACTCTAAACACATTCTCACTCACTAAAACACATTTCGCACTGTGCAACTACAACACAGTTGTCATCGTTTACACTCAACGACTCAAAATTGTTCACACTTGTTTCTAATGATGTGACCAAACCAACTGTACATAATACAAGTCCGTTCAGAGTGCCTAAATTGACTCAAATGTTGCACTGAATGTTTATACAAACAATGGATGGAAACGATGTAAGAGGGAGAGGAGGAAGAGTATGTGTAAGAGGTGGTGAACAAGGAGGATGAGAAAGAGCAAGGTGTGCAGAATGTTGTCAAGGCTGGATCTGGCATTCCAGAGGGTTTTTCCCTTTGCCTGGCAAAAGACGACATTTCCGTTGCCAGCCGTTCTTTTTAGTCCTTAAAATGCGATTTCTGCAAAAGAAAATATCTCCCTTTGCTTTGAACTTTGAGCGTTGTAACTTTGCAGATGTTATTTATGCTCAAACAGCAACATTACACACTAACTAAAGTTAAAAAAGTGAAATCATAATCAACCACCCCTTTAACCTTTTTGGCTTTTGCAGTCGGGTCACTGTATTTTTACAGTATGCAAGTGCTGAATATACAGACATTCAATAGGCCTACTATACAGTATTCAGTACAATGCTATACTTGCAGTGCATACAGTATCCAATTTGTTCACCTTTCTACTGTAAGTTTTTTGATGTAGTGTATAATGAGCGTTTATAATATTATATAATATCGCTATGTGTATGATCGGTAAGCATTATTTGATTTTGAGCACAGATAAAATGCTTTTGAGGCAATTGTTTGATTTTGCCAGAGGAGTCAGATGTTCTCTGAGTGTAGTTTGAAGATTTGGTTTTCTGTTTAAGGTTTTGAGAAAGTGGGTGATGGTTTCGACAAACATGTTTTGCAGTAATGAAAGCTTTGTACATAATAGTGAGATTTACTGCATTAAGGTATTGATGTGCAAAATGACGTGCCAAGCAGAATCATCCCTTCCTGCAGATTTGTCTATCTATTGTTTCATCATGTTCAAGAGTGTCTTTGATGTTTGCACACAGCGCACACAGAATGAATGGTTAATAGCCACGTTCACTTATTGTGTTGCTGCTGTGCTTTTGTTTTGGCCTTTTTTTGGCCTCATGACAGATCACAGAACAAACAGAAATCATTAACTGAAAGGCGACCATGACGATCATTTACATCTTTAGCTCTGTTTTCACTGTCTGTGGGCGTTTAATGAATTTTCCCGTTTGAGTGAACACACTGTTTAAAGACTTGTCTGCAGTGTCTGTCTCTCTGTAGGAGGGAAAGAGACAGTTGACGTCATCAAAATATCTGTTACTGTGTGCAGAGGTCATATTAGCCACATTTGTTATCGCTTCTTATGATCAACCAATTGGATTTTGAGACCACTTGATTACTGCTCTTTATCGATGAAATGCCCGGAAGATATTATGTAACTCCGATTTTTTAAATTATATATCCATTTTTATCTGAGACAGAAGGTTCTAGTGAAGTTTGAGCGCAGCAAGAGAATGAATTCACCGAACTGGCAGAGAGGAATGGAGTGAAAGATTTGAAGAAGTCCTTCCTTGGGGAGAGAGATTAGAGATGGAATCGTGCGCATTTGGAAGTGCATTTCTCAAATCTTATTCATCAGAAGGATGAGATGCATTTGAAAGTCATGAAGTTATACATGGGTGACACACATATATGATAATTTACACAATGGCATTAAAGTAAACAGAATGTCTGGTGCTAAATAACCTGTCATTGCTCGGTGAGGGATTGAGAAATCATTCTGTTGGTTTTGTTTTTATTTTTCCAAATTTCGATATTATCGTACTGATTTCTGTAATTGTAGCAAACATTTTAGAACGTTTTATAGTGAGGCAAACCACAAAACATTGCAGAATCCATCAAATCCATTACTAATACATACTGATGCTTGCGTTGTTGCTGTTTTTTGTCATTAATTGGCATTTGTTAGTTAAAAGATTACAAAACAACATTTAAAGCTAGGTAAAGTGTTACAATACTAGCTAATATTTCACATTTTATCATACAGACAAGACACTATACTTTTCAAAAGTTTGGGGTTGCTAAGATTCTCTCTTTATTCTCTTATGCTCACCATTTCTGCATTTATTAAGTACAGTAAAACAGTAATATTGTGAAATATTATTACAACTGTTATTATTTGAAATAACTTATTTGCAATTGTAATAATGTAATTTATTCCTGTGATGGCAAAGCTGAATTTTCAGCATCATTGCTCCAGTCTTCAGTGTCACATCATTCTAAATAATTTCAGAAATCATTATAATATGCTGATTTGCTGCTCAGAAAACATTTATTATTATTAATGTTAAAAACAGCCTTGATGCGTAATATTTTTGTGGAAACCATGATTCATTGATGAACAGAAATTTTAAAAGAACAGCATTGATTTGAAATAGCATTTAATAACAATAAAACAAAACATTATAATTGGCTTTACTGTTACTTTTAATCAATTTAATAATATATGTATATATATATGAAGAGTTCGGATGCAAAAGCCTCTAAGTGCCATCTGAAATTTTCTTCTAGAATGATCATTTTTATCAAGCTTGTATATTTAAGTTGCAAATTACCTATTGTCATTTAAGTGAAATTACTGAACTTAAATATACAAGCTTTATAAAAATGCGAAAAATTTCAGATGGCACTTAGAGGCTTTTGCATCTGAACTCTTCATATATATACATATATATATATATATATATATATATATATATATATTTCATCTTTAATCTTGCACCCCAAGCATTTGAATGGCAATGTACATTATTAATATATTGAGACATTATTAATGAGAACACACTAAAATGTACTGCATAACAGTACAGTTCCTGTACAGTTGGTACAGTTCCTCGAAACTTTCATGTTAGGATGAATAACAATGGACAGTTTTCCCCTTGACAAACACAGCGTACTCGCTGGAATGCTAATAGCGAACTGGGGTTAAATGCTTTCCTTTGGGACGCAGTGGTGATAGGGCATCTCAGAGACTTAACACCCCTGCAAAATTTGAACCTGCAACCTTTAGGTTACAAGTCCAGACTGTTAACCACTACGCTCACTGCTGATGTACTGATTTTTATTTTATTTTTTTAATTAATAAAGCTCAATCACTGATAATCTTCATTACCAGTGCTCATACTCTTGGGTATAATTAAGATTTTTTTGTGCATTGATTTGGAAGAAACTGTGAAAGTAATGTTTTGGGGGGATGAAATTAAGCTGTATGTTTGCTTTTTATCAAGCCATCTCTGCAATTGTATCAAATTCGCACCTCATAAAATGCGTGAAGACTGGGAACATTCCTCACACAAAAGTAGGTGACCTGATTTTTATGTAAATTGGGGGAGTTTACCCCTGACGCTTTGTGAAAGAGGGGCACCATGGCCTGTTTTTCATTAGTTTTTCTAAGCATGAAAAAGTGAAATCTATTTATGTTTCTTACTAAATATATACAGGAAGCAAAGCACAGAACATGGACACTTTTATAGAATATAGATGATTATTTTGGAGTCTTTGCAGTAAATCTGACATTACATTACTTTTTTGTTCAACAGAACTGCTTGAAAGGGTAATTTCATGAGAAATCTACATTTCCATGATCTCTCAAAATAGTGTTCAATGTTCTATTGAGAAACTCACATAATCTCACGCTTTCCTCCACTGGCCCATTCATCATTTTCTGGTAATAAGGAAAAAATAGGATATATATTATTTCTAAACACCAGAAGAAAAAATGATGAGAATAAAATGTGAGAATGTCAGTCAAACCTTGTGCTGTTCTTAACTGTGAGTAGCAACTATGACTCATTTCCCCCTGAAGATTTTAACCAAGTCATTTCAGCATGATTTTGACAGGTTGAGCATCACATTTTAGTGTGGATTGTTTTGTGCACCAATCAACATGTTTGTGACATCTATTGCTGTCACAGAGTTACATTATAGCTGTGCAATTTATATTAAAAACACAATGACTTATTTTATATAAATATTTTATTGAATCAATGTTTAATCAAAATGCTAATATAATATTATATATAATATAATAAATCATATAATATATTTTTCAGACACTTATATAATATAAGCACAACATAAATAAATGCATTTTATAATATAATATAATATAATATAATATAATATAATATAATATAATATAATATAATATAATATAATATAATATAAAAATATATAATATAATATTTAAAAAAATGCAATACAATATAATATAATGGCAAAAAGTGATGTCCGGCCAAGTAAAATTGACATATTCACCCTTTATTCAAATATCGTTACAGATTTTGCAAGCATTTTGGGTAGATTGTGCTTGGAGTCAGTTGTTTTATTTGTGAAAACGCAATTAAACATGCAATGATATACAAATAAACAAATAAATTATTAACACATGCAAAAACAAGAGATCCAACAAAATATTAATAACTGATTATGTTGTAGTCAATTTGTCACATTATTGTCATGTTTAGTTTAATTAGTTTAATTTAATTTAGTTTTATTTTGTCACTGTGTTTGTTCCAGTTAATTATTAGTTTACCTTCCTTGTTTTCATATGCTGCCTTTAGTTTCCTGTGTTCCTATTCCTCATAAGTTGTCATGGTTACAGATTGGTACACCTGGTTCTTGTTGAGTTGCTTGTTATCTCTTGTATTTAAGCTCACAGTTTGTTCTGTTCGTTTTTCTCTGGCCTGGATTTTCTCTTGTTTGGATAACTCTTCCTTGTTTTGTTGTGTTAAATAAAGTATCTTTAAGTGGCAAGCTATCTGTTCACTCACTTCCTTCATCTTCCTCCTCAACTCCACGTGACAGCTGTAGTTTGCCAAATAATTTAGTCAGTTACATACCTTAACCAAGTTTAGTTTTGTTCTCCCTCATATTTAAAATGCTTTAAAATTATCCAATTTTCCTCACATTTTGATGGTTTAATTGAACTCGTAGGTCATTAAAAATAGATATCCCCTCTGGACATCATTTTTGGCCACTACTGTAATATAATCTAATACAGAACTATATAAATTATCATTATATATATATATCGTTCAATTTCTCAATCTTCAGGGAACTATGGTGAGAGTGGAATGGAGGCCTTCAAAGACATGGCAGCAAAGGAGGGCATCTGTATCGCCCACTCTGACAAGATCTACAGCAATGCTGGAGAACAGAGTTTTGACCGTCTTCTCGATAAGCTCAGAAGCCACCTGCCCAAAGCCCGTGTGGTGGCGTGCTTCTGCGAGGGCATGACCGTGCGTGGCATCCTCATGGCCATGAGACGCCGCCGCCTAGTTGGAGAGTTCCTGTTGGTCGGCAGGTGAGTAACCAAACACGTGTACTCCATACACATGGATTTCTATTCTTGACAGACGCTTTCTTATCAAAGAAACAGCCAGAAAACACTCCTGAAATTGTGCCTGCGGCAAGCACTCTGGGCAGTTTTGGAAAACAAATCTATTTTTTTCTCAAATTGTATTAGAAAGCTTACTCACTTGAGAAAGATTGTAGGAGAGACCAGGGCTAGTTGCCACATGTGTTACTCTAGAGAATGTCTCAGAGTAGATTTGTTTTTGAGTAGATTTGTGTTTGGATGTTACATTCTGTTTTGTAATGACTACCCAATCTCATTAAACATTTCCACTGTTACTGCTTGTTGCGGCATGTTATCAAATGGGATAAGTTTTCAAAATAGAATCCATCTAATTTACATTTGGGCTTTTGATATATCAAATACACTACTATTTTGAGGTCTGTACATTTTCTTATACTCACAAATGCTGCATTTATTTGATCAAAAATACAGTAAAAACAATAATATTGTGAAATAATATTACAATGTAACTATTTTCTATTTAAATGTTTTAAAATGTAATGTATTTCTGTGATGACAAAGCTGAATTTTCAGCATCATTACTCCAGTCTTCAGTGTCACGTGATCCCTCAGAAATCATTCTAATATGCTGAGTTGATGCTCAAGAAACATTTCTTTTTATTATCAATGTTGAAAACAGTTGTGCTGCTTAATCTTGTTGTGGAAACATGATAATTGTTTTTAAGATTTCTTTGATGAATGGAATTTGATGAACAGCATTTATTTGAAATAGAAATCTTTGGTAACATTATAAATAACTTTGCTGTAATTTTTGATCAATTAATGCATACTTTCTGAATAAAAATATTAATTTATAAATAAAAAAAAAACAGAGGCTATATATGCAAAACTAAAAAAACAGACTATTTAATGGTTTTTACTGAGCCACTAAAGGGACATGGTGATGGAAAAATATATATTTCAATGGTTTTGAATTCTCTCAAAAACATTTGCGTTCCCTCGAGAAACTTCACGTTCGCTCGCAAAGAACACAAAAGAGTTTGGGAGTTTTCTCAAGAGAAAGCAAACATTTTGTGAGCGAACGCAAAATTTCTCGAGAGAACACCGAAATCTTTTTTTTTCCATCACCATGTCCCTTTTAATTTTTTGTTTCTCCACAAAAATGTATTTATTATAAAGCACAAAATTAATCAATGAACAACAAAAATGTGTAAAACAAAGTACTAATATAAAAGTAAAAGAAAGATAGAAAAAAACTGTTGTTATAATTAATCAATTTTATAAAAGTATGCATATGTGTGAATATATGTGTCCTAGAGTAAACATACTGTATTTGGATGTTTGATTCAAAACCATTATAGTAGTTATGAGATATAGCGCATGTGACAACCAGCCCCGGTGACACCTTTCTTCTGTATCTTCTTCACCGCCTGTTACCTTCTGTCCATTTAGTGCTTTTTCCACAGATATTGTGGGTCAGAAAGGGCCACACCATGCATCAGGCAATTCTGTTGGTATCTCAAAGAGACTGTGTTTACCTTTTGAATGTCCACCCACGCCTGTTGATCATCATCTGCATCTCTTTGCTTGTATGTGTGTGTGAGAGACAAAATCAAGATGGATCAAAACATGGAAGCAAGGCTCATCTTTCTGTCTGTTATCACCACAAATGTTGCCATCACCATCATCATCACCATTATAGTGAACAATCATCTGAAGCAAGGTATGTGATTTATGATTGTTTTAGAGATAGGCACTTGATTCGTGTAATGATAATGACTCCTCTTGAGTGAGCTTATTGACTCTGTAATCAAGACTTGAGAGGTGCAGTGACACCCAACTAATTCTGTAACACTGTATCTGTTTCAACAAGTACAGACTGTCTCTTAAACTCTCTTACATTTCAACTTTACCTAACAAACACGTCATAGACGCTTAAGCTATTTGTGAAAGATTGCTTATTTCCCATTCAATGACTTATAAAAAGATAATTGTATATGACAGATCCTGTGAAAAGAGTATTTTAAGAGTTTGACTTGGCATCGACATCTTGAAAAATGTGCACGTGCTATTCATAGTGTCAAATGAAGTAAGAAATGATTCTTCCCATTTATAATCTCCTGGAGTGTGACATCTAAATCTATTTTTAGCTTCACCCCCAATTCAGTTCTCACTGTTCCATTAATAAATCGCTTATGGATATTAAGGACTGAAATAATGTATTATGTCTTTGAGATATTAAACTAAGAATAATCCCTCCAATTTCTGCTTCTGTTCAGGAGCTCTTCGGTTTGGTATTGAGGCATTCGCTGACTCTTAAAAGTGAAGTGTCTTTTTTTTCAAAGATAAAATTCCTTATCCTATCCCAGTTTTATATGCAGAGATGCCTATAGGTAAGTTCAGTTGAGTATCAACAATATCTGTCTCAACCAATGGTGTATTTTTGGGGTGGGACTACCTGTTCATCCAAACAATGGAAGACATGCAGGGGCTGTTGGGAGCGTTTGGGAAAACATAATTCTTTGCAGTTCTGTTTAGTGCTTCACCTTTAAGGATGAGCTTACATTAAATGGACTGGATAAGAACACCTTCTGCTAAATGTAAATGATGGGGAAAAAATTTATAATTACTGATATATCATACCTTCAACTGGCAACCGAAATGGCAACCTAATAATGGTAACAGCTAAATGAATTGGTTTTATTAAATATTGTAAAACGTATGCGACATAAATATGTGGAAAGAGAGAAGCTGATATTTTTAATTACACTGAATCAACAAAGTACATTAATTTATACCAGTGCATTATTTATATGCTATTGTAGTATTTATTAATATTTATTAATAATTAGAATTAGCTCTCATTTTTCAGAGCATTCACTTTCATCATGTTTTGTTTGTTTTTTAATGTTTCTATTTAGCTTTAATTTATTTTTATTTCTGTTTAAGTTTTAGTAATTTTAGTATTTCAACTGAAACTTATGTATTTCAGTTAGTTGCCAAGGCAACATTTCTAATTTTGACTTTCTTAATTTTGTTTTTGTTTTTCATCAATTTTTTTTTCACCTTTATTTCTTTGACCAAAAACTGCTCTTTAAGGTAACAATTGCAAGTTAAACTCTCTAAAAATCACCATTTTTAAGCATGTGCTTTGAATATTTTGCTTTTCTTCTCTAAAGAAATATTTTTGTGAAATTTTGATTTTTGATTTAATCCGGATTTAATATCCAATAATTTGCTTTGGCGTTTTTTTTCAGTGCCCATAGTTTTTCAAATCATAAACAAACTCCATTGTTTTGAGATCGGCTCCTTTAATAACTTCGTAATCGGATAATATAAACCTGCATGCGCCTGGAAAATCTTTGTTTTGGTGAAGTTTAATGGCATTTGTTCTGTGGTAAAGGCCTATATTTCAGAATATTTAAAGAGGATCTATTTCAGAAAATGGTGTCATGGTATTCTGGGCCTCGGGGCATTCCAGACAGCCTGGATGGGCTGAGAAGATGCCATGTTTATGGGGGTGCCAGTGACTGTGTGTGTGTCCATGTGTATGCGTGGGTGAGGTGTGCTTGTGTGTTCATGAGTGGATGAGTTTATGTGTGTGTGTTTGTTTGATGAGGTGTCAGACACCAGGGAAGGTAGCCGAGTGTTGAGGGTTTTTTTTTCTTTGGTTCAATGAGAATCTGGCCACTGTGTCTCTGTTCCAGTTACTTGATCTCTATGTGGCTGCAAAAGTGATAAAGTGTCTCAAGACATTTTAAAAACTCTCCACGTTCTTTCTTTGGTATCTTGGCTGCTTTCTGATTTCATTCATTCACGTAATGCCCTGCATATGCATGTTTGCTTCATTGGCTTTCATTCGTTAACCCTACTCAGTGGCTTCAATTCACCAAAAGCCAAGGTATGGCAAACTTATGACGTCATCAAATGTCCCTCATATTTTCTTTATTTCCTAACTCTATGAATGCTGCTGCTGCAGCCATCCTCAAATATCACAACAAGCACATCTACACATATTGAAGCCATTTGACAAATTGAAATGCATGAAATTGATATTCATGCAAAGACATAGCCAAAACATAGCAAAACACAACCAAAATGCTGTTGACAACAGCGCCAAACTTAAAGGGATAGTTCACCCAAAAATATAAATTCTATCATTAATTGCTCACCCTCATGTCGTTTCAAACCCGTAAGACTTTCGTTCAAGATCTTTTTTTCATGAAATCTGAGAGCTTTCTGTCCCTCCATTGGAAGAGACACAATCGCTATATATGATAAACAGGTTTAATTTAGGCTTGTGAACATTCATCAACTCACACATCAGTTGTGATAAACGGAAGCTCAAGCATGTTCGCTTGACATGCGAGAACCAATGAGGTTCATTCTCGTGTGTTAAGCAGCACATTTGAGCTTCAGCAAGAACCAATGAGGTTTGTTCTCACGCGTCAAGCAGGTTCGGTTGCGCTTCTGTTTAAGTTCAATGATCAGTGTTTATATGTGAATAAAAGTCTACATTCAATCTGTTCATCATATAAAGTGACCGTGTCTCTTCAGAAAATTTGCTCAATTCATATGGATTAGTTTTACGATATCTTTATAAACGTTTTGAAGCATCAAAGTGTTCATTGCATAGCTGCCAACGGAGGGACAGAAATCTCTCATATTTTATCAAAAAGATCGTCATTTGTGTTCCGAAGATGATCGAAACTGGTTTGTAATTAATTTGTGGGTGAGTAATTAATGACAGAATTTTCATTTTTGGGTGAACTAACCCTTTAAAATACGACAAGTGTGTGTCCAGTGCGTCCAAAGATGAATCGCATATAGCTTTGATTATAACCCAGAAAATGAGACAGTTTGTTATAAGAATGAAGAACTTTTCAAGGACTTTCAAGTACTTCAAAACTTTTTCCAGCACTTCAAAGCTCAAAAGTCTTATATTATCCAATTTAAATGTTATTTTTAATATGGTGACCAAAAACATTTTTTGTTCATCCTTCAAAGATCGTCCCGATTTGCAAAACAATTGTTACGAAAGGCTATCTGAAAACATCTGCTCTCAGCAGCCTATTGACAGCCACGAAAGCAGTGATGTCCGAGCTCTGCCGTTTCACAACTGAATGGCTTTCAATTATTTACTAACGAGCAGTTTGCAGACTGTGCCCAGCCATCTGTCTGTAGTGAGTGAGAGGACACTGCATTGTATTCTGTTGTATTATCTGTCGAATTGTTCATCAGTGAAGTGTGCACAAGAGCTGATCCATGGCTGATGAGGGCTGATCGGACTCCACCCCGGGGATGGATAAAAATGTAACCTAATTTAATCACTTTGCAGCTTATTTGCAGCATTTGTTGGTGTAAATGTGTTATTATTTTCTGTCCTTAATACAGCAGCATCCCACATAGGCGTGTGTGTGTCATTCCTCTGTGGGCTAATTGTTAACGGATTAAAACTGTGATTCGTGTAGATTCCAAAACGTGAAACGCCCACAGACATGTTTTTCCTGAAACACTGATGTATAAAGCGTATATCTTTTTATAATTATTATTATTTATTTATTTTATTCTTTATTTTTCATTTTTAATTCTCACTAAATCCAGATTTGGTGTTTTTGTTTTTATGCTATACAAGTTCTGTATCTGGTTGAATAAAATAATAGAAATAAAATGAATCAATATTCTTTATGCACATGTAAACGTAATAAATGTTTTTATTGATATAGACATTTTATGAAGTCTAACCATAGTCATATATACATACATAGGCTCTGTGACAAAAAAAAAAAAAAATTCTCAATATTTTTCACACTTTATTTTCCAGAAGATATTCAAGCTTGATATTATTATTGTATTTGAACTGATTTGGTTTTTAGGGTATTTTTTAATCATTCAACCTGAGGAACTTTTATCAGACCCAAATCAATTGAATCAGTGTTCATTTAAACCGTTTCACTTAAACTGACCGTTCAAAAGATCCATGTACTGTATTCATGTACTGTTAAAATAGCTTTAATGTCACCTACGCAAGTTATAACACAAAGAGCAAGAGAGAAATGTCCTGTTTGTTGATTAATATTATTTGGCACCAATATAAAATCAAATATTCCGTAAATCGCCCCAGCATCATTTTGCAGTATGCACATGATGCTTTAATGTGCTGTAAATGCTGTCAGACATCTTTGTAAAGACTGTGGCGCGGTTGCTTTGGCATTTTTGTTGTCTTTGTAAGTTTTCCTGCAGGAGCAGTGGGCAGAGGGAGGCTGACCCGCTGGGGTCAGTGTGTGGGTTTACTGAGCTGTTCAGCTCTTTTCCATGAGATGATTCAAGCTCCTGCTTACATGCTCCTCTATGCTTTCCCTCCCATTGCTTTTGCCTCCAAGGACAAGTTATGAAAGCCTCTCCTTACCTACCATGAGAACAAAAATGATACCTCCCACACACTGCTGAGTTGTGTAACATTTAGCGCCGTGAGTTTAGGAAGTGTTAGAGAACATATAGATGGAGAGGATGCTGAAAAGTATCATTTATTTTGTGTGTGTTTGTATTAAAGAGGAGGACGAAAATAGATTAATCTCTTGTCATCCAAAGATCCCTTTGTTGCTTAATAGGGAAGCCTTGGAGCATATCCATCTCATGGAGAGGTTTATTATACCCGCCAGAGTCTGTGACAGTACTGTCAGTATGAAATACTGGCCGGCTGTGTCCTCAAGACCTAATTCGTAGTGTAACCTGGTCATAATAACTACTGGGCTTTGGCTGTTATGTGGGTCAGTTTGGACTGGGAGGCTCCCTGTCTGTGTCTCAAGGGAGTTTGTTCTATAAAAAAGCCGTTCATTACTCACTTGTCTCTTGCACACTTTGCAGCGACGGCTGGGCTGACCGCTATGATGTCACTGATGGCTTCCAGAGGGAGGCAGCTGGAGGAATCACTATCAAGCTTCAGTCTGCTTACGTCACATGGTTCGATGATTACTACCTGAACCTGCAGCCGGACACCAACCTCCGGGACCCCTGGTTCGTCGAGTTCTGGCAGCACCGCTTCCAGTGCCGACTGAAGGGTCATCCTCAAGAGAGTCTCAAATACAACAAGACCTGCACCAGTGAGTGGAAGATGATCTCTGACCATGACAGACCCACAGCTTACATGATTTTAGGACATTTTAACTCTTGTCTTTATCAGTTCATCCATCCATGCATGCATGCATCCATCCCTCCATCTGTCTGTCAATCCATCCATCCATCCATCCATCCATCCATCCAACCATATACCGTATACATCCATTTGTTTTTCCATCAGTTGATCTGTTTATCTATCATCTCTCTCTCTCTCTCTCTTTCTCTCTCTCTCTCTCTCTCTCTCTCTCTCTCTATCTATCTATATATATATATCTATATATATATATATGTCTGTCCATCCACCTGTCTATCTGTCTGCCTGCTCATTATTTCATCCATCCATCCATCCATCCATCCATCCATCCATACATCCATCCATCCATCCATCCATCCATCCATACATCCATACACCATCCATCAGTTATTCAATCTATCCATCCATCCAGTTGTCCATCTATCCATCCATCCATCCATCCAATCACCCATCTTTCATTGCATCTATTCATTCAATTCATTCATTCATCCATCCATCCATCCATCCAGTCGTCCATCCATCCATTCATCCATTCATCCATCCATCCATCCATCCATCCATCCATCCATCCATCCATCCATCCATCCATCCATCCACCCACCCATCTTGCATTTCATCTATTCATTCAGCTATTCACTATCCATCCAGTCATCCATCCATCCATGCGCCTAAGTTATAGAACTCATTACCTGCATCTATTAGGAATTCTGCTTCTTAAGACGTATCTTTTTAAGCTTTTAATTTATAATGTATTACTGTGTATTTTTTTTATAGTAATTCTTTTTTTGTTTGATTTGTTATTTTGTTCTGCACATGTTGTAGTGCTTTGAGTTTTAAAAAGGCGCACTACAAATACAATTTAATATCATTATTATTATCCATCCATCTATCCATCCATCCATCCACCCGCCCATCTATACATTAGTATTTTATTCCATCACTGAATTCAGCTATTCGTCATCCATCCAGTTGTCATTCATCTATTCATTCATCCATCCATCAGCTATCATCCATCCATCTGTGTTGCTGTCTTTCATTCTATCTGTTCATTCAACTATTCATCATTCATTTATCCATCCATTTATCTATACATTCATCCATCCACCCATCTATACATTAGTATTTTATTCCATCAATTCATTCAGCTATTCATCATCCATCCAGTTGTCCATTCATCTATCATTCATCCATCCATCCATCATCTATCATCCATCCATCCATTCATGTAGCAGTCTTTCATTCCATCTGTTCATTCAACTATTCATTATCCATCCATTAATTCATCCATCTATAGTCTATCTGTCCATCAATCCATTTATCTGTCCATGTCTTTTATTCCATCAATTTATCTATTCATCCATCTATCATCCATTCATCCTTTCATTACTTGATCTATTCATCCATTCGTCCATTTATTCATCTTTCAACAAAAATGTTATCAAATGAATTACAAAATATCAGTATATGCTGAGAAAAGCCCCCAAATGATGATAAAGACATTACCATGGCAGATGAAAGCACTGAATCGATATTAATAAAAAAAGTGACTTTAGAATTCAATATATTGTTTGTTTCATTGTTTGTTTTCACTACACCATTTCACAGAGAAAGAGTTGCTCCGACACCAGTATGCTCAGGACACGAAGATGGGCTTTGTGATCAATGCCATCTACTCTATGGCTTACGGCCTGCACGCCATGCAGAAGTCTCTGTGTCCAGGCTATGCAGGCCTCTGTGAAGCCATGCGGCCGATTGATGGAGGTAAACTCTTAGAATTCCTCATGAGGACAAACTTCAGTGGTGTCTCGGGAGAAGTAGTGCTGTTTGATGAGAACGGAGACTCCCCGGGGAGGTAGGAATCTTTCATATTCTGCTCCATTCACAAGTCAGAATGTGCTTCTAAACTCCTTTCAAAGATAATGAAAACAATCTCTCGCTGATGTCATTGTGAAGTAATTTTCAAAAGTATCTTCCTTCAGACTGAATGGCTGTATGGGCAAACCATGTTGATGGTTTTAAGAATGACTCTAGGTTAACCATTTCACGCCCATGACATTGCTTTTACATGTGTTTTAGGTATGAGATCATGAACTTTAAACAGATGAGTGAGGAGGACTATAGCTATATCCACGTGGGCAGCTGGGACAACAGTGGGCTGAAGATGGATGACGAGGAGATTTGGGCCAACAGCAGTGCCATCATCAGATCAGTGTGCAGTGATCCCTGTGAAAAAGCTCAGATAAAGGTGAAAAATGCAGTGAAGGAATCTTTGTAAAGAAAAATGTGTTATGTGAGTGTGTATGTGTGTTTTTTTTTTTTTGAAATACACAGACTTTACACAGACTGTTTAATGTTGCTCAGAGGTGGCATTAATGTAATTTACACAGCAGTTCTAACTGCATATTGTTATACAAGGGGCTTAGGTGGATCAGAGCAGGCATAATTTAGTCTGGCTTTTATGCTGCAATGTGTTTTACACAGAATTTTGAGCAGGCACAAAGCAGCCTTAAGTCAGCTGTGTAAAGATGCCTTAATATAGCCTTTTTTTCCTCAAAAACCTGATATCTCTAATCATGTGGCTTAATAGGAGAGGTGTTTTCAGCAGAATTACAAATTTGAGTGTGACTTACATTTTTGATTGCAAAGCGCAAAAAAAAAAATCCAGATACAGACTTATGCAAGAGTCTGAGCCATCTTTAAGGAGGAGACTATCATCTAAACTTGGAGGTGGAACTTTAGCCACTCAAAACACCTTAGGAACCACATATCAATGCACTAAAAACCACTTAGAACCCCTTATTAACCACATAGAGGTGCGCTGCAACCACCCACAACAATATAGCTTTGTGGTGGTGGCTTTGAGAGCAAGCATTTTCTTCACAAAAAAACTATAACATGACTGGTCTGTTCTGACCACCTCAGGTTATCCGTAAAGGTGAGGTGAGCTGCTGCTGGACCTGCACTCCGTGTAAAGAAAACGAGTTTGTGTTTGATGAATACACCTGCCGTGCGTGTGAGCTTGGATCCTGGCCTACAGATGACCTCACAGGTGATTCTACATCCACTTTCAGAGCAAAATGTTCTTCTTGTAGTTAATCTAGAAGTCACAACCGTCTTTTACCCATGATTCTAAAATGCTTAGACCAGCCACATAAGCTTATCATCTTGTACAACAGTGTGTGATATAAGTATCTGGGTCACGGAATAACATAGGAGACCCATTTATCTCTTAGAGCGTTATTTGAGAATCTGGACCATGGCAACTTAATGCCAAAAACAGAGATTTGGACTTGGCGGGGGTGCCCGTCAGAATGTTCCAGAATTGCTGTCAAGCGTAAGCCCTGTAGCAGCAGTCTCTCAGCATGTAGTACATTACTGAGAGCCGAGGCCTCTCTGCTATTCATGCGAGAGCCTGAGTGCCAATTTTCGACATTTAGTAGCAGTTTATTTTATACCATATATTTATTTTACAAGGATCTTCAATATAGTTTATGCACTGTACAAAGACTCTGTAGCAAAGATGGCGCACATGTAAATATATAAATAGGAGAAATCCAAATGTTCAATGTGGCGGCTACAGTCTCACTTAAAATTAAAGGGGTGGTATAATGCCCTTTTCACAAGATGTAAAATAAGTCTTTGATGTCCCCAGATTGTGTATGTGAAGTTTTAGCTCAAAATACCCCACAGATATTTTTATATAGCATGTTAAAATTGTTACTTTTTGATGGTGAGCAAAAACGCATTTTTTGTGTCTCTTTAAATGCAAATGAGCTGCTGCTCCCAGCACAGAGGGCGGAGCTACAACAGCTTGCGTCCTTAGCAGCTTCGAGTACCTCACACAGACATGCACTGAAAATGTAAAAAACTTTTAGCCTTTTATGTTTAAACCGGAGTCTGACAATGATGGAGAGACTCAAGAAGAAGTGACAACATGTAGACAACATTTCTGATTGGTTAGTTGATGAATTTATGTAGCTTATGTGTAGTTATCTTCTAGTCATTGATTAGCATATTCTGTCATGATAATCTATAAATCGTATTCCTCTTAAAAACTGTATTTTTCAAGCTGATCTAGCTAATATGTAGACGCTAAAATTCTCATAATCAAGAGTAAATGGTAAAACTTTACAATATAATATGTTAACACTAATCAGTGCATTCGGTATCATTAACTAAAATCGAGCAATACTTGAGTAATTAATAAATACACTCATGTATTATATATATAAATATATATAATAAATATATATTTATTAACCTAGATTTGTATTTGGAAGATGAAAGATGAAGGTATTCCCCAATAAGTATTCCAGAATAAGTATTTCCCAATATCAGCTAGATTTATTCAACACAAGCAAACAACACGAAACTGTGTGCTACGCACAAACAATACTGGACCATGAGTGATACAAACTTAAATAGACAGAGATATTGAACTAAATCATAAGCAGGTGTGATGATTAATCAGTGTCCATATAAACTAATGATTAACTGGAAACTGAGACAAAGGAGAACATGTAACAGATGTGGTCAGGGAGGAAAGGTGGGGGCTTGGGAGGGTGTACAAGGAGCCGATGAAGGGCTGATGAGAGGAGATTGTGAAGGGCTGGTAAAAGCAGGCAGGACAGACCAAGGAGGTGATGGAGGAAGAAGTCAAGGAGGAGATGATGGATTAGCCGGGTGGTGATGACCCAGAGCTCAAGCCATGACGATAGCACGTGGAGGGAGGAGCCAAGGTGTTGACGTGGCCGACGACATCCGTGGGACGACCGACGAAGACAGAGCCGATGTTAGGGGATCCCATGGCGCAGACGGAGAGCTGATGGGCTTGAGTGACATCGCTGGCTCTGGAAACCAAGGCAAGGGTGCAGTGACGAGTGTTCGAGGTGAAGCCCGAGTGCTCGAGGATCCAGGAGAGAAGGCGGAGCCCGCTGGAACCGATGGGGTGGAGAGACGGAGTGCCGCGGATGGCTCATAATTCCGAGGCACAGGCAGGGTAACGGCTGACCAAGGTGGAGCCGGAGATATGAGGGTCTCTGGTGGAGCCAAGGGAGGGAGGAGCCAAAGCGAAGCCGACAGGTCGACAGGACGAGGTGGAGTGAAGGAATCAGAGGCCGGAGGCGGAGCCAAAGGATCCCCTCGCTCAGGCCAGGCAGGTGGTAGCATGACCTGAGGCTTCACGTCGCTGCAAGGCGTCACCAGGGAAGGCAAAGGGCTGCAGGCATCCAGCAGAGGCGGGGCTGGAGGACTGGCTGAGCTTTGCAGTGATGGTGACAGAGGTAAGTTTGAAGGGATCAGTAGTGTTATTTGGTGTTTTTGCTGAACGATGATACCGTTTCTCCACTGGCTAGAACCAGCGCTGATGATAGTTCTGCTGATGACTCTGATAATGAAAGTTCAGGGTGGGACAGGGTGGGACGCACAGCTTCAGAGTCCCAATCGATCAGCCAGTCCTCTGTGTCAAGCTCCACCAGGACAATGTTTGCCGGCTCACACCCCTGGTCTGACTTCCGCTCCGGGGCGTTATTAGGCACTGTCGTCATACTCAGGGTTCGCGGTGGGCGGAAGCTCTCCATCTGCGGGGGGCTCTGGCGTTGTCGTCTCCATGGTTAGGGGTGGTGGTGAGCTGGGCTCTGGGTTTGGCTGCGGTCTGGATCGGGGGTAGACGCTCTACTGGGAGGTCTACTGGATGGTAGTAGTTAGCCCTGACCCAGAAGAGGGACTTTAAAGTCTCATCATCGAAGGTTGTCTTTAAAGCAAGCTGACTGAAATGAAGGTCAAAGTCCATTAGAGGAAGTTCTTCTTGGACTAGGGAAGCGATTTTTGCTGCATAATCCATTAGTGGTCTGGTATTCTGTAACAATCCCAGGTCAAAGATGATGAAGAAAGCAGAATCCCAATAACAGCTAGATTAATTCAACACAGGCAAACAACATGAAACAGTGTTCTATGCACAAACAATACCGGACCATGTGTGATACAAACAGAGGAACTTAAATAGACAGAGATAATGAACTAAATGATAAGCAGCTATGACGATTAATCAGTGCCCATATAAACTAAAGATTGGCGGGAAACTAAGACAAAGGAGAACATGTGACTGAAAAAACAAACTAAAAGTCCATGGAAATTAAACTAACTGAACAGAACCGTGACAAGGGGGTTCTTCAAAACATATTTAAGGTCAGGGGATTGGCTGACAAAAAAGTTTGGAAATCCTTGATCTAGATTAGTGAATGTGGTAAAAAATGTTTGATCATTGTGAGAGTATGATTCATAAACTAATGTTAAGTAATGAAACCATATTGTAAAGTGTTACTGTTACTTGAATATAAGCATTAATGCATGTGCTTTAGCTGGACCAGTCTGAAAAATACTGTTTTTGAGTTTAAGGAGCACAATTTATGCTGAAATTAGTGTCATATTTTATTCCTGATTTGAAACGTAATTAAAGTGTAATTCCGTCAAACATTTACAGAGATTTTGGAGCATGAATAACTGCCCTGGGGCATTATAAATATGGCTGCCGATTTCGATGACTTGCCCTAAAGGGACTTTCACAAAAGCCTTTGATAATCATGGAGATAACTTTCCAGAGTAGCTCTTGGTGTCACTAGTTTGGGACTGACAGTTTATCTAACCTGTAAAAACAGACCAAACCTTCACAGTCTCATTTGATCAACCTCATTGAAGGCTATCCAAATTAAGACTCAGTTTCATCCTTATTCTCTGTCTCTTGATGCAAATCGCACATGCTAAATATATCAGCGCTTGTTGATGTCAGCCTGTAATGCATAATGCATGATGCTTGGTTGAACGGATGGTTTTGTTTGTTTTTGCACAGTTTTATAAAGTTGTACAGTAATTCAGCCGCCAGTTTTACTGTGTTATCTTCATAACGATGGATGTTCTCCTTGCAAGTTTAAATGTCACACATCATTGATTCTAAATAATCATAGGCAATGGCATTATAACGACTTTTTTTTGCTTAAGCTGTTTATTTAACTTTTACAATACTATCAGGAAAAAGATACAGGAGGATAGTAAAACATATTGTCCCCATTAAATAAATAAATATATAGACTTGTAGTAGTGCCTAATTACATTAACGTCGAAATTCTTGTCCCTCAGGCTGTGAGCCAATCCCGGTGCAGTTCCTTCTGTGGGGAGATCCTGAGCCTATTGCCGCCGTGGTCTTCGCCTGCCTTGGCCTGCTCGCTACCATCTTCGTCACTTTAGTCTTCATCAGGTTCCACGATACGCCGGTGGTGAAGTCCTCCAGCAGGGAGCTGTGCTTCATCATCCTGGCTGGCATCTGTTTGGGGTATCTGTGTACATTCTGCCTCATCGCCAAGCCGCATTTGGCCTACTGTTACTTGCAGAGGTTAGGCATCGGGCTCTCGCCTGCCATGAGCTACTCAGCCCTGGTCACCAAGACCAACCGCATCGCTCGCATCCTCGCGGGCAGCAAGAAGAAGATCTGCACCAAGAAGCCTCGTTTTATGAGCGCCTGTGCCCAACTGGTCATCGCCTTCATACTGATCCTGATTCAGCTGGGCATCATCGTGGCGCTCTTCATCATGGAACCTCCACAAGTGATCTACGACTATCCGTCCATACGCGAGGTGCACCTAATCTGCAACACCACCACACTCGGAGTGGTGGCACCTTTGGGCTACAACGGGCTGCTCATCCTCAGCTGCACCTTCTACGCCTTTAAGACCCGCAACGTCCCCGCCAATTTCAACGAGGCCAAATACATCGCGTTTACCATGTACACCACCTGCATTATCTGGCTGGCTTTCGTGCCAATTTATTTTGGTTCAAACTACAAGATAATCACCATGTGTTTCTCCGTTAGCCTCAGCGCCACTACTGCGCTGTGCTGCATGTTTGTACCCAAAGTCTACATCATGTTGGCCAAACCTGAGAGGAACGTACGCAGCGCTTTCACTACGTCGACAGTTGTGAGGATGCACGTGGGTGACGGGAAAGCTGCCTCGGCCGCTAGCCGGTCTAGCAGCTTGGCTAACCTGTTCAGACGGCGAGGCTCTGGCACAGACACAGTAAGGTCAGTATGAGAGCAGTGTTATTTTAGTATTTTTTTATATACTGTACTAATAGTATACTATATTTACACTAGAAACAACCTTGTTGTGTTATTTTGGTTTAATGCTGTGAAGCTGCATTGATGCAATCTGTATTGTGAAAAGCGCTATATAAATACACTTGACTTGACTTGACTTGACTATATACTATTTTAGCTTTTATTAATATTTGGATTTTTATACATATTTTCAGTTTTTGTTTTAATGTTAATGTTGTTTTGTTATATGCATTTGTCATTTACCATTTAGGTGTAATTTTATATTTATTTCAGTTTCATCCTTAGTTTTTGTCACAAATTTTAATGCTTTTGTTTAGCTTAAGATTTATTTTATTTTATTTTATTTTATTTTATTTTATTTTTCAGTCACCAAAATTGTTTTGAATAGTTTAAGTTGTTAATAATCCTGCATGATAGGTTTCAAAAAAATGTTTGGTCATAATTGCAGACTTGATTTTTTTTTTTTTCAGCTATCTAAAGTTGAGTATTGACATCTTATTTTTTCATTTATGCTTCTTTGGTTTAATTGGATTTACACTGAATGAATTTAAGGATAATGAGGCATAACGTGTCAATTATTTTTATGTCAGTTTTGAAAATCCTTTTTTTCCTCTTTATAATAAGATGATGTGCAGTCACTACTCTCAAATGCAGAAGCCGCTTCTGACAAAATAAATAAATAAATAAAGCTCACATTAAATCTGTTTATCTCTCAGTAATGCCTGCCAAAGGTTTGCTTTTGAGGATGAAAATGAGTTTAGACTGAAAATGAATCAACTCTCCAACTGAGCATATTTTAGAGCACATTAAAAAACTGCCAATATTCCCCTCGAAAGAGAAAAAGAGCCCCAACCAATTACCCTGTCTGCCTGTGAATCATTCCTGGAGCAACTTGAGTAGTTTCGTGCATTTGGGTTGATGGGTCCCCAGGTGCATTAGGAGAACTGAAGTTAGAGATTTCCTGTCTGAAGTACAGGACTGGATGAGGGTAATTGCGCTTGGAATGGATGGATTTAAATGGCTAATGGTAGGGTCAGTTCTCTCTTGCCTTTAGCTTTAGGGCCCTATTTTAACGATCAAAGCGCACGGTGCAAGTGCACTTTGGGCTTGTCCGAATCCACTTTTGCTAGTTTAACGACAGGAAAAATGGTCGGCCCGCCCAGAACATGGTCTGAAAGGGTTGTCCCTATTCTCTTAATGAGTAATGGGTGTGCTTTGGGCGTAACATGCAAAAAAACAAGCAGAGAGTAATTTTACATTCCCTTTAAAGGCCAGTTGCGCTCGCGCCATGGTGGATTCGCTATTCACATAGCAGAATTTGCAAGCGGAAAGACTGAACGTCTCCAGAGAGCAAACAGATTTGCTTGTGCGCGAGGTTAAAGCGTGCAAGCAGACCCTCTACAGGACAAGCCGGATTCCACCATATCTTTATGTACACAATATTAATCTTATACATTGTAATCCTTTTATTTTTTATATTTGGTTAGTTTGTGTGCTGCTGCACAATAAGCAGAGTACACACGTAGTGCACCCGCCTTAAGGGTGCACAATACTAACGTGCTCTTTAAATAACAAAAAAAATAATAATTTAGTTGCCTCAAAATAGCAACGCACCAACAATGCATCTGAACACACCTTGTTTTCAGACAAGCACGCCCATAGGCGCACAAATAGGTGCAAATGTATTTGCTATTTAAACAACGTGGCGCAGGATGTGAAAATGATAACTGCGTAGGGCTGAAACTAGAAAAAAACACTTGCGTCGCGCCTGCCGCTGCATTGCACCGTGTGTATGATAGGGCCCTTACTGTTTCAAACTAGCAAGGGCGTAGCAGCCATGTGGGGGAAAGTCCCTCTTCATTTTTTGGTGATTCTGTGCCCTGCATAAATCCATACCAAAAGTCTATAAATTCAGTCTCAATTTCTCCGTTTTGGGAAGGCTCTGTAGTTGCTCAACTGATATACACTATATTGATATATATACACTTTATAACATTTAGTACACTATACTGTACTATACTAAATATTAATTATGTTAAATTGTTATGTGTATTTATGTATATTTAATTAATCAATCAAATACACATTGCTGTTTTCTTTCCACAGTTCCAATGGCAAAACGGTGACTTGGGCACAGAACGAGAGAAGTTACAGGCCAAACCTGTGGAAGCGGATCTCAATCCACATTAAGAAAAAGGAAGAGGCCAACCAGACGGCCATTATTAAGCCCTTCTCAAAGGGCTGTGATCGGCCACCAGACCAGGTGAAGCTAGCATACGACGGGTCTCAGAAAAACCAGCGCTACCCTGTAACCTACCACCCCCGGACCCCTTCGCCGCTGCCGACCGTGTGTCAGCGACCTCCGCTGCAGAGGTGCGAACTGGAAGAGCGCGATGAAGAGCGTGCGACAGTGGTGACTATACCCTCATACCTGACGGAGCGCTTGCATCATGGCGGCCCGCCCCAGACCTCCATCATGGATCAGATCAGCTGTGTGGTCAGTCGATTCACGGCGAACATCAGTGAGCTCAACACCATGATGCTGCCCGGGTCACCGCCGGGAACAGCCGTGAACACCACCGCCCCGGTCCCTAGACCCTGCTCCCCCTCTTTCCGTATCCACCCGCAAGAAAGGCCGCATCCCACCACTGTCACCACCTACGCAGATGTGGTGGCCGTAGCAAACACCAACCCTCGTTCCGCGGTCGGCATCACCGGGGGCATCATAGCCGGTGGGAGTAGCAGGGCTTCACCTGCCAGCCTTTTTGACAGCACCTATGACTCCTCGTGTGCGGTCAGGACCACTGATTTTGAGGATCTGGGCGCCTTGACACCACCTTCGCCATTCAGAGACTCCTCCGTGGACTCGATCAGCGAGTCTCCCACATCGCCAGCCTCGGAGCTGCCGCTGTGTGAGCCCTGCTCCCCAATATACGACCAGCTGATGCTTCGGCACTACAGCCAGAGCTCCTCTTCACTCTGAGAGATTATTCGGAGCGCAGGAAGGAGACTGAGAGGCAATTTCTGAGAGCGTGCATCTGCTTAGATTGCAAAACCCAGTTGTAAATGTCAAGGAGTGTAAACTCTTAATATAGAAGCACTCGCTGAGGACGTTTTATGGTGCTTGGAATCCAGCCCGTCCTCAAAATCCCGATGTGCGTAGGGAAAGGCACTTCACCAAACTGCTTTTCAGATAATTAAGGATGTACTTGATATGCTCTCGTGCTCTGACAAAGTTTATGGCCCTTCTTGCCAAGAAGTTACTGATTTTGGTCAGTCTGTAGACCGGAAGATTTAATAACATTCCAACGACGTCAATCCACACAGGTGTGTAAAATAACAAAACTCCTGCTCCGGGTGATGTCATTTTTATCTCTCCTGTTGCCTGTCAGCAAGATGTCTTAACGTCTTGCACGATTCTTCACATACAAGGGAAGTGCAAATGTTTGAATGTAGGACCAAATTGAGCCTTTGAGCGCAAAGCAGTTTGTTTAAATATTGGTCATTTTCTTTATAACCCTAGTTTAGAAGTTGCATGTTGTGCCACTTTATATAACTAAAATAATATCTATTATTATATTTTTCTTAATCAATCAAATAGAAGGAATGTAAGGGCAAGTTTATTTAGATACCGCAGAAATCTGACATTTATTAATTTATATAAACATGTCCCAGACTATTACTTGAAGTATTTAGTGATTAATCATTTTAATTTGAAACATGTAATTTGAAATTTTAGGAAATGATGAAAACTGATAGTTGATACAAGAAAACTCAACTTTTTACACTATCATTCAAAGGTTTGGGGTCAGTAAGGTTTTCATTTAATGAAATTAATACTTTTATTCAGCAAGGATGCATTCAATTGACAGTAAAGACAGTGTTATAACAAAATTCTGTTTCAAATAAATGCTGTTATTTTGAAAAAAAACGTATCATGGTTTCAAAAATATTAAGCAGCACAACTGTTTTCAACATTAATAATAATAATAATAAGAAGAAATGTTTAGTTGAATGATTATTTGAAGGATCATGTGACACTGAAGACTGGAGTAATGGCTGCTGAAAATTCACCTTTGCATCACAGAAATAAATTATAAATTGTAATAATATTTCACAATATTACTGTATTTTTGATCAGATAAATGCAGCCTTGGTGAGCATAAGAGACTTACTAACCCCAAATTTTGAATAATATAAGTTAACAAGTGATTTATACATAAAGCAATATATATGAATGCAGGGCCTATTTCAACAAATATAAGTATATGATTTGCAAATCATTTCCTTTTTTTTTTAATCCACTCAGGCTTTTGTTCCAAATACATAAATACAGTAGATGAGCCAAAAACAAAGTGTCATTACACTGTGGACATGATTCTTACACAGGGCATTACAGTTTTTGTTGATAAAACCTATAAAACACATTAAAGTCTCTATTAAAGATAAGATTTTTTTTTTGTATGAACTTTATGAACTACTTTAGGCTAAAATGCTCAGACTTAGAAGAATCGCACATTGTACCTACCAACAGACATCTATATTCTTTTAATCAATGTGCAATATTCTTCTTGAATATGTGTAATGTAATATGGTCATGTTTGCATGCAGAACAGTGCCATTAGCTAAAATAAGTGCTTAATGTTCTTTTGAGAACTTTTGTACATTTTCTATAAGTCTTTTGCATTTTTCGCTCTTTGCCTTTTCTGACAAGATGTTCATAGAATGTAGATTTCGACCGTGTGTGTGATGTATTTTTCTACTAAATATTTGTGCTTATTCAATATGATGGTCATAGTGGATTAAGCTTTGTGACAGTGGGACGAATGTAGCTTGCAATATTTCTGTTACTTGGAGGTTTTATTTATGTTGTGGATAAGTATTTTTTATTTCTCTTCAAAGCGTGTAAAAAATATTGGTTTTACCTGAGTGTTATTAAAGGGGGCTCAATTACAAATGTTTCTCTCTTTTTATTTTAATCGTTTAAAAAAAATATTCAGGGTGAATAGTTGGAGTATTGAGGTATTTGGAGATGCTGTGCTCCAAGGCTGGAGTTTGCGTGGTTGTGTTATTTTCACAGTTTCCATGATTAAGTGTGGAATGCAGTTCCACCCCCTCTTTCGTCTCTTCCTTTATATACTTCTTTCTCCCTTTATGTGAACAGTACATACATAGTAGACAGACTGATAGATAGACAGACAGACAGACAGACAGACAGACAGACAGACAGACAGACAGACAGACAGATAGATAGATAGATAGATAGATAGATAGATAGATAGATAGATAGATAGATAGATAGATAGATGCCTGTAGACAGACAGACAGACAGACAGATAAATAGATAGATAGATAGACAGACAGACAGACAGACAGACAGACAGATAGATAGATAGATAGATAGATAGATAGATAGATAGATAGATAGATAGATACTCTAGTCAGACAGACAGACAGATAGATAGATAGATAGATAGATACTCTAGTCAGACAGACAGACAGACAGATAGATAGATAGATAGATAGATAGATAGATAGATAGATAGATAGATAGATAGATAGATACTCTAGTCAGACAGACAGACAGACAGACAGACAGACAGACAGACAGACAGACAGATAGATAGATAGATAGATAGATAGATAGATAGACAGACAGACAGACAGACAGACAGATAGATAGATAGATAGATAGATAGATAGATAGATAGATAGATTCCTGTAGACAGAGTCAGACAGACAGACAGACAGACAGACAGACAGACAGACAGACAGACAGATAGATAGATAGATAGATAGATAGATAGATAGATAGATAGACAGATAGACAGATAGATAGACAGATAGATAGATAGATAGATAGATAGATAGATAGATAGATAGATAGATAGATAGATTCCTGTAGACAGAGTCAGACAGACAGTCAGACAGACAGACAGACAGACAGACAGACAGACAGACAGACAGACAGACAGATAGATAGATAGATAGATAGATAGATAGATAGATAGATAGATAGATAGATAGATTTCCTCATGAGTAAACGCAGAATAACAGGTAATCTTGCCATGAGCAAACATAGCTTGTCTGACAGCTGGTCACAAGTTTCTCCACGCCCTGGGCGGTGCCAGTTTAAGTTCAATGACAGATGACTAGGTAGTGTGATTAACTCTGGACACACACATGTCCTCAGCGATGCATAGCAATCAGAAAGAGCATTTGTATAAAATTCTTGTCATCGGTGATTTGGGAGTAGGGAAGACCAGCATCATCAAACGGTATGTGCATCAGACGTACTCCGCAAACTACAGAGCGACTATCGGGGTGGATTTTGCGCTCAAAGTTCTCAACTGGGACTCAGAGACGGTCCGGCTGCAGCTGTGGGACATCGCAGGTAAGAGAAAGTATATAGACTACAGTAGCGAGTCAAAGCAGGAGACACATCCGTGCCAGCATTTATTAAACATATGCTGAAATAGAATGAGAATGAAGAAAGTGCCCTACCTCACGTGATGGAGTTTATTCCATTAACACACTGAATATTAATGTAGGCTAACATAACGTCCTTACCATAGTAGCCTAAATCTAAACCATAGATTCCGCCGAAATGTAATAGTTACTGTTACTTACAAAAAAATGTACTCTGTAAAAATATTAGTAATTTTAATGGAAAATAATTTAACTGTTTTTGTACATAATATTGTGTAGGCCTATTATTATTTAGCAAAGCATATATTTAAACTATTGTTTAATGTTTTATAAGTAGCCTAGGTAAAGTGCCTATAATTGAAGGCACTTTGAAGGTAAAATACATAATTAGATGTTTTGTTGGCAGCCTGTACAATTAGGAACTTTAAAATAAAGCCACCAAAATGTAGGCCAATAGTTTTATCGTAAATAAATTAGTTATTTTGGCTGTTTTGTGTGGTTAGCGGTGGAACACTGGTCCGTAAATGTGCAGCTCAATTTCAATATTAGATTAGTCCATTACGACTTAACAACGTGAAATTTAATGTTAGTTGATCTTATTCTGCAACCCAAAACAGAAGTCTCTGCTCTTCTATGTTTATCGTCCTCCTCACGTGTCAGGCACGCGCAGCTTAAAGAACTCGTTTTCCGCGTGCCCGCATGGAAAGGTCTCATGTGAGAGAGATAAAGCACGACATTGTGGGGAAATCTCTGTAAGCAAACCACGGGTTAGTGTACTTCCAGTTCCAGCACTTAGGCTACTGTTGAGAGATGAGATGATAAACTGTCATACATAGTCATAAACTCCGCATGGGCTTCATAAACTCCTCGTTGCTGCCCTGGAAGTCACCTGACATACAATTTCATGAAGTGAAACATGCTGAGTTCATTTTCCTTGTTAGTGACTAATAGTTTTCTCTGAACGCACGCACATGTTGCCAAGTTAGGTGACCATAACAATTTCATCAAATTTAAGTCAACGATAGCAGTAACAGCAGCACATCTTAAGTTTTCAAGTGCAAATGATTTCATAAACACAACTTGATTGATGATTTACATTATAATCCATTATTCATAATTCATTGTTGTTGTTGCTGTAGCCTACAACACCTGTGTAATATCTCAAAACCCATATGGATTATCAAAACCAATACAGCATCTCGTGTTTCGTGGTTCATCTAGTGTGAAACAGACTGCTGTCATACTCATGGAGATCAACATGCACCTCCTGATTCTAATTTGAAATAAATAACAGAACTAACTGAGGGAAACAGCTGTCCTAGGAAATGTTGTGTAATGTTGGCAGCCCAGAAGAGTGGCTGCATTCAGAGTCAGACAAGAGAAAGGCACACAGATGGAATGTGCCATTAGCTGGAAAAAATCAGCAGTAATGAGCATATTCGACTGAATAAGAAAGTTTGCTGTGAATAGCGCTCAGAACGATGCACATTGCTGGAAATTACACAATGAATTGTATAGACTCATGTGTTTTTGTCCTGTAGATTCATTATAATAAATGTAATCATGCCAAATTTATCTTGGCACAGGCCTTTTCTTAGAATTTGAGAGTGTCTGGCATGAGCTGCTAAAATATCTTACTGTGTCTGTCTATGCAATTTATTTATACAATATACACTAGTGTAGTGTTCAAACGTCACTAAGATTTTTCTGAAGAAATAAATAGATTCATTCAGCAAGGATGCATTAAATTGATCAAAAGTGACAGTAAAAAAAACAAAAAAAAAACACAGTGTACCAAACTGTACACTTTCAAAGAGCTCAGATATAATACAAAGAAAGAAAGGGATAAAATAAGAGATAAAACGAGGAGAAACAAATAATAAAAAAATATAAATGCTGTTCTTTTGAAATTTCTATTCAATAAAGAATCCTGAAAAAGCTGTATCAAGGTCTCCAAAAAAAAAAATAAAAAAAAAATTGTATTAACATTGATAATAATAAAAAATATTTCTTGAGCATCAAAACAGAATGATTTCTGAAGGATCATGTGACACCAAAGACTGGAGTAATGATGCTGAAAATTCAGCTTTGCATCACAGGAATAAATTACAAGTAGAAATTTATTAAAATATAAAAGTTATTTTGAATTTTAAATAATTCTTTCACAAAATTACTGTTTTTGCTGTATTATTTATCAAATAAATGCAGCCTTGCTTGGTGAGACTTCTTTCGAAAACAAAACAAAAAAATCTTACCAACCCAAAACTTTTGAACAGGAATAATATATCTGTGCTGCATTTGGCTTGTTGTGTTGTGCTTTTCCCAATTGTTTTGTACCTTTTTTCCTCCCTCTCCATCTGCACTGGAAGGTCAGGAGAGGTTCGGGAACATGACGCGGGTTTATTACCGGGAGGCCGTGGGGGCATTCATTGTTTTTGATGTTACCAGACCCAGCACGTTTGAGGCAGTCTCCAAATGGAAGGAGGATCTGGACTCAAAATTAATACTTTCAAATGGCCAGAGTGTCGCCACAGTGCTCCTGGCCAATAAGTGCGACCAAAATAGAGACTTTATGACTAACAACGGCCTGAAGATGGACCAGTACTGCAAGGAGAATGGATTTGTGGGCTGGTTTGAGACGTCTGCTAAGGTAAAATATAACATTTGCTGTGATTTTAGATGGAGCAACAGTAATGACAGAGAATGTTTGTGTTCACACTTACTAATATACAGAACCATGGTATAGTGAGGGTTTTAGATGCTAATACCATACCATACCCTAATTGTATATATGCCACTGTACTATATTCACTAAGTGTATTCATGTATGGAATTTAAACTAACAAAAGACACGTTTTTGGACATGGTATCAGGGTAATACGGTGTTTTGCATGGTATTCTTTGGAGTACCTTGTAATACTATGGTTTATGAATATAGTAATCATCTCTAGTGTTAAATATCAAATACCATGGTTTTACCATCTGTTACCACCACCAGGGTACCGCCACAGTACTAGTTTGGAAAGTCATTGGTTGATTTTTATTTCACTGATTCAACATTAGTCTTAGAATTCATATTTGTCCTTTTGGTGTGAATAGTGCGTCACGCAAAAGCACGTTTTTGTATTTGCAGGTGTATTTGTCACCAACAATAAATTGAATCCAATTGTGAAAGTGTGTGGAGGATTACCAACAAAGAGAGTTTGCCATGTGATGGCTGCCCGAATATTTAGTCCTAACCCTACCCATAAGTAAGGGAAATGATTGGTAAATAACACTGATGTAGAAGCACCTCAATTGTAATCCTAAACTTGACAAACTGTAAACTTGTCCCTCAAATCTGATTGGTTGATTGAACGTTGCACTTGGCGAAATCACGTTCACAATAAGCGGGGACCCCATTTATGTAGGCTACAATAAAATAGCTTTTCTCGCCTGCTGACCGCATACTAACAAATATCTTTTGATATAACTTGTATTGTCAGAACCTTTAGCGCTTGATTAAAGCTTCTGATTGTAGCTTATTAATATTTGCACGCTAATTACAGCTGCCACTCACATGCAGAGCAGTTGCCGAGGGAAACGGGAGAATGGACCTTTGGTACATGTAGGCCATCTCATTAAATCCCATTGAGATGTTTCAAAGGCATATATTTATTTATTTATTTCATTTATTTTAGAACCTCTATCCATTCTTAATGAAGAGTCCAGTCAGTCTTAAATTAATCTCCAGCTATGAGCATTTTCATGGGTTTTAATAATTCATTCCTGTTCCCAGGTCAAGTTCAATGGGAGATGAGATCAAACACAGTCTCCTTCCCGAATGATCAAACTGAACATTTTGAAACCTGGTAATCAAAAAAAAGTTTCATGTATGTTCTTTCTCTCTCTCCAAATTTAAGGAAAACCTCAACATTAACGAAGCTGCCAACTTCCTAGTGAAACACATCATTGCCAGTGAGAACGATATCCTGAAATCAGTAGTTCCAGATACCATCTCTCCTCAGCTCAACTCTGGTAAAGAAATGACCTGTTCTGCATGTTTCAAACCTTGAGAGGAGGTGGCAACAATGTATGGCAGCAGCATTGGTGGTCCTTGGACTGAAGAGGATGTAGATCTTCACATCAGAATCCCTCTGATTCCAGCACTATTGTCGACCATCGAAAAGTCGCAACCAGCAGAAAGATCTGTCCGTTAGTTACACCTGTCTACAGCATTAAATTACAGACACTTTGAGCTTGCACATAGAGTAAATGTATTCATGTTTGAAGCTGCACCTTATGTTTTTGTGAGTGAATTGTGTGAGTTCTGGACTAGCATGCTTGACTGCACAAGGTGAGAGATGAGAACTTCTCTCTGTCAGACTCAGACATATGACTTTAGAAGTCTAGAGTCTTTTAATCAGTATGTAATATAGTTGTGTGTGGTTCTGGTGGACTGGGGTTGTCAAATGAAAATGTACAACATCAAGATATTTTCAGAACTGGTTTGCATCTGCATTTCAGCTATATTTCTGACTAAACTCAAAAACATTTTTAAAGACCCCATAAAGTTGCACTAAGAGCAGTTTTATTCTCTCTTTAAGTTTAAGTAGGACATACCACAGGGCTTGTTCTTTTTCTTTCTTTCTTTCTTTCACTTTTTTGTTTAAATAAACAGGTATGCTTTAGTTATGTCACGAGGTGGTACAGGTGGTATTTGTGGGAGGGATATTCTCACTCTAGAAAGCATTTGATTGGACAAATATATGTGTAGTGCAGGATGAGTCATCAATATTTTGCTTTGGATTTCTCATCAGAGATAACTGCTCATTTCAAAAGCAAAAAGTTTTTGTTAAAGTTGGCCCAGACTTTTTCAATTATTTAGCCTGCTTAAACTCCGCCCCTTTCTTACAATTGATTGCACAAGCATTAAGATCTGCCTCCATCCAATCAACAACCAATGGACCAAATCCCCGCCCAGCTTTCTTTTTCTTTTTCGATATTCCGTTACACTTGGATAATATACGTCACAATACAGAAAAAAAGATACTGTTGACACTGTTAATGGACTGGCATGCTAAGATAAATACTATTTTATGGGATTTTTATCATTTTAATTCATGGGATCTGAACTTGCATTCTGATGCTTGCATGTCTAGAGTGTTAATAATCAGGCTAAATGTCTATTAAATGTTTGCAGAGAGTAGATATTTCAAACTGTATCTCTAAAAAGAGAGCTGCCAACCTCTTCCCTCATCCACTCCATCTCCTAACACCCTGGCTCTTCTTATCTACTGCCATCCTTCCCCCCTTCACTCCTATTCCACTCTCTGCATCTCTCAGTGATTCAGTGTATGACTCATTGACATTATATAAATCTCCCATGATTCCCTACATCACCATGTGCTTTATTTAAATCCTTTAATGTGTATATTGATCCACAGCCTTATCCATCTGCACCTGCTGCAAACAGAGTTTTTTATTCTCAGATAGTATTTGTCTATGTGGGAGGTGTTGTATATTAGGGATTGTATTGTTTTGTATCATTAAATAAGTGTTCGTGAGCCATTTTGTCAAAATGTTGTCAGTTGTTTCAAAGTATGAAGAAATACTTTATGCTATGTCACATATTCGCTTGAAGAATGTGTGGTATAATGTCTACATTTAAAGCTATAGAGTGAAATAAATCTCTTGTTTTGTTGACTGGATTTTAATTCTTACAGGATTAGCATTATTAACATAAAAGTTATTATCACCAATTATATTTAAGTGCATGTATAACAACATAAACGTGATCTTTCAGGTAGAATAACAGGCTGTGGGAAAGCTAGACAAATTACAGCCTTGTAGTTATTTTCCCACCTATACTCAACTCTTGTGTTATCACCATGACAACTGCATGGCGCTTTTTTTGCGTCCAAGCTTCTGCAGGCTATACTTTTGTGCTTTGATTCTTCATAAAGCTTGAGAAGGTGATTCATACCAGGTTCCTGGAAATCCTTACAAAAACCCAAAATTCAGAGAATTCACTCAGAACACAGATTCAATCGATAATGTGCCTAGCACTCACTTTTTCTAGAATGAGAATTCTAGCGAGTGTTGAGTTCATTTATTTGCCATGCAAGCTAGATGTTCATGGGTGAGGACACCAGTGCTCTGAGAACCTTTGTGTCCTCTTAATGGACCACATGACTGCATCTGCTTTTCTCACAGGAATTAGATTTGACTACCACAGGTTTCTGGAAAACACACAGGCTTTCTCATAGTCACATGAGTGCCATTACTCAGCACATAAGAGCTTAAGAAGAGAGATAGAGAGTGAGGTGAAAGTAAGGTATTATCCTCATGGACTCTTCAAACTTGCCTGATATATTCTAAACTTAATTTTTGCAAATACTCTCCAAGCTGACGAGTTATTTGTTCTCTATTTTTATATCTGTAGTCACAATGATACAGTTACTCTAAAAGTATTGTCGAACTCCTAAAAAATGAAATTCTGGAAATTCACCCTGACTGTATGCTGTCATAAAAAAACTTTGATTTAGTGATCCGAATTCACTGGACATAACATGCAGTGAAGTGTAAAATTATTGTTAGATTACGTAAGTATACTTACATTTTGTTTACTTACTATTCTGAAGTTCACAACTTTCAAGAACACAAAACTTTCTTATACTTTTAAGTCGAACCAACAAGCATAACAGGTGAGTTGGATGGTAGGTGGGGATTTTGAGTCATTTGAATGACTCTCGACTGTTTTAATCCATTCCCCCCAAAAATTCATTTGTTTACTGATTTGTTCCATTCACTGATCAATTTGCGGCAATCCCGTTTTTTGGAGGCCACAGAGAGTTGGGGACGATCGCGTGGAGGCCGAGGAGGAGACAAGGTTTCTCTGGCTGCCCTTGAGTCTGAGCAGAATTTTGACTGTCAGGAGGATGATTTTGTCTCGCTGGATGCAGACAAGAAATGCTCTGCCTATATTTTTCAAGCAGGGAAGATCATGTCACTTTGCATGTCACCTTAATCAAACACACCTGTCTGTCACCTGTTATGCCCTCTGCATCCTCAGGATTGGCATATATCGGTGGATTTGCCCGATGCATACTGCCACAGTCCACCCGGGCACAGAAAACTTTGGAGGTCTCCGTCAACGGGATTGCCTACAATTCCCTAGCACCACTCAAACCTGTAAGATGTGCAGAAGCGGTGTTGTCTCTGCTGTGTCATCAGAACATAAGATTGTTCGTAGTTCTCCTGTAAGTAGTTCTCGTGGTGCTGAAACACTTGGCCCAGCAGGGCAAACATGTGTTGGTCAGAATGATAAATACGACAGTGGAGTTGTATATAAGCAGGCAAGGGGGTACTCGCTCTCTTCCCCTGCTACAATTGGCACGGACAGTCCTGATATGGGGCAGACCTGCGGTCCCCCCTGGAGTGGCATTTGCATCCTCGAATAGTGGCGCAGATCTGGGATCTGTTTTCGGCAGGGCCGATGTGGATCTTTTTGCGCCTGCAGAAAACCGCACTGTTTTCTTGATTATGGACAGGAGTGCCCAGCTGGGGGTGGATTCCCTGTCTCATGTATAGCCCAGGACTCAGCTGTCCGCTTTCCCACCGGGGGAACTGATACAGCCTACCCTGGAAAGGGTGCGGCGGGGAAGGTCTGTCACTGATTTTGGTGGCTACTTTCTGGCCAGCAAAGACATGATACGCAAGCATCATGACGTTGCGGTTAAGGACAGCGTGGTGTCTTTCCCTATGCAGGGACCTGCTGTCCCAGGCAGGAGGCAGATTCTGCACCCTCTACCTGAACAGTGGTCTCTAGGGGCCTACCTGTTGAGAAGGAGAATCTGATAGCTACAATATGGAGCACTTGCATTTTGAAGTGCGTTGTGTTGAAGTAGCGCGTATTTGAAACTTGGGGCAGGCGAAGATCTTTGTTTCCGTTTCATTGCCCAATTGAGGGGATATTAATTTCTTTTCCATAGGAAGGTCACTCCCATTCCACTCTGGAAGTTTATTGGATGGCCGTTTCGGCTTGTCATGAGGGCATTAATGGTGCTGCGCCAATGAGCGTGAGCCTTTCAAAGTATACTCTTTTGGTTGTGCGAGTGGAAAGATGCATTTGGCGTGTGTGGACTTTTTCCAAGTGCTCAAGTCACTCGGAAATGCTCTGTTGTACATCCACCGTCCGCACGGACACAAAAATCGGGCTGAAGTATACTTTGGGCTTTAAGAGGCTCAGTGTTTTTAGGCTGTTATAAAAATTAATGGTGCCGTCATGACCTGATCATAGGTCTGGAGGCTATGTGTGAACCTCTGTTTGAGCCTTTAGAATCCTTGAATCTAAGGATGCTGTCATTGGTACTGGCATTAGCGAAGCGCGTTGGTGATCTTCATGCACTGTTGGTGCATCCCTCTTGCATCCAATTTGCGTTTGGTGGGGTTACGTTAAAACTGGGCATACTATATGCCTAAAGTCATGTCGGGAGTGTGCTCTCATTCAAACTGCTTGCCCTGTAAATCCTCTGACTCAAAGGAAGACAGGAGACTTGCTTTGTGCCCTGTGCCCGAGTTCTACGCAGGTCCATTGAGCAGATGCAGGCTGTGCACTGACAAGCTTTTTGTCATCTTTCCAGTGGTTCGCATTGGATTGTAGAGAGCTATGTCTATAGCACATAAGACGTTGCCTGCAGGGGTGCGTGCACACTCTACAAGGGGCATGGAAACATTATGGGCATGGTTTAAGATTTTCGTGCGGCTGCCAGTTGGGCTTCACCACACATGTCCGGTTTACAGACTAGATGTCACTGTGGCAATGGTAGCTTAGTCCGAGCTCCCCGCAGGTACTTTTTACCACGGGTCATCGCTCCCTTGAAAAGGGAAAAGGGGCATGTGGTTGTGCTGGTCCCTTATGTTTAGTTCAGCAAATTTGCGGGTCGGGAATATATGTCCCATGTCATGTGTTGTACCAAGTGAACCGACTGAATGAAAACGTTGAGTTTTGCATATAACTACTGTTCCCAGAAGGAGGGAAACGAGGTCCAACACCTCTGAACCCTGCACAGTCGGAGGCTTAGTGAAGAGCTGGACTGAACAAAGGGAATGTCGCATGTGTCTGCATTTATATGCTGTGGACAGGTAACGTCGTCATTCGTCATTGACCTTTAAGGCGTGAATAACGGTGTCTTCAGCAAATGGCTCATGAGCGTGATATCCCAAAGTCATATGTTGTACCCCGTTTCCCTCCAGGAAACAGTATTTATATGCATAAATCAACATTCGTTGTTGCGTAAGTATGTGGGCAATGAGAGTGTGTCTTTTATGTGTAATGAACACAGAATGAGTCATTGAATCATTCGCTGAATGAATGACCATGCAGGCATTTTACACATTTACCATTTTTTTTCACGTATCACCACTATTGGGAGTGTTGTCTCATGAGTGTTTATGTGATTATCAATTGTCTACGAAAAAGAAAACACTTTGCTTTCCATAACATTTAGTAGTACATTTCTCCTAGAAAACATTAGATCAAATCAAATTAAATAATACAAAAGTAATAATTTGCATATAGCTCTTCTTAAGAAGATACTATTAAAGAAATCCCCATCTTCTAAACAGGTAATTGTAATAATGATGGAACAATTTAAGTCATGGCAACATTTAAAAGGATAGTTCACCCAAAAATGAAAAAAAATATCATAATTTACTCACCCTCAAGTTGTTCCAAACCTGTATGAATTTCTTTCTTCTGCTGAACACAAAAGAAGATATTTTGAAGAATGTCAGTGACCAAACAGTTGATGAACCCCATTGACTTACATGGTATTTTTTCCCTCCATACTATGGAAGTCAATGGGGCCTTGGGCCAGTTTGGCTGCCCATATTCTTCAAAATATCTTCTTTTGTGTTTAGCAGAGGAAAGAAATTTGGTTTGGAACAACACGAGGGTGAATAAATGATGACAGAATTGACATTTTTGGGTGAACTATCCCTTTATCTTTGTCCATTCAAGGCATGTAGGCTACTTAAAATAATTAAGTAGCCATACAAAACAAAACAAAAAACAAAGCCAAGCAAACTGCATTTTCAACAGCAGAATATAAGCATGCTAAAATAATTTATGCGCAGGAACTAGCTTTGGAGGCAGACTGCTCATAATAAGTCTCAAATTCCAGCGAGTGAGTGAGCGAGAGAGAACGAGTGAATGTGATGGAGAGAGTGAGGGTGTTACTCCTCTCTAACTGTGACAGATACCAGCTGCATCAGGAGCAAATTCCTCCTCAGCCCTTCATCAAAAAAAGTCTGATTAAACAGTCTTATTAATTTGCTGAAACATCCCCATGCCTTTGTCGTTTTCTGCAACTCTCGCAGATACGCAGAGATAAAGATGAAAGCAGAAAATTGAGTTGGAAGGGGAATTTTGCACATCCTGCGCAGGACGCCAGGAGGACGTTTTTAGATCCAACAAGATGCTTAATGACATAATTGCCGTTCAGGTGGTGCCATTGAAATAGAATAGAAGAGCCTTAAATGTGGCGTTTATGGGGGAGTGGACATTTGCATGGCTACCTATGTTTATTAAAAGCTCTATGCGCTTCTCTTGAGCTCTCCGAACACTTCACATTAGCTGTGCTGGAGAGAGCATCCCACACACAGACACCCACACAGCCTGACACACAGACACTAATTCTCTCTCTCATATAAAGACACACACACACACACACACACACACACACAGAGTTACTCTCATATAGAGAGACACACACACACAGTTAGATGGAGATGAGCACACATAAACATCCTCCCACTCACATACTTTGCATTGTCCAGACTTATAGAGATAGAAATCGCTTTCTTATTTTCCTCATACTGTGGCAGTACCATGTACTGTACATGATGTAGCCTACACTTCAAGGATTATGATGGTACTGCCATGATAAGTCCAAAAATATTGCACTGCTATGGTTTGTCCTAAAAAACATGGCATTGTGATGGCAAAACAAAACAACAACAACAGAAACCATGGCACTAGTGTTGTTGTAAATGAAAAAAAAAGTCAAAAATGTCTCTCAATTCTTGAAAAAAATTAGATAAAACAATACTACTTATAATCAAATAATAAAAATGTGTAAAAAATATACTGGAGAGATATCTAACATAATAATAATGATTTATTATTATGTTAGATATCTCTAATTATGTTAGATAATGATTTATTATTATTAAAAATATGTGGGAAATATACTGAAAATATATCTCAAATTTAAACATTACAGTATGTTCATGGACACTGCAGTTTCTAAAATGTCTTTCTCACTTCTTGAGAAAAAAAATTAACAACAACAATAATAAACATTATTGTTTTAATTTTTGTTAGTAGTATTAAACAATAAAATGTGTGTAAATATCCTAGACATATTTTGCATATAATAATAATAATTATTATTATTATAATTATGTGTTCAAATATACTGTGTGAAATATGTATTGCATATGAAAATGGCAATGTTCACAGACACTGCAGTTTCTAAAATGTCTTTCACGTCTTGAGGTACATTTATATCTGCAGTGCCGTACATCTGGTGGCCAGTAGTGCAATTTAAACCCTGATGCACACAGTCAGAGGAAATATTGTGACTGATGGAGAGATAATAATTGATACTGATTTGATAGATTCAAACTAACACGTATCCAGCAGTATACTGTATAACTATAGTTCATCTCGTGTATTGATCTTATCAGTCAGTCACTCCAAATGTGAGAAAATGGCCAGTTTCACACTAAGTTTCATGGATAGAGAAACTTTGTGTGAGAAACTGTGTATAAAGATATCAGATGTGTTTAGAATAGCATTCCATCACACTATTCATACTATTTTTGCAGCATGCAATACTATACAATAGGCAGTGTGTAGTGTATACTGTCCAGTATGCAGTTCTCTTCTATTCTAAACACAATCAAGTTCTTAATAAGAAAAAGATGATCACTGGATTTTGTTGGATCTACTGGGTTTAAATCATAACAGACAGAAGAGCTCATTTACTTCTAATCAAATGCTTTTAGGATGTTTAAAAAGCCAGATATTGTCCATTATGATGTCCATTCCTTTCTTTTCTCAGACTGTTTCTCATGTCTGTAGCTATAAGAGTGAATCACTTGACTGGTATTAGCAAGACAAAACACTGACCTAGTTAATGTGTGGATGTGAGCAGGGCTGATGCCTTGAAAATGCTGTTTTTTAATTCAGCTTGTCAGACTCCACTAATGTAAATCCACTATCAGGGTCTATAACAGCATTTGTGATGATTAACATGATCAGCATTATATTATACATGTTATATTTTAAAATGTATTGTGTACTAGTTGTTGGGTACAATAAAGATGATCTTCAAAAACTGATGACACATCCCTTTAAAATCTACAGAAAAAAGAGTGGCGCCTTTAATGAGATTATTATTGCAAGATGCTTTTTTAAGCAATCAGACTAATGATTTTTGAACTGGCAGATGATAAAATGAAAAAAAAAATATTGAGACCAGAACCTCATCTTCTTGTACTTCATCTTGTTGTCAATAAGCAACAACCATAGCAACCACGTAGCAACCATTCAACTGGATAGCAATCCTAGCATCCACTCAGAACATCCTAGTAACCATATAGAAACCATAGCAACCACAAAGCAATCACTCAAAACACCCTAGCAACCACATAGCAAACCTAGCAACCATTCAAAACACCCTTGCAACTGCATAGCAACCCAAGCATCCACCTAGAACATCCTAGCAACCATTCAAAACACCCTAGCAACTGCATTGCAACCACTCAGAACATCCAAGGAACCGCATAGAAACCCTAGCAACTACTCAGAATACCCTAGCAACTGCAGAGCAACCCTAGCATCCACCCAGAACAACAACTCTAACAACCACTTAAAACACCCAACTGCATTGTGACCCTAGCAACCACATAAACCACTCAGAACACCCTAGCACTGCATAGCAACCCTAGCAACCACTCATAACACCCTAACAACCGCATAGCAACCCTAGCAACCATTCAAAACACCCTAGCAACAGCATAGTAACCCTAGTAGCAACCACATTACAAGGTGCCCAAAAACACTCTCAAAACCTTAACAACCACATTGCAATTGTGCAAATGTGTCACAATCTGCAAATGTGTCAATATTTTAAGGTTGGTGAGTCATCATATCTATTATAGAAATGACATTAGTTTAATTTCCTGTTTAAAGATGAGTAGAATGATGCTGATGAAGTCATGATGCTGAATATGCAAGTTGTCCCTGTTATTGGATCAACTCTCAGGGCTATTTCAGGAATCAATGAACACATTTTGTCTCTTCTGTCTGAAGTGACAGATATTTGACAGCCTTCTAAATGTATGTCAGTCAAAACAGGCTGTGCTGGAGGAGGATGTGTGGTGACGACATCAGTCGAGCGCAAGACTGAATCTTTTACTGCTCAGGTGTGTGACGTACTTGTGTTTTCCTAAAACAGCCCTTCAAAATATACTTCGAAGATTATAAATCCTTTGTTAGTCCAGTAATAAGACAGATTTGGTTTCAAAATGTTGCATTAATATTGTCATGTTTTGTATCTCATTGATCATTTTCAATTCACAAAGTTGCAGGGTTCATTGCATGCCATTTTGTTCAAATCACAGGTCTGTCATTGTCTTGAGGCAAGACTAGCACACCTCCTTCCATCAATAAGTGGGACATTTGAAATAGACCCCGGAGTGGACTCTCAACGGACTAGAGTGAATCAAGAGCAGCCAGTGCTCAATATAGAATATAGATTCATGTTAAATGAGGTACAGACCATACAGTATATGCCTGCACATATCCCATCAGAGCTAGAGAGCACATCTGTCCAATACAGCTGCCTGTCAATAATTACAACTGTACAGCTCTGAGGTCAGTGTGTGTGTATGTGTATATATACACCGTGTATACGTATGCATAATGTATTTACAAACTTTTATGTAAGATGCGATAAATCAATTTGACAGCACTAAATTTTAAATATAAAATAAATAATATTTAATTTTATTTTATTCATTTAAGAATTGTTTGTCTCTGCTATCTGAACAGACCAATGAACCTCCAGGCGTTGTTATTCCATGCAGGCAGTGTTATAATTGTGACAGCACTAATATTTAATCATTTTTATACTTTGACAAAAAATTAAGCCACGTCCACAAAGTTTTTGTTTGATTTTTTTGGGATAACGCTTGTATGATAAACAATTGTTGAACAGTGTTGAGTTGCCACCATTTAGTGTAAAATCTGCATCCTAAAGCAAAACCAGCCTAGGTCCACAATTGTGAAACAGAGACAGCGAGACTACAATCAGACCCAAGCGACCAAGAAAAAACCTGTTTTTCCCCATAAAACACAAGGACAGTGTCATGGCCGGAGATAATGTCCTATATTGGCTGGTCTAGTGACTCACTGGCTCCAGTAAGCTCATTTATGTCTGCCTTGGCCTCTCCATCCACTCTATGGCACCAGACAAAGTCAAAGGGGGTGACATTTTGTCCCAGATTTTATGGTTATGTTGCAGGTTTATGAGGACCACACAGCAGTAATGTGTAATGTTTAACTCCGTTTAGGTCGCAGAGGGATCAGAATACAGCTAAAAATGTCCTGACTCATTCAGTCTACTCCGCATCCAAACCATTATGGGAACAAAAACTGTTCGCAGTTTGGTTTGCATTGCAGTGGATTCTGCAAATAGGCCATAGAGCAGAGGTGTATAATCAGCTCTTTCCTGTAATTAGACAGAGCACAAGTGAATGAGAGAGGACATAATGTGTCCCGTTCTGTTCTGTTTGGCACTCTTGGGCCTTGCCCTCCAGACATGTCTAATAGGAAGAGAGTTTAATTAAAAGAGAGAAAGAATGAATTTGGATGTCTCCATGATGAATGAGCTGTGGAGGGCGGTTCGAATATTTAGTAGTGATGAGGTGGGCAGCGATTGAAAGCGTTCGGCTTTTGATTCATTCACAATATTTTTCTCATAGAAGGGAAAAGTTGTCAGTTTCTAATCGCATAAGAGTAAGTAAAAGTAAAACCTAAAAGTGTTATTTAACTGCACTCTCTCTCTCTCTCTCTAGTGACTTAAAGCAGATTTGTTGACACATCTGAATGACATATAATGGTAGTTTCTGGCATAAATGGGTTATTCCTATACAGTTTGGTTGATTTTGGAATGAGCAGGTTTGTTGAAAACATTTTTTAGTCTTGTCAATAATGTCTGTCTATCTTAAAAACACACTGGTCAAGCTCAGGCTATAGTAGGCCTATAACCTAAAAATCCTGACCAAATATTTTACAGTTCACAATCACATTCTATGGAATTTGTCCACCCTGTTACATGACTTACTTACAATGCAGTGTAACAGGGTGGACATTTTAAGCTAATAAAGGCCATTACTAGCTAAGAAAGACATGCTAGCAGAAGATTATCATTAAAGAAGAATTTGAATAGATATATAAAATAGATTTTCATGTCAAAAACATTTTCATGTCCAGTTTAATTTGACACAACAGGGTGGACATATTATGTTTTATGCTTGTTAAGGAAAAACCTCTCTGTTTTAACCCCCTTTGGTCGGCTATCGCGCCGGCGCGATAGGCTCGTTTTTTTCCGTATCAGTGCAAAAAAAATAATAATAATAATAATAATTTTTATCTTATATGCTTGTGTTATACATCAATCGATCATGTTAAGTGTGTATTATTTTTGTGTATACTCACAATATAAACAAAGTGTTGTTTTTTGCCAAATAAAGAAAAATAAACATGATGCAAGTTCTGCCTCCTCTCTGTCAGTGAAGTCCATTCTGAAACGCGTCCAAAAATGAACCATAACTCAGCGAATACTCAGTCAAACAGACATACAGACACACAGGCATGAAGCTTGAATTCTCTTCTTGAAGTTTGAAGTTTTTCCATTGAGTTTTCTGCGTATAGACGACATCATTGTCAAAACGACTGCAAAAACTACTAAAAAGGCTGTATTCTGCTGCCAGGCAATTATGGCAATAATGGCGTTTTCAAAACTTTGCGTTTTCAGGCACCCAAAATGTCATTGCATGAAAATAAAACGGCCAAAGCGTGTAAAAAGTTAAGTTTTTAGTTGAAAACGGTGTCATGTAAACAGTCCCTAAGTGATCAGCTGTGTCCTGTTGCATTAATTGTTCTAATTAAACACAGGGAATAAGTAGTATCAGCTATATCCATTGCTTCTGCATTCTGAGTCTTGCGTTTGGGGACAAAACACATAAGCCAGAATGAAGATGAGGGAGCTGATTTGGATGCTAAAGAAAAGAGGAACTCAATTAGAGATAGCCTATAGGACACACAGTGGGCATGGCCAACAGTTTGGAATGTTCTGAAAAAGAAAGAAACCACTGGCATCTTCAGCAACTGACATCAACCAGGGGTGCATTTCCCAAAAGCATTGTTTGCCAACTTTGGTTGCATGTTCCATTGAACTCTATTGATATCGACGGAACTTGCGACCATGGTCACATTGGCTTTGGAAAACACACCACAGGTCGACTGAGGATAAACAACAGCAGCTGATGACAGACAAATCATAAAAGCTGTGAAAAAGAACCCTAAAATAAGTGTCAGTAAAATCACCAATCTCCAGAAAGCTGAAATGGTCTCACAATCTACCGTTCACAGGAGACTTCGACAGAATAATTACAGAGGCTACACAGCAAGATGCAAACCTCTGATCAGCACCAAACATAGAAAGGCCAGATAAGAGTTTGCAAGAAAGCACAGAGATGAGCCTGTAGAATTCTGGAACAGTTTAATGGACAGATGAGACAAAGACGAACTTTCATCAAAGTGATGGGAAAGCAAAAGTGTGGAGGAAAAAAAGGAACTGCAAATGATCTAAAGCCTCATCGGAGGTAGTGTCATGGTGTGGGCATGCATGGCTGCCCTTGGAACAGGTTCGCTCATCTTTATTGATGACTTAATAAATGATGGCGGCAGCAGAATTCAGAAGTGTACAAAACCATCTTGGCTACCAATGTTTAAGAAAATGCCACCAGACTCATTGGGAAACTCTTTAATATTGCAAGAGGACAATGACCCAAAACACACTGCCAACTCAATCAAGGAGTTTAACAGGGGAAAGAAATGGAAGGTCTTACATTGGCCAAGTCAATCTCCAGATTTAAATCCTACCAAACATGCATTTCACCAGCTGAAGAGGAGACTAAAGGCAGAAACTCCCCCAAAAACAAGCACTTGGCTGCATTATAGGCTTGGAAAAGCATTTCAAAGGATGAAACCAAGAGTCTGGTGATGTCTACGGGTCAAAGACTCACTGCTGTGATTGTGTGCAAGGGATTTGCAACTAAATACTAGCTTCTAACTTGTACATTTGCAATGGGTTGCAATACCCAATACTAAAATTAAAATAATATAATATAAAAATGAAATAATAATATAAAAATGTAACTAAAACTGGATAAAAGTCCTCTAAAAGGCTGTAATTGTTACTTGAGCCCTTTTCACACAGCGCGATGATCCCGGGAAATTGCCGGGAAATTGCCAGAATGCCTTGTGTGAACGCAAACACGACCCGGGATTGATGCCGGCATCGATGCCGGGTTGGGGACCTAGTAACATTGCCGTGTTCAGTCCCGGAACGCGCGCTGTGTGAACAAAAGCCGTAATAATGCCGTGTCATAGTGATGACGCTGAAGCCAGGATCGTTCGCCAGCTGTGAAACGGTACGTAATGCGCAAGTTTATGATCGAATCAGAGAAAAAAATGCACAAGCGTAGTTTCTCGAGAGAGAAATCACAGCTCATAAGCAAACTTAAGATGCTGCTGAGACATTACAAGTCACATCGATGTCACGTGTCTTTACGGGATTTTTATGGGTTGTGTGTGAACGCACTCTAAAACGTATGTGTTGAAACAGCTAATAATGAAATGTGACATTCTGTACTTTTGACTCATATTCATGCTTTAATCATATTTAGAGATTTCTTGACTCCTGAGCAAACGGAACAATTTTGTCTTAGTTCAACCAAAAATGGAAACCATTTTCTCACCCTGATGTCGTTCCAAACCCATAAGACTTTTGTTCATCTTCGGAACACAAATGAAGATCTTTTTTGATGAAATCTGAGATCTTTCTGTCCCTCGATTGACACTTTTCAAAAAGTAAATAAAGAGATTGTAAGACGTTTGAGCTTCAGCAAGGACCAATGAGGTTCATTCTCGTGTAACGCAGCACATTTGAGCTTCATCAGGAACCAATGAGGTTCATTCTCAAGTTACGCAGCACGTTTGAGCTTCAGCAAGGACCAATGAGGTTCATTCTCAAGTTACGCAGCACGTTTGAGCTTCAGCAAGGACCAATGAGGTTCATTCTCATGTTACGCAGCACATTTGAGCTTCAGCAAGGACCAATGAGGTTCATTCTCAAGTTACGCAGCACGTTTGAGCATGAGGTTTGTTCTCACGCGTCAAGCAGGTTCGGTTGAGCTCCTGTTCATGTTCACTGATAAATGTATATATATGTGAATAAAAGTTTAAATTCAATCTATACATCATATAAAGCGATCATGTCTCTTCAGAAAATTTGGACTAAACCGTTCAATTTATATGGATGGATTCATATTGAAGGAAAAATTCTTTGTCTTCTATTCTTCTGTGTTCCGAAATGAAATCCTTATGTGTTTGGAACAACATGAGGGTGAGTAATTAATGACAGAATTCTCATTTTTGGGTGAACTAACCCTTTAACGTCCCAAATTCCAATACTTATGGAGGGCACTGTATAATAATCTCCAAATACTTCTATAATAACACTGGCTTTCCTCTGCCTGATTTTAAAATCAAATAAGCTGCCATGCAAAATGCCCCATTACTTTTTACAAAACAGACTTTCAATGAGGAGGGGATTACGAGTTAATGAATGTAGTGAGTAGTATTAATCTCCTCAGCAGTCTGCCTGGAGTATTCCTCACTCGATACCTGCCAGACTCATTAACATCCCGGGTCTCATTTAATAAATGTGTTAAAATAGGCTTAAGTAGATTAGATTTTATTATAGATTTTGTCTGCCGGTCCATATATTAAAATCCCTGCAGGTCAGCCAACCGCTCTTCTGCGACGGTTAAAGCTGGTAAAATATTCTCAAGCCAAATCAATCCAAAGTGTAGCGACAACACACGATGACTTCTCTGACATCAATACAACAGCAAGCAGACATAACCGCATCACTTTGATCAGAGCATTTGTGTGGCCTCATTCTGCCATGGATCCTGACAACCTGGAGGCACAGGCAAGAAAGGACATGCCATGATTAGGTGTGCATCTGAGGCTAACCACACACACACACACACACACCTCTCGCCGGTTTCTAACAAACATGACAGCTTGACATTGCACCTGGGTTCGATTCATCTGGATCAGGTCCCAGACAAGTGTGAAGAAGAGAGACAGCACTGGAACTGAGACAAAGAGAGTTTGCAGCCCTCCTAGTAACCTTGTAGAAACGTTGCAGCTTTTGTACATTTTGAGGAATGCTCAGCTGCTGCATGTACAGTATACGGATGATGTTCAATAAATGCACACTCTGGCCGCACACATTCACACTCTCATCCTTCAGACTGTTTGATGAGATTCAGTTGCCATGGAGACAGCTGAAAGTGATTGATTGGCCAGCACCTGAAAAGTGCTCACCGAAACTTCTAGATCAACCAGTTATTTTTAAAGGGCCCTGTGGGAAATCTCAGCATGAAGGACGTGAATCAAGAGAAAGTTTGCTACATCAGTGCTGAAGGTCACTGCAAAGATACTGGCACAATTAAAGACGGCTCTCCCATTTGCGTCGCACATTAATGCGTAGGTTTGCTCTAGAAGTTTGCGTTTGCACTGTTTTGAGACCACAGCATGGATATCTGTCCTTCAGCTCTTTCTCTGGTTAAGAAATAACCGTGAAAATGAGAATCGTCACCAGAAATCGGAGATCAAATTAATATTTATCCTTGGAGATGCGGTAAGGACAGTCTTAAAAGCATCTCACATCCCTTTTCCATCAACAGAACGGAGATGAAAATGAAATGGAATGGCATTCTTCTTTTTTGATAAATGAATAACCATTTATCAAAAAAGAAGAATGCCATTTCATTTACATGCAGTAGCATGACATCAGCAATGTCAAGGTCACTGGTTTGATTCCAAAACGTACAGTGCATTAAGGGTGCACATTTTATCACTGAGCTGCAGTATAGTCTGGCAAATATATAAATGTAGAGGTCAAATGTCTTTTTTGAGCGTTCTGAGTTTTCACTTATCCGCCAGTTCAGATGAATCATTGTTCATGAACAGGCATGAACAGATCCTCTCTCAGGACTAGACATGACTCTCACTGGGCCGCTCAGAGGGCCGGAGACTGGACAGAAAGTCGAGAAGCATGGACACAAATGCTTGTCTGTAACTAAAGACAATGTGAAAGTGAGAGGACAAAACAAAGCAATTTGTAACCATTTCGAAGACAATTTCTGCTGCGTCAGGAGGATCATGTGAACTGAATACAAAGTGCAACACTGAGAAGATTCAGAGCCTCTCCTCGATGGACAATTACTGAATTTTGTCATCCAGGGCCATAATTTAAGATACAATGAATATATATATATTTTAAAAAAAAGTCTATTTAGGATGCAAATAAACAAAGTTTCAGTATTAAGTTGGTCTACTACTAGAAATAAAGATACTACTATTATCATCTCTGTTTACAAATAAACACCTATATTAGTCTTGCAAATGTTTTTAAATTAATGAGCACTCATGGATTCAAATATTGGATGATCTGCGATTTAAACGGAGTATAACATCGCCCTCCAGTGGACGTTTGAACAAATCGGTTTTATAGTTTTTTTTTTCAATGTATCACTCATCAAAATAGCATCCGTTACTATCAAACCAATCTTTAAGAAGACAACATGATAATTTTTTTATAAAAAGAAAAAGTGATTATTATAAAAGTCATAATTATATATTTATTAGTCAGTCATATTGTGTAATAATATTACAATTTAAAAGAACTTTTGTATATTTGAATACATTTTAAAATGTAATTTATTCCTGTGATGCAAAACTGAATTTTCAGCATCATTACTTCAGTCTTCAGTGTCACATGATCCTTCAGAAATCATTCTAATATGCTGATTTGATGCTCAAGAAACATTTATTATTATCAATGTTGAAAACAGTTCTTGTTCCTTAACATTTTTGTGGAAACAATGATACCATTCAAACATTTGTGGTAAAATTACAAAAAAAAAAAAAAAAGAGCAGGATTAATACTTTTATTCATCAGGGATGCATTAAATTGATCAAAAGTGACAGTGAAGACATTTATAATGTCACAAAAGATTTTCTGTTTTTTAATAAATGCAAAATAATTGCTATTCATTTAACTTTCTATTCATCAAAGAATCCTGAAAAAAGTATCACAATTTCCACAAAAAATTATTCCACCGTTTCACAACCGTAAAAATATATTATTTTGAAATATTTCACTGTATTTTTGATTAAATAAATGCAGCCTTGTTGAGCAGCAGAGACTTCACTCAAAACATAATTTTTTTTTAATGTTGCCAAACTTTTGACAGGCACTGTGTGTGCATGTGCGTGGGTGCGCGTGTGTATATATATAGCTAAATAAAACACTAGACCTTATTTCATCTGAACATTTTTTAATATAAAAGCTTTTGCTTTTATACAAACATCAAAGACATAAGGCTTTCTTTTTTTCTTTTTACATAAATTACATTTCAAAAACACAGCAATACTGCGATTATATTGTCAGATTTTACACTATATTATTATTAATAAAAATAAAAATAAAAGATTTGCTACTGAAAATGATGGTGAAAGTCCATTAAGATGAGTTTTAATCTACTTATCTCTCCTGAAAGAATATTTGCAAATAATAAATCTGCAATAAAAGGTGGGTAGTAAATGTGTAGTTCTATACTAATAACATTCCATAAAAGCCTCTACTTACCAGAAGGTCTCAAATTATCTGTACAAGAATTAAGTGCACACTAAAGACAGAAGAGATCATACACAACCCTGATGTCAGCAAGATCTTTTTACATTGGCTGAACCCGCATTTCCTGACTATGGCAGACAGTTAATTACAGATTTGATCGTTTTTGGTAGGATTTGAAATGACAATGACCAAAAATAATCCAGCATCACCTTTTAAGATGGCCGACGTTGTGCTGTAACAACAGTCCGAATTTTCTAACTAAAATTAAAAATGTAAATCATTTTATATTCTCAAAGCCGATTAGTTAATGCTACAGACTAAAAAACACAGAGGTTGCAGGTCAAATCCGAAACAGTTCAGGAATTGCTGAGTTAGTGTGAACACATTCCTAGTCTGTCATTCTGCCCTTGAGAATCCAATAAGCCACCATTATCCTATAAACCTCAAATCATCTTCAAATGCTTATAATGTGCGTACAGAGAGGTCACATCTTGCCTGCGGTAATTACATTGCAAAATGTTTCAGATCCATATTAACGTAAACGTATAACTGCCTTTACACTTTCACTTCACATTTAATGAGCGCCAGGCCGAGAGAATGTAAGACAGAGAGATTGTGTGCAAGAGCTTTCCGTGCCTTCGTGCCATTGTTGGTCTATGTGAAGACATCTCACAGGTATCCACGGGTCTGTCAGCCCAACTGCACGTCCATGTCGATGGGACACAGCACGTATCTGGGGTCAAGTTTAGGCGTGTAGTCACCAAACTGTCTGGAAGCCTCGGTTCCGAAAACATCAAGCACTTTTCTGTTCATCAGAGCAAACCTGGACAAAGAAATCATAACTTTATGTGTTCAACAATTCATATGCATAATGGGACTTGATAATCAATCAGATTTTCCATTAATACTCACCTGCCCTTTGTCAGCCGCAGTAGAAACTTCCAGTATGATGGTCTCAGATTTTGCACTTCCATGACCGCCTGATCAGATCCATCCAGGACATATCAAACAAAATTATTTCAAAATAAATCACATGAACTATGGGCATGTTTCCAGTAGGTTTTTGAAATTGTCTTGAATTTATTGCTTTGTAATTTTAAACCTGGCAAACCTATTTTTGCCTTACTTTAATTTAAACCGCACTTGGCGTGATTCTCATTCAGTTCATGACGGAGTCATCAATAAGTCACACAGGCACAAACAGCTTCTGCATTTTAAAGTAGTTTGTATTTTCCCTTGGTGTAAAACTGTCCTTGGATATCCAGAAGGTCCTTTTAGGTAGATTTTAAAGAACATTTTAAACTCACCGCTTGAAAACAGATGGCGGTGGAGATGGCGTAGATTATGGTGTCAGCTTCAGGGAAGTAAGGAAACCTGCCTGCCTCGATCCCTTTGAAATACAATGTCTAAAAAGACAGTGAACAGATTATTAACAATGTATACACATACACTGAGTTATATTTTAAATAAAAAGAATAATTTTAATGATTAAATAAAAAAATAAATACACTGAACAAAATGATAAACGCCACTTTTTTTTTGCCCCCATTTTTCATGAGCTGAACTCAAAGATCTATGACTTTATCGATGTACAGAAAAGGCCTATTTCTCTCAAATATTGTTCACAAATCTGTCTAAATCTGTGTTAGTGAGCACTTCTCCTTTGCCGAGATAATCCATCCACCTCACAGGTGTGGCATATCAAGATGCTGATTATACAGCATGATTATTGCACAGGTGTGCCTTAGGCTGTCCACAAAAAAAGCCCACTCAGTTTTACTGTATTGGGTGGGGGGACCCTTTAAAAACACAAAGCAAACATCTATGTGTGTGTGTGTGTGTGTGTGTGTGTGTGTGTGTGTGTGTGTGTGTGTATGTGTATGTGTATGTGTGTGTGTATGTGTGTGTGTGTGTGTGTGTGTGTGTGTGTGTGTGTGTGTGTGTGTGTGTGTGTGTGTGTGTATGTATGTATGTATGTATGTATGTATGTATGTATATATATATATATATATATATATATATATATATATATATATATATATATATATATATATATATATATACACAGTGCTATGCATAAGTTTAGACACCCATGCTAAAGTTGACTAAAAAGAGGAATAAAAAATCATCTTTTGGAAATTGAACTTAATGCCTTAATTAAAAAAATTAGGAAAAATCCAACCTTTAAGGACACCAATTTTCTTTGTGAATGAATAATGTATCGTAAATAAATAAATGTTTTTCCTTAAAATACAGGGTGCATAAGTTTGGACACCCTTATATTAAATTCCCATAGAGGCAGGCAGATTTTTATTTTTAAAGGCCAGTTACTTCATGGATCCAGGATACTATGCATCCTGATAAAGTTCCCTTGGCCTTTGGAATTAAAATAGCCCCACATCATCACATAGCCTTCACCATACCTAGAGACTGGCATGGAGTACTTTCCATAAGATCATCTCTCAATGCAAATCAAACTAGCTATTAGGCTAACTGAAATAAAACCATGCCAATCTCTAGGTATGGTGAAGGCTATGTGATGATGTGGGGCTATTTTAATTCCAAAGGCCAAGGGAACTTTATCAGGATGCATAGTATCCTGGATCCATGAAGTAACTGGCCTTTAAAAATAAAAATCTGCCTGCCTCTATGGGAATTTAACATAGGGGTGTCCAAACTTATGCACCCTGTATTTTAAGGAAGAACATTTATTTATTTACGATACATTATTCATTCACAAAGAAAATTGGTGTCCTTAAAGGTTGGATTTTTCCTAATTTTTTTAATTAAGGCATTAAGTTCAATTTCCAAAAGATGATTTTTCATTCCTCTTTTTAGTCAACTTTAGCATGGGTGTCTAAACTTATGCATAGCACTGTATATATATACAGTGAGGAAAATAAGTATTTGAACACCCTGCTATTTTGCAAGTTCTCCCACTGGGAAATCATGGAGGGGTCTGAAATTGTCATCGTAGGTGCATGTCCACTGTGAGAGACATAATCTAAAAAAAAAAATCCAGAAATCACAATATATGATTTTTTAACTATTTATTTGTATGATACAGCTGCAAATAAGTATTTGAACACCTGTCTATCAGCTAGAATTCTGACCCTCAAAGACCTGTTAGTCTGCCTTTAAAATGTCCACCTCCACTGCATTTATTATCCTAAATTAGATGCACCTGTTTGAGGTCGTTAGCTGCATAAAGACACCTGTCCACCCCATACAGTCAGTAAGAATCCAACTACTAACATGGCCAAGACCAAAGAGCTGTCCAAAGACACTAGAGACAAAATTGTACACCTCCACAAGGCTGGAAAGGGCTACAGGGAAATTGCCAAGCAGCTTGGTGAAAAAAGGTCCACTGTTGGAGCAATCATTAGAAAATGGAAGAAGCTAAACATGACTGTCAATCTCCCTCGGACTGGGGCTCCATGCAAGATCTCACCTCGTGGGGTCTCAATGATCCTAAGAAAGGTGAGAAATCAGCCCAGAACTACACGGGAGGAGCTGGTCAATGACCTGAAAAGAGCTGGGACCACCGTTTCCAAGGTTACTGTTGGTAATACACTAAGACGTCATGGTTTGAAATCATGCATGGCACGGAAGGTTCCCCTGCTTAAACCAGCACATGTCAAGGCCCGTCTTAAGTTTGCCAATGACCATTTGGATGATCCAGAGGAGTCATGGGAGAAAGTCATGTGGTCAGATGAGACCAAAATAGAACTTTTTGGTCATAATTCCACTAAACGTGTTTGGAGGAAGAAGAATGATGAGTACCATCCCAAGAACACCATCCCTACTGTGAAGCATGGGGGTGGTAGCATCATGCTTTGGGGGTGTTTTTCTGCACATGGGACAGGGCGACTGCACTGTATTAAGGAGAGGATGACCGGGGCCATGTATTGGGAGATTTTGGGGAACAACCTCCTTCCCTCAGTTAGAGCATTGAAGATGGGTCGAGGCTGGGTCTTCCAACATGACAATGACCCGAAGCACACAGCCAGGATAACCAAGGAGTGGCTCTGTAAGAAGCATATCAAGGTTCTGGCGTGGCCTAGCCAGTCTCCAGACCTAAACCCAATAGAGAATCTTTGGAGGGAGCTCAAACTCCATGTTTCTCAGCGACAGCCCAGAAACATGACTGATCTAGAGAAGATCTGTGTGGAGGAGTGGGCCAAAATCCCTCCTGCAGTGTGTGCAAACCTGGTGAAAAACTACAGGAAACGTTTGACCTCTGTAATTGCAAACAAAAGCTACTGTACCAAATATTAACATTGATTTTCTCAGGTGTTCAAATACTTATTTGCAGCTGTATCATACAAATAAATAGTTAAAAAATCATACATTGTGATTTCTGGATTTTTTTTTTTAGATTATGTCTCTCACAGTGGACATGCACCTACGATGACAATTTCAGACCCCTCCATGATTTCTAAGTGGGAGAACTTGCAAAATAGCAGGGTGTTCAAATACTTATTTTCCTCACTGTATATATATATATATATATATATATATATATATATATATATATATATATATATATATATATATATATATATAAATAGACATGAAAAGCCAAAAGCAAACACTGAACCAGACACCATTGAGAAGCCCTACTCATTTGAAACCACTAAAAAACAAGATAATTCTTACCTCCACTAGTTTAGAGAAGAGGTACATGGAGATAGTGGTGCTCTTGTAGAAGAACATTGACGTACCGGCAAGAAAACCTGAAAAGATGGAGAAAAAGGTGAGAATCTCTAATGGCTGTGCAAAAGGAAAGGGGTTCAAAACACAATTTACCTGCTATGAGAGCATGGAGCTCGTCGTCCAGGTTCCGCATCCATCTCAGTAAACAGCTTGTGCCCTTACATAAAATGGAAGTGAGATGAAGAGAGAGAAATATCACATCTGAAAAATAGGTTACTGAGAAAGGTGAAGGAAACAAAAAACCCTACAAGTTGCAGAGAATCTTCTTGTCTCATAGGAAAGACAAGCACTGGATCTTAGTGGAGATGAAGTACCTTGTATATACTGACAAAAGATCCCAGGAAAGCTCCTAGCTGGAAGTTCTCTTTGTTGTAGAGCAGCCAGAGCAGACGAGAAGGTTTGGTGAAGACCTGTCTGAATGCTGATGGAACCTTCAAACAGCACTGAATGAGGTAACCCACGCTGAACATTCGGATGAAACCCTTTAAAAACACAAAGCAAAAATCTCAGAAGCTGCTCTCCAGAAAACATCCAGCAACTTCACATCAGCTGCCAGTTAGTGAGCAAAGGGCACTGCTATTTCAACAGAGCCTTTCCCCCAGATGAATGCTACACGTTTATGCATTCGCATTCGGTCTCTCTCCCATTTTAAACACATATGCTCAGAACAAACAGATGGATGGTTTGAAAGACAGCAGGTTTGGTGGTCTCAGACTCTTACTTTAACACAGTAGGAGATGCAGTTGTCCTGATAGTGTTTGCAACATCTATGCCTGGGTCCATGTTTGCATCTAAAGGGGACAACACACACACAATGAATGCAAATGCACAATACCTTATGAAGCAGGGGAACATTCACACATGACAATGAAGCTGACTGCTGACTGAACAACCAGGAATAAAAATCAACTCACAAAGTGGCAAATGAAAGTAAAACCATTTTTTCCCATTATAAATGTATAAAACAGCACTGTATGAGGTAGTAAATTTTTATTTGTGGACAGTAGGGCTGTGCTCAGAATGTCGATACAACGATACATCATGAACTCCTGACGATACGCGTTTCGATTGTGTAGCGTGAGAGTTTGAGAAAACCAAGTTAAATTTAAGTTGTTACAATTTTTGCTTTTATGGAATGTTTTAAGTTTTGTTTAGTCATTGAGCATTGTTGACACGCTTCAGTGTCACTATAATTGGCACTATAACTGTCATTTTAGTTATAGAGGCAGAGACTTTAAAACCATAAGGAAGAGCCATTCTAAACATTTTTGTGACAATTTTTTTTATTTCATTTAACTCATTGTTTTTTTTAATGACAAAAACTAAATAGTTTTTCAGTTATCACAACTGTTATAACACTGGTTATTCAATAAACAGATATTACTGTTACTAAACTCTGCTCAAAAGAAATTTAAATTCCAAATTGATCCATATTGTGATCCATATTGTATCGTGGCTTTAGTATCGTGATGCGTATCGTATCGTGACATTGTTGGTGATACACAGCCCTAGTGGTCAGTAATAAAAAAAGATATAAAACAAAAACAAATTAATACTTGTATTGATAAAGGACGCATTAAATTGATCAAAAGTGACAGCAAATACATTTAGAAAAGTCTTATAATGTAAGAGATTTCCAATTCAAATAAATGCTGTTCTTTTGAACTTTCCATTCACCAAATAATCCTTAAAAAAAAGCCTCACGGTTTCCACAAAAATATTAAGCAGCACAACTGTTTTTAACTTTGATAATAATAAGAAATTATTCTTGAGTATTAAATAAGCATATTAGAATGATTTCTGAAGGATCATGTGACACTGAAGACTGGAGTAATGATGCTGAAATTTCAGCTTTGCCAGCACAGGAATAAATTACATTTTAAAATATATTAAAATAGAAACAGTTATTTCAAATTGTTATAAATATTTCACAATATTACCGTTTGTAATGTATCTTTAATATCAATGCAGCCTTGGTGCGCATAAGAGATTAAAAAAATCGTATTGACACCAAACTTTTAAATGGTATTGTGTACGTGTAGTGATATAATATATATATATATATTTTATGACATTTTTTTTTCTCAAATATACATGCAGATTTGGTTTTAATTTGTATTTTATATTTTTTTCTCAAATATACATGCAGATTTGGTTTTAATTTGTATTTTATATTTTTTTCTCAAATATACATGCAGACTTGGTTTTAATTTGTATTTTATTACTGTGGTCAGTTAGAATAAACTGATCTCATAAGTTCTAAAAGTCATTCAAAAGAAAAAGGAATAACACCACATTTGATAAAAGAGTATAACTTAGTTCACAATTCATTTATTTTACTTTGACAGTTCTAAATATCTTTTTTTCTTAATTTTCCATGAATTAAAAAGTCTTTAAGTAATTATGTCAAATAAAAAAAACTGTCTTAACTCAGTTTTAATGTTTAATTATATAATACTTTTGGCAGAATTGGATAGAATTAAATACATTTTTCTGTCAAAAATACCGGTCTTGAATACAAGTTTGAAATGTATGTTTTCTAGGTGTGTATCTCACTCACACAGAGTCTAGGAGTTTGCGTGTAAATGCTGTGATACAGCTCCCCCTGGAGGCAGGCGTGTGCTCTGGTCTCTCATCCGGTGGCTGCGCGTCTCTCTCTGAACCCTGTGCGTACGCGTGCTCAGCCAGGCTAGAGTGTGTCGGGATCTCCTCCTTCCCAACTATAAATCTGCCACAGCCAGACACATAATCTCCTTTAGCAGCCTGACATGACTTTAAACTCTGAACAAGGTGTTTCCTAGGGGGCCGTAGGATTAACAGAAAATCCTTGGGAATTTAAGTAGTATGTACAGAAGTCATATAAATTATAAACTTACTTTAAAGAAGAGAAAGCGAAGCCATTCAGTCCGTCTTTGCATCTGAAGATAAAACCAGAAATGGAAAGGTCAAAGTTTGTAATCGAACAACTATATATGTGTTCTGAAGAGTGTGCTTGTCCATCTTAAAGGGATAGTTCGCCCAAAAATGACAATACGGTCATCATTTACTCACCCTCATGTTGTTCCAAACCTGTATGAGTTTCTTTCTTCTGCTGAACACAAAAGAAGATATTTTGAAGAATGTTGGTAACCAGACAGTTGATGGGCTCCATTGACTTCCATAGTGGTTTTCGTCGATTGGGACCATTAACTGTTTGGTTACCAAGATTATTCAAAATATCTTTTGTGTTCTGCAGAAGAAAGAAATTCATACAAGTTTGAAACAACTTGAGGGTGAGTAAATGACAGAATTTTCATTTTTCGGTGAACTATCCCTTTAATGCTGGTCCTGGAGAACCTCAGCAAGTCTTGGAGCCTCTACTAATGAGAATGAGAAATAAATGAGTTAACCAGTGCTGGCGTCTTCCAGAACCAGGGTTGAGAACCAATAAGCTGACCAACATACCTGAAGAAAAACATGTAGAGGGATGCAGTCAAGCAGAAGAGAAGAACCTAAGGGGAAAATTTTTTAAAATATGAGATAGACATCAAACAAAACGCTGTGATCAGGTTAAAAACATTTCTGTTGCTTTTAATCAATTGAATGCATCTGTGCTGAATAAATGTATTAATTTAATTATAAATAAAAAAAATCGTATTAATGGTAACGTAAACTAACGTACCTCTCCATGTTTCATAGGCTTAACGAGACCCCTCGTGACAGCCATCCGAAAAATCGTCTCCGTTGCCTGGAAATAACACAGAGCACTTTAGATCAAAATTAGCTAAGGGTTCCTTGAAACAGACAATTTTTGATCACAGCTTTCCAGAAACAGTCACATAACTGACAGATAACAGATGCAATGTTGACAACTGCCAGGAAATGCTCAAGCAAGTATGAAAAAACTGTCGAGAAGACTTAACACAGTGGAACTGAAAAGAAGCGATGCTGAATCGTCTCACCAGGTTTGCCATGTAAATTGTAAGAAGTCCTCTCCTGCATAAGAACACAGACGAATTACATAGGATATCTCTAACCTTTTTGCGATGTTAAGGCCCAGTCACACAAAGGACGATAACAATAAAGTTTTAATAATCAATAAAGAACGATTAAGTTTTAATAAATGTTTTAATTATATGAGAAAAGATACATCCACACCACAACTATAACAATAATTACACAGCAGAAAAATACTGTTGGAATTACTTTCAGAACAATTTCCCAGCTGATAAATGATAAAAACACTGACATCCAATCAGAATCCACCTGACTTTAACTCTTTCCCCACCAGCGTATAGATCAAAACAAAGAACAGAGCCTTTGCTTTTAAACAAAAGAAAAAGTTTTATTCTAGCTTCATGCATTCTATTATCAACAATTGAAAGTGGGTTTCATAAAAAAAGCAACATTTTGAACAAAAAGCTGAGAAAATCAATCTTTTTCCCCCAAAGACTATAACGTGCATAAGCACTGCTTTAATCACTTGTTTCTGCTCTTTTTTTTTGCCTGTGTTTTGATCCGGAGCTTCTCTACTTTTTCAGAAGTTGTGTAATAAATGTAGTTTAAACTTTGCATGAAATTTGTGTAAAAGGAAATCTGAAAACGTCAGGGCTAACCTGCTTTTCCGCTCTATTAGTATGGCGATGTATGAGGCCGGCAGTGCCGCCCCAAAGCCGGCCGACCAGGAGTAGAAACGTCCCAACAGCTTCCTGAATAATGGAAGAAAAAGAAAGGAAACAATGGAAAGGACAGTAGGTCATTTATATTCATAATCTACACAACAGAGCTATCTGACGTGCTTTCAACCGAGGATAATATCGCTGTTGAGTATTTGTCTCATTTTGAAGGGATTTCAATGTATTCACAAATTAAGTGCGCTTCATTCCATTGAACCGGTCATGCAGAATAACAGTCATAAATCCAAAAGTTTATCTCAGTACATAATTTATTTGATGTGTCAATGGTCTTAACAATCCTATTTGGACGAATATGAGCGTAGGCTCTGAACAGCTGATAAGGACATGGATTCAAAGGTTGCTTTACAGCTCTTGTTGCAGCAACAGTACACGTGGGACAGCAAACATTTCCAAGTATTGCTTGTTAGCAGAATTCGGTTAAGATTACCGGAGAATGCAGAAAAACGCAATGTAGAGGCCTCCATTTGCGGTCAGGAAAGACGTGGATTGCAGGATCTCAGGAAGCAGCCTTTTCTTGTAATAATCTTTTTTCCTCCTTCTTAAAATGGCTGCAATCTGGAACACAGAAAAAAAAAAATCTATTGAATGTTGAGGATATTTCCTGTTATTCAGATAAATCCATTTCGGATTTTACTCTGAGCTTTTAAAGTCACCTTGTCACATTTTTATGGAATATTGCAGTATTTATTATAAATGATTTATCCGTTCACAATCACATCATTTTATTAAAGTAATGCGGCCTCGTAATCTTTGATCAAAATAACTTCTCCTCCCTCTTGCAGTGACATCTCTTCTCTGATGATGTGTTTTACTGGCGCGAGGGCGGGACAACCTGTCACTCACATGATCAACCAATAGCAAACGACAATGATCCAACCATCCAATCAATTCCCCATGGACAAAATCAAGTCCCGTCCTATATTTTTTCTTGTTTGAGAATCTGGCAACTTCAGTTTCATGCCAACTTTAAAGGAAAAAGAATGCACTGAGAGCTTATGTGGCACAATAGACTACAGTACAGTTTCAATATGACATTGGCTGTAACCTTTGTCGTGGCATTACACAAACACATTGGTTTCTGTAGATGCTGACACTGTGGTTTGTCATCCAAATACCACTGACCTACTGTCTAATGATAGACTGACTGAGCCATAGTTTTTGCGAAACTGAATCGAATGCCAGCACTGCACTGCAACCCTACAGTTCAGGTGTTGCACCACTATGAACTGGATGATCCCTCTATCAGATCTATAAAGACTGACAGCCAGTTATGCCAAGTCATCACAGGCACGTACATACAAGATAACATTCCCTGATTAATAAATATACTAATGTGATGTGCCATTTAGCCAATCAAAACTGACAATTCCTTTTTTATGGAATATTGCTCTATTTATTATAAATGATTTATCAGTGCACAGCATTATTAGGGCCAGAGCACAGATGGTTGCTAATTACCAGTTTATTTAATAAGGCAAAATTCGTGAACAAATCGTTCAAGCAGGTGTGACATCAAAATCTATCTCCCAATGAGATTATGACTCCCCTGCTTCTCCCTATGCCGGTTAGGATTAGGATTAGGTGTGAGCGTTAGAGATAGGGACCAACAGGTAGGGGCACTGAATCAATCAATCAGAAACAAGTGTGTCAAAATTTCGCTAGAAAGATTCAACCGATTTATTGAAAAGATCCAAAACTCCAAAAACGATTCGTTCACGAATCTGATTGGCAAGTTTTAATGTGAGACAGTGAACATCCTGGCCAAATAAAACATCTGAACCTAAACCTTGCTTTGATAAACTAATAGTTCATCTTAAATCTGCAGTTTCAGTTTAATGAGAATGACTGTGCAAATCTAACAGACAAACCAGGCAGTTTATCATCAAATTAAGTATGTCAAGCATCATTTCAATTCACAACATATTTCAAAGAGGACTGTAATGCGGAAACGTGAACATTAAACAATAAGACAATGAACAATGAAAGCGAAAGTGCCTACGTTTTGCACAAAGTTACGCAAATGAGCATTTGACAGTTTGATCAGTATCATTCAGCAGCTCTCTCTCTCTCTCTCAGCTCATCCGAGCATGTCATCAGATTAACGACCTTTCCTGGACGATTTGAATGCTAGTAAATGTAAAACACGACGGGTTGAGACAGACTTTTGTGTTTTTATTACTAAATAACTTAGCAACTGTTACGGGCCCTCGCTCGCATCGTCCTGCAGGACTCTGATGTAACTTAGCTACCAGGCTAACTGCGCCCTTGCCAGGGTAAATTAACGTTTAGATCCGCGCAAATACACTCACCAGATACAGAGGAGCGTATATCTTGAATGAGACCTCCAGAGCACCGGCTGTCACCTGGAGGGTGGAATTCGTACATGAGGTACTCCATGTGTGCCCTATCTCATAGCAGCTATGCGGTATGGACTTACTGAGAGCAGCCATGATTAGTACCGCACGTCGCGAGCGCGCGTCCACTGTTTCTTGCAAGAGCGCTCCCGATAAACGCGCGCGCACCCTGGAAGGTCAGATAATGACAACATGACCAGATACCATAACTGCAACGGTTATTGTTTCCACACAATAAAAATCATTTAATTGATTATGTAATAATTATTATTTGTTAGTTACAATATAAGTGAACAATTTTTAATGATATTAATTATTTAGCAGACAAAGCGCCTTAAAAATAACTAGAACAGAAGCAATCAAACCAACAACAGGGCAACAATATGGAAGCGCTGTGACTAGTCCCAGTTAGTCCAGCACACTACATGTAATTACAGAAAGATTCGGAACATTTCTCATAACTAAAGCAAAACTAAAGAACTAAAGCAAAACATTAACTGTGGTAACCATTTTTAGCTGGAGGGTGTGATGTGATGTATAATCGATTTTTAATAATACTGTCTTTGAAATTACCTTTTTTTTTATGCATTCATTGCTATAATGAATCTGATTTTTTAAGATTTCTAAATATTGGCACCCCAATAACAGTTAGCAAACACATATCTATAAATTACATACAAATTTAGTTTACTATATAAATTAGTGTGCGCCAACTTAACAATTAGCAAATCTGTCTATATCTGTAGACTTTGATATAACCAGACCTCCACAAACCACTTGCACTAGTGCTTTTTTTTTTTTTTAAACAAACATTTATAAAAGCTACTTAAATGTCCTAATTGAACTAAGGCTTAATCCTGGCTTAATTTAAACCCTGTCTGAGAAACCTGGCCAATATTTTTTGGGGAAAGGATTGAATCAACTCAGCACAATAATAATCCAATCTGCACAAAAATAGTGCTGCAAGGACTCCCATTACTATGTAGAGACATAGTGTTAATTTAACTTTATGAATATAATAACTCATTTTCAAGAATATCAAACTGTTGCAATTACACTGCATTTTGTTATACACCAAGAATTATTTAAAAGAAATGCCAAGGATGCTGACAGCTCAAGTGCCTTTATTGGGACAAGAAAAACAGCTCAGAGCCACTCATTGTTAATGTGGATGGCTTCTAAAAAAAAAAAAATACAAAAAGAATGGGGTAAGATATTAAATACATAACACTTGAAAAGCTAAGACGATGACAGAGACACACAGGCTAGTGACATCAGTCATCCTCATCCCAGTCCTTCTTTCCTTGTGGAGCTTTGGGTCCACCAGCCGGCTTGGCCATTATAATCTGTGGGAGGAGAAGCAGACATAATCAGACACTTAAAAGACTAGAGTAAAGACGCACAGTGCAAACGTTAGCAGGGGAAAATCCTGAGGAAAAAGTGTTTTTAGTGCATGCGGCATGCAAGTAAACTGCACTAAAATCCCCAGATGACATTCAAAGTGTCACAGAGACTGAAGTTAGTGATGCTTGTGAAGTGCAAAACTAGATCTTAAACTGATAGTTATGAAACAACCATTATACTCAGTCCAATCATTATCTCTTGGTTTTCAGGATGAAATTATCCAATTAAAAAGTTCTAGGATAAAAAGCATCTGAATTTATATTTATCAATGCGTTAATACAAATTAACAGCATAACTGTTATCTGTGATGTAAAGACTGCAGCCAGTCAGGCTAGACTTATTTTAACAACAAATTCAAGGTGAATTTCCACACAGTGCTCATGCAACCCGGTTCACTCCAGTGGTTAATCACTCCAAACAGTGGCTTTAGTTTGTGCACCTTTGCTATTATTTTGATTTCTTATCAGTGATGTGTATCAAATTTTTCTGGTTGGTCTTCCCAATCGTCCTTGTCCCAGTGTCCTTGCTGTTTGGGGGCTCTGGGTCCCCCTGCTGGTTTTGCCATAATGATCTGGCATACACACATCACATTATAATCCCCCCAAAAAACAGGCTAACAAAGCACCTGAATTGATAAATATGGATGAATAAGATATTGAATGATATGCAAATAGTTGTAAAGTGAAGCACTAACCTGATCCACACGGAGGATGGTGATGGCTGCGTTTGTGGCCAACTTGATGCCCCAGTGCTTCACCAGGTATGGGTCGAGGATACCGGCCTCCAGCATGTCCTTCACCGCAGGCCCCTCTCCCTAAATGGTTTAAAAAGTACATAGAAATCAATAACACATTAACAGGATCTCAGCAGAGTTTTTAAAATCTAATTGAAGGCTTAAGACCTTTTTTAAGACCTGCACAAATAAAATTATTACCGTATGGGCAGGATAGAGCAACGTCTATGATAACATAATACAAGTTCAAATAAAGTTTTATAAAATGATAAAACCTTACATTTCAGCCTTTAAACCATTTTTATGAAAAGGGATGAGTTCAAAATGATACATTTATTCTAGATACATTTTTAGAAATGCGACGAGTTTGCAGGTATGATATAAACAATTACAAACACCTTAAGAAAAACATTGCCATAATTCATCAACAGTATAGCATAAGCAATCGCCTTGCATAAATGTGTGGAATTCATTAATTGCGAACCGCTGTGAAACTACAAGCCTGTAAAATGCATAACAGCACCGCATTTTTACATTGAAACGACTCAGCGCTCAATTAAATTTTACATTGAAACGACTCAGCGCTCAATTTTGAAGTTTAATATTCAAATTAAACCATAAGGTGATTAGCATTTTTCTGTACCCAAATTTAAGACCTCTTGAAATGATAATTAAGACTATTCTTACACTTTTTAAGATATTTAAGACTTTTTGTAGCCTTAAATTGTATAAAACCTGAATTCAAGACTTTGAAATGTATTATTTAAAATGCATGATTTAGGAACCTTCTTTAGTTATTTCATGATTGCTGCCTCTAAATTATAAATAGCTTCTCTTCTCCCATTGCTGTTTCTACTTGTAGCCCTTACAAAGCAAGCGTTTGCTGCGGGCCCCTCACCTCAATATCAAAGCCATAGTTCTTGTTGCCCTCATGGTGTGTGGCGTAGAGTTTGGAGATCAGCTCATTGCCCTTCACGCCAGAGTTTTCAGCCAGAGAACGGGGCACAGCTTCAAACGCCTCTGCAAACTTCTTGATGGCGTACTGCTCCAGGCCTGGGCAAGACTTTAGAGGACGTTTTCAAATTATTTACACTGTTTAAGGTGTGCCAACAGCAAAAGGAAATTAGATTAATTTACTTACTTCTCCATAGGAGGTGAGGTGTTTCGCAAGCTCAATTTCAGTGGCACCGGCACCTGGACAAAGACGCGCATCCTGAGGGGACATAGTTCTGTTAGTGTCACATTTTTTTCATGATTTAGTTAGAAGTGGATTGGATTAGAGGTGGATTTTTAAACTAGCTCACCCTGACAAGGACTTTAAAGGTGTTAACACCATCATCGATGGCACGTTCAATGTCATCCATCAGGTTGTCTGTGGACCCACGAATTACTAAAGTAGAGATGGCTCCATCATCTTTATCTAGAAATAGGAGCGAGATGGCATGAGCTGTCTGGATGCGTCACTCCCAGACCAAACAACAATATTTACAATGCAAAATTTGCTAATCAAGCTACAGAGTGGCAAGAAAACAAGTCTCAGTGAGTGACTCATTTCACCCCAAGGCTGCATTTATTTGATCAAAAAGACAGTAAACATTTTAAATAACTGTTCTCTATTTTAATATATGCTAAAATGTAATTTATTCCTGAGATGGTAAAGCAGAATTTTCAGCATCATTACTCCAGTCTTTTCTTACCATGTTTGAAAACCACAACCTGCGTATCTCCAACCTCGGACAGGTAAACACTGTCACAGCGTCCCATCTCTTCTGGAGTCGGCGGAGTCTGTTTGTCCAGAGGAAAAATGAACAACAGAGACACTGACACAGAGTGAACATAATGATGCGAACTGGCTTATCACCAACTCACTGCTTTACACAAAGTGGCACTAGTGAAGTAGAGCTCTAATCCAGCCTGGAAAATCAAGATTAACTCACCAATCTGGGCAACGCAGTGGCTCCAACAGTTTTGCATAGTCTTCTGAGGTCCCATTTTGAATTCAGCCTTGGTGAAGAACGAACAGCGTTCATAAATATCAGACATATAGCTAAATTCTCATTTAAAAAGCCAAAAATGCTGAATCAAGCTGCACAAAAAAGGGAGGAATCTTCCTCTCTCTCACCTGACCACCATGAGCTTGTACTTGTTGGCGTAATGAAGGGCCATATCAGCAATTTTGCCTCCAGTCACAATCACATTGGCCCCTGAATCAGCAATAGTCTTCACCTGGAGCTCCATCAGGTCCTCCTCTCCTTTACTGAAATTCATGAGCTCCTCTGCGTTCTTTATAAGTACTGTGCCCTATGAAACATCAGAAAGAAATGAAGGAAGAAAGCCCGAACAGCAATAAATAAAAAAGGAGAATGTGATTTATTGCTCTTTTTTGAACATCACACAAAGAAAATACTGTCCAGCCATTGAGACTCAAGGTAGACAGTATAAAGACATTTAATCTAATTCAATTAGCTTTTTTCTACCTTGGTTTCAGTAGTCATGCAGTCAAACGGACAGGAGAACACTGCTATCTTTGCGTCTTTCACTGATGTGAGGTCTCCTTCGGTCTCTTTCTTAAATACCATCCCATGAAGCATAGTAGAAGAGTTCAGTCCACAGCCCTACAAAAAATACAAAAAACAATGTAACTGACCCACAGGCACTCTAGGAATCATTTAGTTTAAAGCAATGGTCTAAATTTTATTTATTAAACTTTATACTTACCAAAATCTTGCACACTCTTACATTATCAACATTGAAATTGCCAGACTCAGGGAATATAGACACTGTAAAATAAATAATACAATTAAAACGACCCTTAAAATTATATCACAAAATTCACTTTTGAAATTAACTTTCCCAAAGTACCCCAAAGAACTCATGCCTTACCACAGGCCTGTGCAATGAGGTTGGCCAGGAAGTCCTCGTTGCCGTACTGTTTGCTCATGACAGCTGAGCGGATCATGGCCGTGGCCTCTTCCAGATCGTGCAGGTTCTTAGCAGACGAGCAGACGCAATCAGGCAGAATTTCCAGAGCTTTCTTACATGCCATCTCATAGCCCTCAATCACCTGGGATAAATAATCAACATAATCATCAGCTCAGGCAAATAAACGATCTATAATGAAAATAAATGATATATTAGTTCACAACTTGGCATTAACTTGCAAGGTCAACACATTATGAAAAAATGTAAAATTCAAAAAAAAAAAAAAATGCATCGTTTTTATTGTGAGAACCAAACTTTGGGAATTTGCCAAGACTATCAAAATACACAATTTAATTTAAACTAGTTTAAAAGATAATGAAAACCTCGATCCTGACAGTAGCTACGTTTAGGCTACATTCACCCACATAATCATTTTATAATTGGATTGATGGCTCAATTGGACTGTAAAGCTTTCATGTAAACACCTAAACTGATCTGATTGAGCTGGATCCAAAAAATTTTGGATTGGATTGAAGGGGGTGGTGTGGACCTGGAATGATCCAATCAGCAGGACAAAATGAATTATGTAAACGCTTAAATCGGACTATTTTCAGATTCAAAAATACCTTGAGCACATGTGCAACACCGTGATGTGTAAGATTACGTACGTTTTAGGTCATATGAACATGTTTATTAGGTCAGGTTCAGTCTCATCCATTGATCAGTTCATATTTGCTAAATATTTGCTTAAAAAAATGTCCGCTTTCTTTTTAGACATACCATCATGTCAAAAACAACAATTATGCTCACATCATCTCTGGAGGCATTATCCCACAGACTTTAAACTGTGGATTTTTTAAAAAAAAAAATTCATGTAATGCAGATCGGATTGCAACGTTTAGGCTTCTTATAAACAGAACTTTCTGAATCTCAAATCAGATTGGATTTATTCTGATTAATGAAAATTAGTGCACAGTGACATACTGCATTAGATCTGTTGTTTACTGACCTCTGAAACGGACAGGCCCATCCTCAGCAGCTCCTCTGCGAGCTCCAGCAGAGCACCAGCAAACACCAACACAAAGTTTGTACCATCACCTACTTCCTGCTCTTGCATGTGGGATGCCATCACGATCATTTTGGCTGCTGGGTGCTGAACCTTGGAGGAGGGAAAAATAGACACAATAAATGGAGATATTCTTTCAAATTATAAGCATTAAAGGTGCAGTAAGTGATTTCTGAGAAACACTACTGACATTTGAAATCAACCCAAACAAACCCTCTCTTTGTCTCTTTATCATAGGTGCAGCAAAACAAAATAATGCTCCGCGAAAAAGCAAACATGACAAAACGAACGACTAAGAAGAACTAAAAATAAACTGTACACAAGAGTATATTCAACCAAGAGTTTGTTAGTCGCAAGCAGCACTCCAGCTCTGGACAACTGGCCTGTTACTATAGCTAACATTACAACAGCATATCTCTGTTCTGTGAAACAAACTGATGTTACTCACATATGGTGCAAAAACAATGCAACCTCTGTGTCTGTTTTCAGGCTTTCCCGCTTAGGTCTATTATTACTTTTAGAAGTACATTTTAGTATACAGTAATGATATATTTTCTATCATAATTTCTTGAGGCTAAACCAAATTTTTATTTTTGACAGTTTGTCATGAAGAACTTTCAGTTTTAGTTTGAGTGAATTTGATGCAAGTTTTTCTCAAATGAAAGGGTGAAAAGCCTGTGAAGTGACACAAAGCATCTCTGGAAATGAAGTTCATGTCCTCATATATTGAGACGGCAGATGCAGAAAACACTGGTGTGTGAGATTGTGTATCAGACAAAACCACGCCATTCATTCACACAGACACATAGAAATGTTGTCGCATTTATTTCTGCTGTGATGGGCTGTTAGATTAATCCATATCGAGTAAAAAATATCCAGAGCTTATCATCTTTATCAACGAATATCATCGATATGATATTGTTTATCGCCCAGCCCTAGCTCTCAGTCCGATCCACTTTCAACAGCGTTTCTCAGAAATCACTTACTGCACCTTCAATTAATGAGTTTATCACAATTACTAATATTACCTCCAGCTCTCTCAGAATAGTGGCAGCGTCATTTGTGACAAAGAGTTTCTCCAAGTGGTTGATGACCATTTTGTTCATACCTGTACAGAATTAAATGAACATGCACAGTCCAGTCAGAATCCAGTAGTTTCACATAAAAAAGGTCCAAGACATCACATTAAACAAACAAATTAGCCTCACCATTGGGTCCATATGCAGTTCTTGTGGTCTGTGCCAGTTCCTTGCATGCCTGGATGTTCCTGTAAACAGCCTCTTCAAGACCCGAATAGTGCTGATTGTGTAGAACAAACAAGACAAAAGTAATTTCATATTTTGAAAATATAAAACGTGGGGTTTGTTAGTGGTTTTAAAATACAAAATTGAGTAACACGCAACCTGATTTCATTTTTAAAAGTATTTAAATGTAAATACAAAATTAAATAATAGGCAGTGACAGAGCAGCCATTCAAGTTGATATTTTCATAATGTATAGCATAATAAAAAATGGGGGCCAATTTTGCTTTCATTGTGCAGTAATTTTATAATTAAGTTTATGATTTCTAAAAAAAAAAAACAATAATTTACACACCCTTACTATATCATTCAAATACAACTAAATGGATGGATCAGAAAGAATAGTATTTTTGATATCTGTTGGATATACTGATGCTCATCAAAACTACATGTCAGAACTATAGGTGTGAAAATCTAAAATAAAAAAAATAATTAAATCTCAAACGCTAAACATTTAAAATCTAAATCTTTACAAAAGTTAATTCATTGCAAACACTGAATCGTTAAAAACAAGTTATTGTGCTAAATACAATAACTAAGTTAAATGATCAGCATATCAACAAACGAATACGCAGAAAAATGAGAAACCACACAAAACGGCATTTTTATAGAAGCGAAATAAAATTGTAGATTTTAAATAAATAGTGTTGTAATTCTGACGTTTAACAAAAGCATTTTCCTTTCCTAATACTGTATGATCACAAGACATTTGGATGAGTGATGGAAGTGTGAGGAGTGTCTGTCAGTGGCACATGTTTTAAGCTAACATGCTAACTTCATACATCATTTACTTTCTAACGGAACCCTTTCACTATCTAACCTTCGATAATTCATGAATACCTAATGTTATTAACGACCTTGTACAAAACGTTAATATTCAGATGAAGTCCCAAGCGTCTGGTAGTTTTACCGGTAGTTGGACGGCATGAGGCCCATGTTCTAGAAACATCTATGGGAAGTCACTGCGTGTGCTCTTAAAAACAACACAATACGAGCAAAACACGGTTTCAGCAGCCCTACCTTTGCACCATCCTTTAACATCTGGGCAAAGCCCGGGGCTTTGGGGACGTGAAGAGCCATTTGGACCAGATAAAGTGGATATTAGACTGATGCAGGGTGAGGCTGCAGCGCACTGGAAGCATGCAGCTAAGAAAGAACAGGCGCAGCAGCAGAGAGCAGAAACACGGATTGCTGATCCAGATAGGCGAGATAGTGGAGCGCCGATAAAGTGCCCACCCAGAAGAAAATCTGCAAAAAGCAAGCTATTTAATATTCATTAATCATAAATAATTTCGCGATCAAAATGACTGATAATTTCCAGCAATTTGCAAAGCTTTTTATTTATTTATTAAAATACCACATTTACGATATTATTATGTAGCCTATTATGTTAGATGCAAAATAGTCATAGGCCTACATAACACAAAAGACAAACAAAACGCATAAATCTTGTTAGATAGCTTTTCTATAAGATATCATTAGATAGTTAGCTAGGCTAGTGGTGTACTATCTAGCTTTAAATGGAGCACCCAAAACTAAAAATAAAAAGTGCCCTAATTTACTCACCCTCAAGTTGTTTCAACCTGTATGAATTTCTTTCTTCTGCTGCACACAAAATAATATATTTTGAAAAATGTCAGTAACCAAACAGTCGATGGTCAATGAGGCCATACTTTTTAAAATATCTGCTTGTGTTTATACAGGTTTAGAACAACTTGAGGATGAGTAAATGATAACAGAATGTTGATTTTTGGGTGAACTATTCCTTAAAACAGTCAAGTACACAGTCAGCAATAAAATAAGTAAATAGGCTAGTAAACACTCAATAATAAAATAAGAACAGAAACAAATGACTACACACACACACACACACACACACACACATATATATATATATATACATATCACTTTTAATAATACACTTTTAATAATGTGTGTATATATATATATATATATATATATATGCCTATGTCTATATATATATATGCCTATGTCTATATATATATATATATATATATAGAATAGTCACTATTAATAATTAATTATCAAAATATTAAGACATTTCTAAATAGTTTCCTGAGCCTTATTTACTTATTTTAAATGTGTTTTATTTTTTTTACTTATTTAGATAAATATCTTTATATTTTTTATATTTTCTCTCTGTGTGACTGTTGTTTTTAAACAATTTGATGTACACAACTGAATGATTGCACAGATGATTATTGTTTTGCAATAAAAAAGACTAAGCAAAAAGCAAAAAAACAACCTATCAGTGCTCAAAAACACACAAAAAACTACAAATCACAAGCCCTAACCATCTTCAAAGGACACAATTACAATGAAAATCAAACCTTTGCATTGTTCTTGTCAATGTGTGGGTCACTCAAAGCTGATTGGAGAGGTGGACATTGTTCTAGTGTAAAGTCACGCCATCTGAGCCATTTAATTGGTGTCCGTCTCACACACACACACAGAATCACAGTGGCACTCTGACAGCCTCCTGCTGAAGATCTGTCTTTCCTTTGGCTGTGTTTTGTGAACCTGCTTCTTGCTTCTCATTTTACACTACGAGGATTATGACTGATTTAATGTGACTTTTTACAGTATAAACAGTCAAGAAGATCTACAGGCTTCTCAATGGAGTTTCTTCAGCTCTGTGTCTTTTGCTGAGCGACTCTTAAGATTTGTATTAGAGAGTTTTCTGTAAATACGTTTCTGTTGTCAGGTAAGGGGTTTTATTGTCTCATATTATCATATGAAACAAATTAAACTTCTTGAGAATCTTCTTTTAATCTTAACAAAGCAAAGTTACAGTAGCCATCAAGTTATGCTTGTAGCCTCTTTCATGACATTAACATTGGACTTGTGTCTTCCTCAATGTTCAGCCATAAAATACAGCATTAGCACATAAAATATAGTAAATATGCATAACTATAGTGTTAACATACACAAATATGATTTCATAAGAAACACTGTGCAACCAATTCAGAAGTATGATCTCATTTGCTGTTTGGAGAGGATTTAACTTCAATTGTTTAATCCCTGATGCAACTTTGGGCACATGATAAAACCTTTTCACGATCCCCTGAAAGGCTGCTGATCTCATTCTTCTGATTAATAATAATATATAAGGTTTACATCGAGCCTTGTTTAATCCAAATCTGTTATTTTTCTAGGAATAAATGATCACCTCAACTCGACGAGTCTCTGCAGATAAACCTGAAGTACAAATCGCTTTCAGCCTCAACGAAAACTCAGGCAAGGCATCTAATAAGAATGTGAAAATGATTGTTTTAGATGTTTACATCATGTGTTTGACAAAGACACTGTGAATGAGAGACTAAAATAGAGTTGCGTCCCCTCGCTCTGCTCGGTCCGTGCGATGCGTGACTTCTACCAAAATGGCAACAAGTAAAACCCACCTAAACCCTCTTATGTGGGATCAATTCAACTTTTGCCATCCTTTACAAAGAAACAGGTGGCCCCTCTATTTTAGTTGATCTCTGGCATCTTAAAAACAAAATATCTACCTAGCCACAAAGTCAACAGTGCTGTCAAAGTGTTTTACAGCTATTCGGGCAAATGCTTTGATGGCAGCTGCTGCCTGGGCATTGCAGCGTCAGGTTTCTGTTTTAATACCTCACTGCTGCATGATTCACTCATTTGCTTTTAGAACACTGGCCTAAATTTAAAAGCATTTAATGCTTCACGCTTCGCCGCTACTTTGCCCCGCGTCCTTTTCTTGCGTTCCCAAAAGTGGAACACAAATAGAACCCAACACATAAACACACTATATTTATCTGTCTTTCCCATAATTCCATACAAACTTGTTTTGAAGCATGTAGACCAATCTTTTATGTAATTGACAACAGTCACTTGTTAATGAAACCATAAAACGAAAACGAAAATTTTTTTGTTTCACTGAAGTAAATAAATAAATAAAAATGAACATAACTGGGAAAATCTAAACAGCAAATAACTAAAAAGGAAACTTAAAATAATAGCAAAATAATTTGATATATAAAATAATGATAATCTGGGAAAAACTGAAGCTAAAATAAATTACAATTAATTTTAATAACAATTTAAATCAAAATAAGATCAAATAAAATACATTTTCATGACTCCAAAACTAACTTAAACTAACAATAACACACACACACACACACACATTATACAACATGATGTATTGTACAGTATATATCATATAGCTTTGTGATTAATTTTAGCAGCTATTTTTATATTTATAGAAGAATGTGTGCATATATTTACACTAAATAACTATTTAATTAAATTGAAGACTAAGTTGCTGCCTTACATTTTTAAGTACAATAACTTGGATGTTATAACTTGGAGTACTTGGATGTTTTAACTTAAATTACATTAAACTGACTTTTTTATTTTTTTTATGAAAATTACTTAACTTATTTTGAAGATTTAAAGCAATGTAAAAACATATGTTGTCAAAACTTATTGATCTCTTTAAAAAAAAAAGAAAAAAAAAGTTCATCCCCACCTGGCCACATTCTGCAGGAATAATGTGCATATCATGTTTCAGATAATACCCTTGCAAATTTCAATGTATATATATCTTCTAATTGGCCGTTTGGCTGATGCATGACCGTAAACAGGCCTGTTTTTAGCAGGCTGCATCAGAGGATTCTCGCTTGGACATACTGTAGCTCATAGCTGGCATGGCGGGAATCAGTACAGACAAGCTGTCTGTCAGAGTGCTCGTTACAGACAAGTCATTGCGAAGAACATAGGAGATAGTTACTTTCAATCTGTCCGTTTAGGATTTAGACTCCATGGTCGAACAGGTGGTGTTCGAATTTGGCTTATTCGCACTGATCCGGAACCAGTTTCCTGGCGAATAACCATGTGAATGTTTACGCTAAGGAAACTGGACCTAGATCAGTGTAAACAGCTAACTGGACATGCTGCGGTGTCATGTGAACTGTGGTATGATTTAGCTGATTAGATGGATATAGATGTCACCACTAAGGCCTTGGAGTAAAGATCTCAAACATTAGCATTCTCATACCAGACATGTTCATCTGGCTTTCTTTTCCTCTCAGAGTTGAAAGATGCAGAAGATCCCTTTCCATCATTCCCTGACCTTGAGCAACGCCTGCAGGTAAAGTTATTAATAATCTATTTTGCTGTAGGCCTATGCTTGGAATACAATTACAGAGTCTGCTGCATAGAGAATACAGCTAAAATAAGCCTTTGATGGCTGCAGATATTATGTATCTGACTCTATATCTCACAACTAAAGGTGTACTGTATATGATAATAATGGCTTGGGGTCATATGGTGTGACTTTTGGCGTAGGAAAAACTGCAGAAAAGGATTAATCCACTGTACTAATATTAATGCTATAGTGTGTGCGTGTGTGTGAGTGGTGGGTTTGTGAGGCAGGGTGCAATTGAAATGTTCCTGCATGTAAGATTCATGAGGAAAGAAGCTAAATCAGAGAGGAATAGTGTCACATCCACCCAGACAACATTATAAACAACATGAAAATAATATACTGCTGCCTTAAAGGGATAGTTCACCCAAAAATGAAAATTCTGTCATCATTTACTTGCCCTCATATTGTTTCAAACCTGTATGAGTTTCTTTCCTCTGATGAACACAAAAGAAGATATTTTGAAGAATGTCGGTAACCAAACAGTTGTAGGAAACCATTGATTTCCATAGTATATTATTCTATGGAAGTCAGTGGGGAACACAAACTGTTTAGTTACCCATATTCTTCAAAATATTTTGTGTTCAACAGAGGCAAGAAATTCATACAGGTTTGGAACATGACAGAAGACAGAATTAACATTTTTGAGTGAACTATCCTTTTAAAAGCGTTCATTGATGTCTATTGGCTGAGGACATTTGTTCCTTCTTATTTTCACATATTGTTACACAACTTATTATTCGGATCAAACTTTCTCAAAGAGGGAATATTTTAGCAATGCTTCTGTAAGACCACAAGATGGCATCGGTTACTTTTAAAGTTCTCGCTACAGTAAACAGGAAATCAATTTAACTTATTTACATTATTAAAGGTAAGCATGTCATTTTTAATAGTAATAACAATAATAATTATTTTAATTATTAATTATTAATAAATAAAAATAATTGTGCCACTAAAGGGCCATGTGACACATAGTTTTTTATATACCATTTTTGGTCTTATTTTGGACAATCTATGTATGAAAAATAAATGCTTGTTTCCATAATGTGAAAACTTGCTTTTCTTTTTCGGGTGATGTCCTTAAACTTTTCAGAGTCCAATCAATTCCCGATGGACAAAATATCCAGGGCTGGCCTACAATTTTTTTAGTCAAATATATTTTGAGAATGCTGTTTCATGCTGACATGAAGGGTTGGGTTTGACATTTCCTCATAACTAGTACAAAAATGCCTCTGTCTCTAATATGAAATGCTCACAGACAGGTTTTTTTCTTTCTGTGAAAGAAAGCTTTCTTAGAAAACCTTTCTCTTAGAAAGAGAGCTTACATTATGAGGCATGAACTGCACTGAGTAGTGTGTGTAGATAATAAGCAAGCACTATCTATCAATCTATTGTTTATCAGAAATTATTGTGTTTTCATTCAAATTTGGTTTGTCATATTGTTATGATATAGGCTATTATATGATTATGGATTATCAATGCCACGTGGTGTTTAGAATACCAGTGCCGCTCAATGTGACAAGGACTGTTTAAGGAAGATTCCCCATCTGAAACCTGAAATTGTCCTACCTGAAGAAAAAAAAACACTGGGTTAACATATATGCAAACGCACAGATACACCCACACACACTTGAGGGGAAAAACTGGGAGAAGTTGAAGCGCTTAGTCGTGTGGATGATATTCTGTAGTAATGTGCCGTGAGTCATTGCGAAAGAAGAAGTTCCTGACACAAAAGGAATAAAAAAAAGTCAAGCGTCTCAATAATGTTTCCACATATTGCGTTTCATCTGTTGATTGAAACCTTCTTGTCAGGCTGTATGACGATTTTGTGTATATTCCAGGATGTAGCAGACAATCCAAATATAACATCATAAAGAAAAAAAACCAAGTTCCTCAATTTATCCCCAGTCACTCTTGTCGCAAAAGTATACTGTATTTGTCAATTCACTCTTTAAAAAGAGCAATTGTGGGTTGTACTGAAGTATTAGGAAAAATAAAACACTTACAGTTTTATTTACATGTAATAATGTCATCATGTTCCTACCTTTAACAGCCGGTGCTGCCGTGTCGGTCTCTAAAGGAGTCCATAGAAGTGTACAAAGACCACTGCAAGATGGCCAATGAGTTCAACCAGGTCAAACATGAAATCGCCTGGCTGGAAGACAGAAAGTAAGCTTTAAAAATAACTTAAAACTCAATACATGTATTCATGATGTTACTGAGATTCAGAGCTGTTAACCACACTATTGATGTGCTATTTTGTTTCTACAATCAATAAATAGATTCTGATACAGTATGTAGCCTATACATATAAACACACACATCTTTGTAAGTATGAACAGACAGATCATTGATCAAAGCTGCATTTGTCTGGAGTTTCCTTAATAGTCATGCTCTGTGCCTGTGTAATCATGACCAGAGTTGACATATGTATTGTGGTATACAGGGCTTTTTTTTTCTTTTTTTTACATTCACATAGTAAAACTACACTTTGATGAAAATGAAAGTGCACTGTAAAGCCTAACATTTGAATATACTCCACATTTTAAGATTGCAAACAACACTTTTTTTTCTTTTCTTTTTTTCAAACTACCTAGTATAGTAGTATCATTTTGTAAACATAACTACGAATATCTAATCAGCCGATTATGGCAGCAAGTTGGGGCGATCCTAGGATTTCAGAATTGGGGGGATCAGCCCCCAATGAGGGCATATATATATATATATATATATATATATATATATATATATATAGTGTGTGTGTGTGTGTGTGTGTGTGTGTGTGTGTGTGTGTGTGTGTGAATATAGGGTAGGAATAAACAAAACAGTAGGTTAGGTCATACATATCAAGTCAATCCTTGAATATTGATTTAATTTCAAATCATTTACCAACTAATATTCATTAAGAATTTTTTTTTTGCTTTCTATTTATTAAAAAAAATATAACAGCACATGAATCAATTTTCCACTTTTATAATTCAAAGTGACATCGAAAATCACAAATGGCTTTACTCTAAGGCTAATAAATGTGTCACAATCACCTGCTGGGTCAATATTTAGTTGAATGAAATAACTCACATGATGTTTCTCTGTCTTTGTCATTTACTCTTATAAGCAGTTTAAATGCAGAGATGCAAACTCATCAGGGGTGAAAAAGGTAAAAAAAATAATTTTAAACACGTAATATTTTAAACACTTTATAATTTTTTTAACTCTACAGCTGTGCAGTTGTGAAATAAGAATTTTTCAGGAGGGGCTGGGTGGACATTTAGGGGGGAAGAAGCCCTCAAAATAGGCCTAGTGATACCTCTGGCAGCAACTCATCGCATTTAGGTATGTAGATATGGTCAAGATGATCTGCTGAAGTTAAAACTGAGCATCAGAATAGGGAAGAGAGGTGATTTAAGTGAGTATTTCAGAAACTGCTAATCTATTGGGATTTCCACGCTCAACCATCTCTAGGGTTTAATACAATGGTTCGAAAAAGAGAAAATATCCTGTGAGTGGCAGTTCTGCCTTGTTGATGCCAGAGGAGAATGGCCAGACTTGTTCCAACTGATAGAAAGGCAACAGTAACTCAAATAACCACTGGTTACAACCGAGGTCTGCAGAATCTACAAACCATCTCAAACTGGTTTCTTGAGCATGACAATTAGTTCACTATACTCGAATGACCTCCACAGTCACCAGATCTCAGTCCAATTGAGCACCTTTAGGATAAGGTGGAACAGGAGATTCACGTTACAACTACGTTATGCTTTCATGTCAATATGGACCAAAATCTCTGAGGAATGTTTCCAGAACCTTGTTGAATCGATGCCATGAAAAATTAAGAGAGGAGTCCAACCCAGTACTAGCAAAGTGTACCTAATCAAGTGGTAATTATATATATATATATATTCCAGGATCCATGGATTGTTTATGGAGGGAAACACAAAAAAATTCATGACATCTAAATGCCACTGAAAATGTCCAGAGTTTGTTCTCTTTCTCATTTGCTTTTTTTTCTTAAAGAGGAAAACACATGAACTTTTCCAGATACACTGAGTTCTGATAAAGTGCCAAACTCAGCTGTTCAGGGATATACTGTAAATCAGTTCTGTACATTGTCTGCAGATTTATTACTCATAACCATTTGCTGATGTTCCCTAATGGTATATATATATATATACAGTTTGTGTCTGATTCATCCTTGTGTGGTTATAGACACTTTTAACCCTTCTTTTCACATTTTAAACATACATATTAAACGTGCCTGTCACCACACTACAACCCTGCTCGAACTATATACTTGGTCCAAAGGGCAAAGCAGAACGGATCACCCGCTGACTCAGTGTCACTGTGAGCTAGAGAAACATTACAAAGCACAGACAAGTCATCTAGACTTCTGCAGTTCTGTCTATAATAAAAATGTTTTGTTTGTTCCACGATTGAGATTGTTTCAACCCAGCTACCAAAAGCTATGGTGCCAACAGGTTCACTTCCTATAAAATAGTTTCGGGCACGGAACAGCCACCTGTAGTCGTGTGTGTGACACCCAAGCTAATGTGTTATTTTGGCACACACCTTTCATATCATCATTACAGTCATTAAAAAAGTTATGTAATGAATGATCATGTATAACATTTATTATATATGTGTGCCATTCTCAGGAAAGAGCTCATGGCTGAGCTGCTAGAGGACGAAAAGGCTTCGATGGAGTTTGCGCAACTGGAGGAGGAATACAGGATACTTACGGAAGAGAACCGGAACCTGATAACAGCCCACAGCGAGCGAGCGCAGCAGCTCGAGACGCTCCGAGTGGTCAGTCAAAAGAGACAGGGCTCCTCGTGACCTTTGACACCAGTGCGAAAGATTTTTCTCTTCTGGGTCTTTACTACAGCTTCTAAACATCTCAGCGTTCCTTCAGTGGTTATGTACTGAAGCGGAAAACTGATTTTGAATCAGTGTGCTTAGACTGAGACACTTAATCAATGTATATATATAATATTTTAAGCTAATATGGGTCCTTTTCAGAGCAGATGGTCTTGTGGCCCAAAGATGAGGTGAGGGATCACCTCACTCATATATTTCTGAATTTGTATTCTGAATATATACACTTCTTTGTGTGATTTAAGGGCGTGTTTGTGGATGTACTCGCCTATATTGTACAGTTGAAATTTTATCAGTGTTTTACCATGTAAACTGCTCTGCTGAAAAAGAGTAAATGTTACTCTGAGTAAAAGTTTTTACTGTTTACTGTCTGTCAGTTGCATAAAAAAGGAATTGAGGATCTACATTTCTGTTTAGCTATTTGAGTTGAATCAAGGTGATAATAGACGTATGACTACACATTGTGTAGTCACTTAGCAATAGGGAACTTGAGTTTCGAAATGTGATATGATCATTTTAGGATTGTGAAACCCTTCAAAAATATCAATGGCTGACACCTCCTACCCCATACAGCTAAAATACCAGCGGTGTTTGTCCACAAACCAGTTTAGCAGCATGACATGTTTGCTTCTTCAAGATTCAGTATTTTAGTTATGTCTACTCTAGACTTTTGTAGTGCCGGTTTCATTTTCTTTGTCTGACTGATGAAAGACCATTTATGTAAAAAAATGCCATTTTTGTTTTCACATTGGTGAAAATAAAGCAGAATATCAGATTTCATATAGGTCCGAATGTTCAATACAGACATAGAATAATTAGCGTATTGCATTTTGCTATTTAAGTTGCCGTTTTCTCTTTTTGACAAAGATTGTTTATTTGTAAGGTTTCCCAACTCTGGACTGAGAAGGTTAAATTAAGTATACGTGCGTGCGCGTGTGTGTGTGGCGTGGGTGGTGAAAACCAAGAAGGTTTGGTGGCGATTTTTTTTTAAGGAAGTCTTGATTGATTGACAGGACAGAGGGCCAATGAAAGGGGGCTGTGTTTGAGAAGGCGGGACAAAAACAATTTTGGGCTGAAGTCACACGACACCAGAGTGAAACACAAGCACCGCCTTGTTTTCATAGTTACAAGTGATCGCTTTAAGCAACCCGAGTTAGTATGTAGTGTCAAATTCTTCTTTTACTCTCACTCTCCGGTGATATGACAGGTGAGTATACGAAAGCTAGTGGTTTTGTTAGTTTATGTAAGTTATGTCGAAACTGAGAGACAGAAAGTCATGGAAAATGGAGATCGTTCAACTCTATAATTAAAAGTTTCAAATATCTAATTTAAATGTTAATACTTATGAAAGAAGTTCAGTTATTCCACTGTTTCACGACATATCGGTGGAAGTTTTTTAATGATCACGATCGTGGAAGCGATAATATTCTTCTATACAGATGTCTTTTTTTCGTCGGACGTAGGCTGTCTCAAAACATAATGAGCTTCCTACCTAGACAGCATATTTGGGCATCATATCCGCGCTTCGATGGTTCCATTCAAATATGTAAAGCACCTGAGATACCTTATACTGTCTATGTAGGCTGCTCACTAGGTTTTGTAGCACAATCGTAATGTTCGGTATTTATTACACAAAATGCGCGTCTGTTGTTTTTACTCGACACATTACGGAGTTAAGATGTTTTCGTTTAACAACATAAAATACTCTAGCTGAACTGTATGAGGCAACTGGTCCCTAAGTTCTTTATAAAGTCGAGGAGTTTAGAGGAAAGGGACAGACGGGGAAAATGCTTGCTCATCCTTTATCAGCAAAACCGAATGAGTCAGCAGAGCGCGCACGCTCTTGCGCCACACACACGCTCGCGCGCATGCATACATACACACTCATGACTCGACTAGGTCAAATTATTATCAGTAGTGTATTATCAGTTGAGATAAAGAGTTCCCGTTGGTAAGGACACGTACGTATGGAGTGTTTCAAAAAGCATTTCTTCTCGAGACACTTTTGTTGTCGACCGAGTGTGAGGCTTTTTTTCTTTTCTTTTTTTTTTTTTTTAAGAAGTATTACGCGAGCATGAGCGCTGTTGTTCTGAAAATAAGGTCGGCTGTGATACCAATTTTCACCTTCACGAAACGAAGCGCCGCAAGCTAGACTCAAACTGGAACAGAGTCGTTAGTGCTACTCTGAGTTCCAGAAGTAAACCCCATTAATTTTCTTTTTAATTTATTACCTTTAGCTGACTTAGACCTATTGTGAGCTGAGGTTGTTAACCAATGGCAATGGCATATATGCTTATGTTGAAGCCAACAGTCCATATTATTTCAACTTATTTTTAAATAATAGTGTTCAACAGTGGAATCCTGGTTGAAAAACTACATTACCATGATTCTGCAAAAAATCTGGAAAAATACTCTAGCGCCCACCCACTTCCTATGCTCTCAAACTACTTAGCCTAAATATTTGTGTATAGATGCATATTTTGCCATAAACGTAAAATCTACTGATTCTGAATACAGTTTAGATCAATAGTTTTATATTTATCCATTTATTTTTAAATTCGATTGTCATGGGATTGTAGTTATTTTACCTATACTCATTAAAGTACATAGCCTTGTACCTTTGTCTTTCTGTACGATTTTCAAATAGTTTTTTTTTCTTCTTCAAATAAAGGTTTGTAATGTTGTGATTCAGACTCATAGCTGGTTGTTTTTGGATCATGGATTATAACCCTTTAATGAAAATACTTCTGGAACCAAATTCTCAACAAAAAAAAGTGGATGGGCAACTGTTGCACACTATAAGGTGTTTGAAAATCACAGGGGATTATAAAATTGTGTTCACATCACAACATGAAAATCTTCTCTATAGTGAATATATATATATGTATGTATATATATGCAACATCCATACAATGATTTAGAAAAATCTTTACCCAAAAATAGAACATTGAAATTCATTGGTCAAACTGTGTGATGTCTGATTTATATGCCAAATGAATGAGTTATCTTAGTCTATTTGTCAGGTTGCGAATCATTTTAGTATACACTTGACAGTTTCCTTGAATTGAGCACATGAAAATCTATTGTTTATGTTTTTACCATACAGATTAACTCAACATGTCGATGGAAAGCTCAAAGTTGTTTAAGTTCACCTTCCAGTCATCTGTGCACAGTTCCTACGTTCTGCAATGTCTGAATGAGCAGAGGAAGAAAGATCTTCTGTGTGATGTGACTATTGTGGCGGAGACCCAGAGTTTTCGGGCCCACCGGGCAGTTCTGGCATCCTGCAGTGATTACTTCAGCGCTCGTGTGTCCAGTCATACACCTGGAGGGATTGTCATCAACCTTCCTGATGAGGTAACAACACAATCAGAGGTCTGAATTGTTCAAGGAGGAAGTTCATGAGATCTTTGGCTCAGCATTGTGGCAGAAATATTTAATTCTTCAGTGTTAATATGAGATGTGATGCAAAGAAAAGGCAGATTTTCATGCATTTGATTTCAAATCTATTGTTTTTTTTCCATCTTAAGATTACCTCAGAGGGGTTTGAACCCTTGCTGGATTTTGCCTACACCTCAAAACTCATCTTTACCAAAGAGAACGTGCTGGATATCCGTAACTGTGCTTCAGTTCTTGGTTTCAAGAACTTGGACAAAGCCTGCTTTGACTTCCTTCTCCCCAAGTTCTTTGACAGCAGCAGAAGCACATCAAAAGTCCCAAAGAAGTGCTGTAAAACCAAATGCTGCAAATCACGAGGAGCTGAATTGAGCTCGATTAACAAGGACGATGCCATTGATGAAGATCAATCATTACTTCAACCCTCACAGCCTCAGCTTAAAGCCAAAGAGCCATCTTGCCCTCCGTCGGTGGCCATTGAGGATGTCGCAAAAAGCTGTTACAGTGGGAAAGACACAGATTACTCCTTCCTGTGCCCGAAATACCGCAAGTTTCAAATAGCTTGCGGGAAGGAGCGATCCTGTCTGGATGTCTGCGACTCGACACCCATGTCCCTTGACAAGACAGATGACGACTGTCCTTTAAACTACATTCCTTGCTCAAGCAATGGAGACTGCAAGGAGAGATTTTCATGCAATAAAACAGATGAAGATGAAGATTCTCTTCTTCCTGAATTTTTCCCTCTGAATCCTGGTCCTTGCACTGGCCAGCCATCCTTTCCAACCTGCAACGAGTCGGCACATTCCATTTGTGACTCAGGAGACTTGTCTAAACGGGGAATGTCCCCTCGCTCAGGAATAGATGATGCTGAGAGAACATACATGGAGTTCAGAGATGACCAAAGCAATGAACAGAGGAGCACAGAGGAAATCGAGGTGGCCAAGCAGCTTACATCCTGGCCGGATTCTTGTCAGGCGACTCCCTCTGGCCTGGGCTTGGTGGAGAAACCCTCAAATTGTCTGAAAAGCTGGTACCTGGATTCCAGAGCATTAGAGTGTCCATTTATGCAGAGCTGTGGCGCGGTGGATGCTCAACTACACGATGGAGAGGGGGGATCCACGTCCCAGGGCAGTCCGTACTTACACTCCAACCAATCAGGGGAGGACTCTGATAGTTTTGACACAGAGGGGGACAGTGAGTCTTACAGCAGTGAACGAGTGTGTGAGGTGAGGACTGGTTGTATTTATCAGATGTGCTTCATTGATCTGAACAAACCCTTATCTCAAAGTGTGCAGTTTGTTGAGGAGAGGTGTGTATTACATTAAGTGATCAAACTTCCAATAGTTTGACAACTTTCTAATAGTCCTGATGGATCAATAAAATGGGCAAAAAAACTAAAATAAATAAAATGGCAGACTTACTTTATAGATGGAACATGAATAGAGATTGATATATTGCTTTATTAAAACTGATATGATGAAGATTATGAATATTTTATGCAAATACAATTATATATTTAAATTAATTGTTGTTGTAGTTGTTGTTATTAACATCATTTTAATAATAATGATGATAATAATGATTAATATTGATATAATTAATTAATTAATACAATTAAATGAATTGCATTAATATAAATATAGTATTACAATAATAATAATTATTATTATTATTATTATTAATATCATTATATTTATCCAAAGTTGTTTTAAAATCAAAATGGTTGCAAATTTATAGAATTTTTTTTGCATTTCTTACTGAAAGGAGCTGTATGTAAGATTGTGGCCAAAACTGGTACTGCAATCACTTTCAAATTACTGTAGAGCGGTGTATCCCCTCCCCCTCCCCCCTGACTCGAGGTTGCCAGATAGGCTGCAGGATCCAGCACGAACGTAGGCTGACACGTAGCTATGGTAACTAGAGCAGAGCTGGCAACCCGGATGCTGAAACACTACTGACTTTGTGATTGGTAGATAGGTGGAGGGTGGTGCATCAGGCCAAAACACAACATGACAACATCAACATCAGTTGAGGGCTGCAACTATCACTTTTTAAATGACAATATCCTGGCCGGACTACTGTTGTCAGTGATATAAGTATTTGAAATGAACATGATTTCTTAATGTCTAGTGACATATCAGGGCCATTTTATGATTAATTGAAATACATTTCTTACATACAGCTCCTTTAAGTATGAGTTGCTGTTATTTTTATTATTATTATTATTATTTTAGTTGAACAATTAGCCAGCCATACATATCATTAGTTACTTCACTTGTTAATAGCATTGTTGGGTGATTTTCTTTGGAGACCCTCCATTTGTCAGCATACCTGCTATTAAGTCAATATTAGAAAAAATATTGGTCAAGCGAATAATAATAAAAAAATACAGTTGGTGGTGGAGCAGTAAGCTTGTTTCCACCACAGAATAAAAAGTTTACATCTAGCAATTCTGACTTTTTTCTCGCAATTGCGAGTTTATATATCGCAATTCTGACTTTTTTCTCACAATTTCTCACAACTCTCCATTGAGAGTTATAAAGTCACAATTGCGTGACAAAAAGTCACAATTGTGAGATAAAAAGTCGCAATTACCCTTTTTTTATTCTGTGTCTGAAACAAGCATCCATAGTAAGCAAAAGCCTGGCACCTGTGGTACGAGTTTTCTATTTGTTAATGCATGTTGGACTTTGCCCTGTTCAGTGCCTTTTGAGCAGGCTGGAATGTACCTACTTTGCACACCTGATAATGACTAGTCAGACTTACAGTAAAGTCAAAAGTCCACAAACGTCCTGAATGAGGACTTAATGAAATCATTAACCCATTAATCTTTTACTCTTTAATTATCAAGCAAAGTAACATTACAGTGTTTAAAATATAAACAGACCTGGTGCCATGACTAAGCAGGAGGAATCTGACATGTGTGTTTAGTTGATGATAGACATGTTGACCCATTTCCGTTCTTTCACTCCAGATGGCGCTGCCGCTCTCCGTGGATCAGATCGTGTCTCTGAGCAGGAACGACTTCCAGCAGATGCTGAAGCAGCAGTGCTTCACACGGGAGCAGCTCGATGTTGTGCATGACATCCGCAGACGGAGCAAAAACCGGATTGCAGCCCGTCGCTGCCGCAAGCGGAAACTTGACTGCATACACAACCTGGAGTGTGAAATCGAGAAACTGGTGAGCATCCGAAGTAATCCCTAAAGGCTCAAAGGTCATAACTGTACACAAGCACCTCAAATACCTCATTCAGGATGGAAGTTTTGATCTACAGCTGCTATTTCAGTGAATTTCACAAAAATGTGATCACATTTCACCCCAAAATCAAAGAAGAAAAATTTGAGATTTTATTGTTATTAAAGAAAATACAAAACTATTTTAAGGATTTAAATAAATAAAAAAATTAACAGGATTTTATAGATAAAATATTTGTTTAAATTGTGGGTTTCATTAGTTAAAAATGCAAAATAAAATAAAGCAATACAATGATAATGTAGAAATATTTTAAATAATATTTTATTTATTATTTATGGTAATGATAATTTAGGGGGGAAAGGTGATGAAATATAATTAAAATATATATATTTTATTTTCTTTAAGAAAAATCTGATTTGTTATTATTTGATTTGTGGGTGAAATATGACCTGGACAGGTTTTTGTGAGATTATACAGATCCACCTACAAATATTTGTGTAAAATTATAAAAATAAATACAATTATTTGAATAAATGTAATTGTTTTCACAATGTTTTTATGCTGATTCTAAGACATATTTGAATGAATGTTTTTTGAATATATGACTATTTAATTAAGATCAAATAGATGCAAATATGTATGAGGTAATCGATTTGAAAGCTCCAATATATATATATATATATATATATATATAATTAAAATGTAATAAGGGCTCATATTACTTAAGTATGCGCATGCGTATATATATATATATATTAGAGCTTTCAAATCGATATATAGTAAATTATGTAAAGTAACCTGTTTCATTTATATATGACTGACAAATATGCATCACAATATTAAAATGTTTTTGTTCATGTTAAAATTGTGCAATCCAGTAAAATTGTATATGCAATTCAAATGCATAAATCTTAAAAAAAATAAAAATGTTTTGTTCTCTGCAGAGGAGCGAGCGTGAGAAGCTGACAGTAGAACGGATAAAGCTGAATCAGATGAAGCTGAAGACCTGGCAGAGTTACTCAGGCCTGTACGAGAGGGTCTGCGCTGAAGCCGCCCTCAAACCGGAGCAGCTACAGGTGCTGGCCAAATATTCCTCTCCGGACTGCCCTCTGTCTGCTTTCCTGTGCTCCTCCCCAGACTCACACCCGGCCCAGGCTTCAGACCTTTCCACGCACACCTGTTGCTCTGGAGCCAAACCACCAGTTCATTCCTCAATGGAAAACACCGTAGCACAATCAAGCTCGCAGAACCTGTTACCTCTGGGGGTCGTAGAAGATCAGTCACATACCTGTCCACCTGACGCCTCGGCTTTTGAGAAAAGTGAGTGTCGTTCAATGGTGAAACTCAGCACAGATCTTCTCAGCAGCAACCATGAAACAAACAAATAGCAAAATTAGATGTGTTGGTTGAAGGAAGGAACACAGAAAATCACCGAAGGATTTTTTTACATCTTAAACTGGCTCACTGAAGATGCATTTAAAGGAACACTATGTATCTTTTCAACCTTCATAATATATTTCCAAGACCCTTGTGATGGTACATCGACTTACAATAGGTTGAATGACGCGTCTGCCATAGCAAAAAAGAACTACAAAATTCGACTGCTTTACGGCATACGTCACTTCCCCCACCACTTCCTCAAATTTGGACGTGAGAGGCCAACCAGCGTTTGTTTTCGGCTTTCGTGCGTATGTTTTTGTCATGGGGGCTGTTTACACCTGGCCACTTCATGCGTTTTCTCAGATGGGATAGCTATCCAAACGTGAAAAGACCAGGTGTAAATGCCCTCCGAAACGCATTCGAGACGGATTTGAATCCGATCGCTCAAACCACTTCAGGAGGAGGTCTGAGACGCATTCCAGACAAAACTGGACAAGTGTAAATGCATCTGGTTGTTGAAACCACATATGTAAATTGTACTCCTCCCAAAAATGCAAAAAAAAAAAAAAACCGTGTGAGAGCGTGTTATAGGCTATAGCCAGATATGACGACACTACTGGAACACGCATCACCGCAGATAAGCAACTGAGCATATTCATCAAGACAACGTGCAAACTATCGCAAATCAAAGTGAAAGTAAGTCGCAGACGCTTAACACACAGTCATCATCATTAAAAGTAAAGAAATGAAGTGATCTTACCAGGGCTGTTGCCGCTCTCTCTTATTGCGGTCTTTGATTTTGAAATTTTAGCTGATGATCAATAAAATGCAGTTCATATCTGGGGTGGGGGGGTGGAGGGGTATTTACGACAGTGCAAGTATTCCAAAGCGACTCTAGGGGTCGCTGTTTGACAAAAACACAATTTCTCCAGTGTGCCTTTAACAAACGTGACATCACTACTGTCCTCGTCTGATTGTAGGTTGTACGTCTTGTGTGTGTGTGTATATATATATATACTTCTTTTTTTTTACTCAAACCCTTTAAGCATTAGCATTTAGTTTGTACTGGTCAGTGTTCAATGAAGTATTCCTTTACCTAACACATGTCCCTGAACATCCTCGCATCCTCATAGAATCAATCAGCCAGGATCATTTTTGGACTCGCAACACAACAAACCTCATCTCGCAGCTCAATAAAACCTTTTCTTCTTCTCAGGGGACATAACGCTATTGGACTATTATTGTGCTGTTGTCTGTTTTTGCTGAAACTGTGCCACTCATTTGAGTCTGGAAACTTTATAAAAGAGACTAGTGAATCTGGGATCAAACTCTCAGGTGTTCAGAACTGCACTTACTGTAGTTTCACTAATGCTGATTTTATGTAATTGAACTTTTTTCCAAAATCTAACGGTCATTTGTAAGCAAAAAATAATAATTATCTGATCATTTTTCTTTTTAAATTTAATGTGATTTTATTTTGATTATTGTGCTCTAACATCTTGCTTGGGACCAAATTATTCTCTCTTAAGAAACTGAAAGCTTAATAAATTATGAAAATGTGTATATTTGAAACAGACTTGGTTTCCTGATTAGTGTATTGTTTTTTTTTTTGTTTTTTTTGTTTTTTAATGCTTCACAGTATCTAAAGGATGAGCTACTGTACATCAGGGTTTCCCAAACGGGTTCGGGAGTTAATAAAAACCAAAAATTAAATAATTTAAAGCAGTGTTTTTATTGTTAACTAAAACTATTATAAAAATATTACAAATATTTTTTTAAAAGCTAATATATATATATATATATATATATATATATATATATATATATATATATATATATATATATACACAGTACAGGTCAAAAGTTTGGAAACATTACGTTTTTTTACATTTTTGAAAGAAGTCTCTAATGCTTATCAAGGCTGCGTTTATTTGATCAAAAATACAGAAAAAAAACAGTAATATTGTGAAATATTATTACAACTTAAAATAATAGTTTTCTATTTGAATATACTTTAAAAAATAATTTATTCCTGTGATGCAAAGCTGAATTTTCAGCATCATTACTCCAGTCTTCAGTGTCACATGTGACATCCAGTCTATCACATGATCCTTTAGAAATCATTCTAATATTCTGATTTATTATGAGTGTTGGAAACAGTTCTGCTGCCTAATATTTTGATGAATAAAAGGTTAAAAAGAACTGCATTTATTCAAAATAAAAAAATATTTTCTAATAATATAAATCTTCTTTACTATCACTTTTTATCAATTTAACACATCCTTGCTGAATAAAAGTATTGATTTATTTTGATTTATTAGTACCCAAATTACTGACCAGTAGTGTATATTGTTGTTACAAAAGATTTCTATTTAAAAAAAATTTGCTTCTTTTTTTTATTTTTATTTTTACTTTTTATTCATCAAAGTAGGCCTATCCTAAAAAAGTATCACAGGTTATGAAAAAATATTAAGCAGCAGAACTGTTTCCAACTTTGATAATGAATCATCATATTAGAATGATTTCTAAAGGATCATGTGATAGACTGGAGTAATGATCCTGAAAATCCAGCTTTGCATCACAGAAATAAATGATAATTTAAAGTATAATAAATTGAAAACCAATTATTTTAAATTGTAATAATATATCACAATATTACTTTTTTTTTTTTTCTGTATTTTTGATCAAATAAATGCAGGCTTGATGAGCAGAAGAAACTTCTTTCAAAAACATTAAAAATAGTAATGTTTCCAAACTTTTGACCTGTACTGTATATATATATATATATATATATATATATATATTAGATGAAAAATGTAAACTACATAAATGAAAATTAGAAATGTTGAAACTACTGAAATAAAATAAGTTGAAGTACTAAAATGACAAAAAAATACATGTAAGCTAAATATAATTTTTTTTTTCAAAAACAGAAACTAATAATGACAAAAGAACAGCACAAAACGTCAACTAAAATTAAAACTAATTCAAAATAAGTACTATAATTGCATATAAATACTAAGATAACACTCATTAAATCATATACAAACAAAACACAATGTTTTATTAAATATTGTATATGAATAAATACCTATTAATATAAAAGTACATTCAATATTTTATTGTTTACCTGCATGTCATATGACCATTAACTGACATCAGAGAACCGTGATCATGCAAATTTATCAAAATATTAACTTTACAAATGTACAGATACTTCAAGTAAATATTTGAGGTTAAATGGGTTTGGCTGAGACAAAAGTTTGGGAATCCTCGAGTTTGACATGACGGTTTTCATTATTTGCAGTTATACATTTGTACCAACAGATGGCAGAAGCCAACCAGACAAAGTTTCATATTTGCATCCCTTCATGCTTGATAAACTATCATAATTACAGCACTGTAGTTGCGTCTGTAATATGTAAACACGCTCCAGTCTAAACAAGGACAGCTTGAAGATAAATTCGTGAAATTATTTCATATAACAATGTGTGTTCTCGCAGAACTAAGAATGGGCGCGGGAAAATGACAGGCTGTGAGGCATTTTTCATAATTTCAATCACTTTGATGGATATTCTTAACGACTGTCAGCCACAGAACAGTATGTTCGTGTTTGTGTTTGTGTGTGTCTGTTCCCTTGGGTTAATCTGCCATGATCATCACTTTCTGCACCCAGACAGCCATCGGATATAATTGATCTTCAAATGACAAAGGAAAGTACCATCAGAAAACGGATTCTTTTTTTGGCATTTCACTATTCAAACACAGTATTCATTGTGCAATAGCATATTAATTGTCACATTATAGTCAGAAAAGCAACATAATGGTTAAAACATCCTAATAATCAAAGAATAAAAACTGAGGGAAATAGGTGAGCTGGATGTGTGATTCTGTAAATGTATTCATTCAACATACAAACACAAATCCCTCTGAGACCACAAGACACGTGGATTTAAATCTTCTCTTTCTTAAAGGGACAGTTCATCCTCCAAAATAAGAATAAAAGAAATAAAAAGAACCATTGCCCATTTGACTTTGTTTACGCTGTGGAACACAAAAGAAGATGTTTAGCAGAACGTCCAGGCTGTTATTTTCAATGAAAGTGGGCAGGGAATTAATTGTACAGTCATTGTATGGGAAAATCTTCTTTTGTCATCTTCGGAAGAAAAAGTTATACAGGTTTTGACAGATATGAGGGCGAGTAAATTGTGATGGGCAACATTTCATGCTGTTGTCTGTTTCAAAAAGACAACTGATGCTTTGCGCCAGGGTTGTGGTCATGAAGCTTATGATAAGACAGAGGAGGACACAGTTGCATCCTTCCTAAATCCCTCACTGTTCTGAGAGGAGTTTCAGGTAAAATCAGCGAATGTCATGCACGTAATCTGTGACCTCGATTACAATATATATATATAAAAAAAAACGCTTGGAGGTTTTGATTAAGAGTTATGAGGTTAGCAGATTAGGGACAGGGAAAACAGTATTACGGCGGTCTAAACTGAATCCCAGAATTAATCAAAATACAAAAAAAAAAAAAACCTTAAGCTGGCAGTAAACATCATCACATTCAGCAGCACAGTAATATTACGCCATCTGTGTGGATTTGAATAAAAGCTCTTAATCACTGATGTACTACACAGTTCAGAGATACGATGATATTCACTAGGTATGAGTCACTAATAGTTTGCTGTGTTTTAAAATAAGCATAATTTCCATGGTTTCGGGCGTTATAGAACAGGGTGTTCCACGTTTTTTAGTCTATGGTTGGGATCCTGATCTTGATTTTCTGAAACACCTTGGTCAAGACTAAACCATCTAAAAAGGTTAGATAACAGCACCCACTACACAACTTCTGACTTTTGTCTCTTGACCTTGGGTGTCTCGATGAGATCTGTTTCTGCAAAATATCAACAAAAAGAAGCTAAATCAAAAACGTAATATTAAAAAGTTCCACAATAAATGGCACAATGCATATAAAAATATTGGACAAGTAATATTGACAAGGTCATTATTTAGGCTACTTCCCTGTTCTTAACAAGGTCTGACATTCCATGAAACACAAGAGAAGATGGTGAACAAAATGTCCAAGCTGTTTTTTTTTTCTCTATAAAATGAAAGCAGACTGCAACGAGGGGCTATCAAGCGTTTAAAAAAGACAAAAGGAAACTTCAGGTTAATTTTATTAAGTAGCCTACTTAAATAGGCTATAAAGTTCAAGTATATTTTAAGTAGACTTAATGTAAGTACTTTATGTAGTAAGTATACTAATATCAATGTAGTAGGAGTATAGCCTACTTGTAAGTGTACTGTTTCAATACTACTTGGGACTAAATTGGCCCACTTTTTAGTGTATAAAAGAGTAACAGTAAACTTTGAGTAGCCAACACTATCTCATGACCAATTCGTACGAATTCGTACGAGTGATAAAAAGGTGGCTAATTCGTATGAATTCGTACGACCTCACTCATACGAATTTGTGCGATTTGTCTAAACCCACGTGATGGGTAGGTTTAGGGGCGGGGTCAGGGGTAGTTCATTCGTATGAATTCATACGAATTGGGCAATTCGTAAAATATGTACGATTTAGCAAAAATCGTACTAATTCGTACAAGTGAGCTCGTATGAATTCGTACGAATTAGCCACCTCGTTGAATTGTTACGAATTGCCGTGAGATCAGGTTGGAGTAGCCTATAGGCTACACAACTAGATTAGCCTACAACTAAGTTTTTATTTTTGCACGGCAACTTTTTCGTAAAGGAAACCTGACATGACGTGACCATGATTGAATATGCTAATACACAAACGGGACCTGAGCTGAGATTATTTTTTAACAAATAATGACAAAGTTGTAAGAAACGTTGCCTAATATGGTGCTATTTTCTCAGTTTTGGAGCTTGAGCCTATGGTCACTAAATCTCTGTGATGCAGACAGACAGACAATAGAGCACAATAACAACAACAACAAAACGCATGTGAAGGAACACCATACAAAAATACAGCAACACTGTCACTGAATTTACATTACAGCACAAAACCAGCTGTGTAGTGTTGATTATAGCGCATGACTCTTGAATGAGTCGGTGAAGTTCGATTTTCGAATGAATCAAAAATAAAAAAAATCTAAATCAAAACAAACAGCCCAACCAGTGAAGTCTGATTCCCCATAGAATGACTGTTAGTCGTTCTGAAGGGGAACAGAATCCGATGGCAAAAAATCCAGCTGTCGAAATCTGTTCCCCCACACCCATGATGAGAGATGTTGATGTAGTATCTTAAAAGATGATGATTCATCCTGTTCTTAAAAGCAGAGAAGTGCCAGTTCCATTTATCTGAAACCCAGGTTTCCGTAACTGGCCAATCCCCTCAACAGTCAAATTACCCCAAAGATTCCTGGGGTTTGCGAACTTCTACCAACCATTCATTCTTGTTTTCAGTAACATTACAGTTCATTAACCTCCCTTCAGAGGTAAGCCCAAGTCTCTGTCTTGGTCCACCAATACCACAAAGTCCTGGCTTCCTGCAGTGCTCCTCTCCTGACTCTCCCTTACCCTGAAAAGTCATTCATAGTGGAGGTCCATGCTGTATTTTCCCAGCAACAGGGGATGCCTCCAAAACTCCATTCATGTGCCTTCTTCTCCCGTAAGTTAACCCCGGCGGAGAGGAACTATGACATCAGTAATCGAGAAGTCCTTGCCATCAAACTTGTACTTTAAGAATGGAGACACTGGCTTGAGGGAGAACGACACCTCTTCACGGTGATGACTTACCATAAGAACCTCCAGTTTCTCCGGGAAGCCAAACACCTTAACCCACGTCAAGCTCAACGGGCTCTCTTTTTCAATCGTTTCACTCGATTTCCAGATCTCCTTTCGTCCAGGTAACTCATCCACTCTGCACATTCTTCAGTGGGCACTGGCCACCCAGGGGCCAATCAAACCCACTTACTGTGACAAGATCGCTTCTGGTGGCCCAGAATGGCCAGAGAAGTCAGAAGGTTCTGTCAGGGATCCGCCAGGCTCCACCTTCACTCCCTCACAATGCTCACTCTCACAAAAGTACTGATCACAACCACCTGTCATCAATCACCACTCATCAGCACCCGCTACAAAATCCTGCATCACACGCTCTCATTGGCTGAATCTGAAATCGCCCCCTATACCCTCAAATACGGCGTTATTTGAGGGGACAGCCATTTGTAGTGGTGTCCAAACCATAGTGGACGTTATTGAGTGCACTTATTCAATCACACATTGCACTGCAATAACAAGACGATGTACACTCAACGGCTGTCCGAATTCGCTCACTCCTTCAAGTGAACAGTATTAGTGGAATAATGCAGGGAATAGTGAATGAGGGTTTAGGGGGCGATTTCGGATTCAGCCATTGTCTGGTCTCGACTAATACTCACCCAAGCTATGGATGTTATTCTTACCTGAGATATCTATTCTCCTCGTCTCCTATCCTATCATCTCCTTCTCCAGTCTCCAGTTCTCCACGTGTGTTCGCCAACTCCCTGTAAGAAGAAACAACATTAATTCAAGTACTCTGCGACATAGTGGTGTATAGGGTGCGTGTGGTGCAACGTACCTTTATTGAACTGATTTATCTTCATTATCATCTTCATGGTTATTGTCTGCCTGCAATATACTTACCTTGCCATACACCTGTTTGAATAAAACTTGTTTATTGTTACTCACTACTTCTGCGCATCTTTGTTTCCTGACATTGTCATAGTTTTTATTTAATTTGTCTCATTATTTTGAGCTAATTGGTTGTATTATTTGGAGTTGATAATATTGAGTTATTTGCCTTATTCTTTCATATTTCTTATTCTTTGTATTTTTGATGTTCCCACTTCCCATCCTGCGTGAGGGTGGATGTTTAAAACCAAATTGGTCACATTCCAATTCTGTTCACCTGATTACAAGAAAGACATTTACTTGTTTTTAACTAACTTCCCCTCAACTATAGTGTCAATCTAGTGGTTGATGTCCCATAATACAAAGACCTCACTATTAACAGTGCTGTCTAATCAGGCTTGCCTCTCAAACAAAAGTGACTGTTATTTGGCATAAGAGGGCAGTCATTAGTTCTAATAGAGGACTTGTCTTGGACTTTTGCATGTCATCTCCCATGGCTTAATGCGCGTTAGAGAAACCCTGCACCTGCAGCCCTCATTCAAGTCTTTGTCACACCCACATGTAGACAGGATGGCTTTATCACAGCCAGATGTGTTTGTGCATGCTGAGCACTGGGTAACAGGGACAGTGTATTAAAGGCTTGAATGGAAATCTCATGCTGAGATAAAACAAACCAATAGCATACTGCATGCATCTGGCGTCATGTCAGACAGCAGGTGCATACCTTTAACATCTGTACTTGAAAATTACTGTCTGAATCATTGGGGTAATCTGTTATTGAGGTACTCTGTTGAAAAGACCATTGATTTTTTTTATTTTTTTTTGGTTTATGGTTTATGCAGCATGTTGGTCTAGTCTGAAAATTCAACATGAAAAATCAAAATTGAGCTTATACTGGCAAGGGCGTAGATTTGGTTTGAACATGGGGGGGGGGGGGGGGGGGGGGGGGGTTTGGGTATGCCTCCTTTTCATGGTATAAATATCACCCCCCCAACCCCCCCCACAAACTACGCCCCTGTATACTTGTCTTGTATATGATCAGTGCATGTTACTGGAAAAAAAATATTTTAATAATCATCAAAATAATCAAAATTGAACAAGTTACTCTATCTCTGAAACATTTTTTTTTTTCATCTAACAATCTAGGCTATGCAAACTATTGGTCAATTGTTAACAAATGTATAATGCAGGCTTTCTAAAAATCTATCTTGAAATGATGCAGATTTAAATAGTTCACACACTGAATGAATGAATTAAATAAATCAATCATTTACAGGCCATTTAATGCACACTAAGGCTGCATCTGGCAGCTGACTTGTTGCCTCAAATCCAATTAATGACTTTGCAGGCACACAAAGGTATACCTCACGAGACTGATATCAGACAGGATTCTGAGGCAGCGTAACAGTTTAATGGTCTACAACAAAACAGAGGGCGCTTTAGTAACTAAACTAATATTTTAATAGTCATTTTTTGCTAGAAATAACATCAAAAGTGGAAAGAATTAGTCAAAGATGTACATTTACACACAAACTAACCACCAACTGCAACTATGCCATATTTGTTTTTGGAACTGTCATGGAATGGCATGTACAGGATTGTGGGATTTCAAAGGCAGCAAAGGTTGCATCTATGCTGCCTTCAAGAAATCGATCAGATGAAGGAAGAATCTCAGGAGACAGGAAGTGAAGCTAACATTGGATTCGGAAGTGCCTGGATGCCTTCCTACCTTGAAATGCGTCCTCTGAAGGCAGCAGTTTTCTGCTTTCGGACACAGCCTAAACCCACACTATTTCTAACACCGTTTCGGAGCAGTATTTGAGGCTAGGCGTATCCAATCATTCAAGAATTTATGTCCCCCGATTTCACGACATGTCTAGTAAAACTTTCCAGAGTAAGTTAAATGAATTAGATAGTACATATAACTTAGTAAAACGTGTTGGAAAAGTTATTGGTGCTGCAGAGATAAAACATTTGCAACTGCTTTTTATCACTTAATTATGCACACAATTTAGTTTGTTACATAGCGACTGAACAGACATTTTAAAGTTTATTTTAAGGAGTATTGAAAATCAAAATGTGTAAATAAGGCTATTGCATTTTTTTACAACAGTATGTTGTAAGTATGTCCCATCAGGTAATCAAAAGTTATACGCACACTCATGTAAGCAGACAAGTGGTCAAAGACCGCAAGTGTGGGTAATGGCACAGGCCAAATGTTAACTCAACGATTTAGTGAATGTGCCCCATTGTCTGGCTTTGACAAGAATTCAGCCAGCATACCGAGATAACGCATTACGCTGGGGAACAACCTGACGTCTTTCTCTCTCATCCTTGCTTGAAAAAAAAACACGTTCAGTGTGGTTGCTTTGACACACACCTTCCCATAGGTCCAACAGGGCTGTTTAACAGACAGAGTTGGAGCAGACCTGTCAGTGAGTTACAGATCAAATTTTCCCCCTCTTTTAAACTAAAGCTTTCAAAATTAATTTAATCCATTTGTCAGATTATACGATTCCAAATGCAGGCTTCACATGACAGAAACAAAGAAAAAAAGATAGCTTAAAAGCACTGTTGTTGTCCTAAATGGCATCCATTAACATAAAAACATAAAGCACAAGACTGATTTGTCATTAGTGTGAAAGTGACACCATACTCTGACAGACAGATAGTCTCTGTTCTCTCCTATTAATCATCACAGAGGCACTTTTACTCGGATCAGATATGCAAGGTTTGTTTATTAAAACTGATCGCATCTGTTATCAGAGGACATCAATCTGACCTTTAGCTATGACTGAGATGTTGTTACGCTGTATTGGTACTTGATCTAAATCTAGCAAACTAATTATTCATGAGGTTAAGGTGATTCTCTTCACGCAACACAACCATGCGATTTTTGGGGGGTGGAAAACATTTACATAACATTAACATACAATGCAGTCATTAAAATCAATATAATTTATTCAAATGAATTACTTTTGTATTATTTATTAACTTTAAAGTGGAGGCAGATGAATGTGAGCGTGCAGTGACGGGGTTTAAGCAGAATTAATTATTGGAGAAGTCCTGCATTCGTCACCGGGCGTTTTGATTAAACAGTACGGGGTCCAAAAAATAAAATTAAAAAATTAATAAATGCTCTGATTAGTGTTCACAATAAGATCTATAACATTAATTTAGAAAATTCAATTTTATAGGATGAATTTTCATTTTAATAAATTAGGATCTCAGTAGATTTCTTAATGATTTTGCAAGGAGTCTCACCAAGACTGCATTTATTTGATCAAAAATACTGTAAAAGGAATATTGTGAAATAAATTTACAATTTAAAATATCTGTTCTATTTTAATATTAAGAAAAAATATAATATCATTTTTTTTTTCGTGATAGCAAAGCTGAATTTTCAGAAGTCATTACTCCAGGCTTCAGTGCTGACAGACAGACAGACAGACAGACAGACAGATAGATAGATAGATAGATAGATAGATAGATAGATAGATAGATAGATAGATAGATAGATAGATAGATCTATGGACGGACGGACAAACAGGTAAATTATCATATATATATATATATATATAGACAGACAGGTAAATCATCAGATAGATAGATAAATAGATGTATTTTCACTGAAATTGTTGTTAATAATATAATTTAAATAAAATAAAAATAAGCTTCTGCATGTTAATAGCTCCTGCTTTTAAAGCAAGGACTCCATGTAAGTCGTTTTCAATGGCCATCACATGTGTTCAGTGAAATCTGAGGCCTTTGAAACAAACTGCCAGGCCCAAACAGCTCAGAGCAGTCCTTTTCTTCTTAAGTGTGAATGGCCCTCTGTCTCTCTGAAGCTCTAGAATTTCTATACGTTTGCCAATAGCCCACAAGCTTCCCCTCACATGTCCAGACTCACAAACACCACAAAACATCTTTCATGTCTACACTTCCCCAAGGCCAAAACTGAGCAAGACTTGCATTGTCTTGTCCAGACATGGCTGACCTACATATGCATAACCTGATTTACATAGGTTTGAAAGGGACACCAGCATATCCAGATATCCACGCCTATAATATTTTGTGTGTGTGTGTATATATATATATATATATATATATATATATATATATATACACACACACACTTTCGGGCACACTTTGTTTTCGAGCAAATTCATCCGTAGCGCTAAAATCTAATCAAGAAGATTGCCTGCATCTCAGAGCGTCTTATCTTTCAGCGCATTTTCTGATATGCATTAAGACACATCTGATGTATTTTTGAAGAAAAGGCGTTTAATCTTCAGAGTAATTTGTCTGGGTCATGGAGCAGGTAGCTTTTTGAAGCAGAGGCTGACCTCTGAACTCGCCTTGATTGTGCCTCAGTTTGAGAGAAAATACTTCGGTCATTCCCTTGAGGCTGGCGGTTTGTGTGTAGCAGGCAGAACGTCTTGAAATGTTAGGGTCAAAACAGGAACAAAGTAATGGAGAAACATTCTTGCCTAACATTCCCTTTGGAACCGTCACGCATCAGAAGCATATTGTTATATAACACTGCAATTAATAGAACCTGCGTCACTGAAAAAAGAACCACTGGAAGATAAAATTCTTCAAGTTTGTGTAAAATGTACACTTTTATTTATTAAATCAAGGACAGCACAAGAAAATGCTACCGTTTTATGCAATGTGCTTTGTACGCCTCAAAATTATTCCTTTCATTTTCGACTCAAGCTATTACCAAAATCTGTGTAGCTGACACAAAACGAACACAATCCAAATAATACTCGTATAAAAACTTGCAAATTCATAATTAAATAGCACATAGACAAATTTCAATGAAAAAAATCAAACAGCCTCAGAGATTCATTTCACGGGCAGGTACGTCAAAAGCAGAGTTGCTCCCCGCGCGGCTGTTGGAGGTGGATCTAGGCCACTGTCTCTTTCCTCGAGATGCGTTTGGGGTTACATAAGACTCCAGACAGGCCTGCTCTTCCTCTGTGTCTGCCCCTCTTCCTCAAGGCCTTGTGGCACCTGAGGGATATGCCCAGGTCTTCCATCACAGCACTGAAAGAGACACACTGTCAAAAAAGAACACGGGGTCTTGCGTGAGTCTCTACACACACATGCATACGCACAGGCACACTGACATACACACACAAACACACAATCTAACAGTGTCCACTTCAGCTATTCAACTACATTTGATGCATATAGTGTAAATTTCACTGCAAATAGCGGTTTCAACTATTGTTTATGATTCTATTTTCAGGCCCTGATATACTCACATCAAAGTTCTTTTATGTTCTTCACTTAGGGGTAAAAAACAAGTTCGAAATGCCTTTTCAGCAGCATACGGTTAGCAAACATCCGACGACGCCCACACTGCTGAGAGCGGCGCTTAGATGTAAATATGTAAATGAATATGTAAATATGTGCTGCGAGCATAACACAACAAAAATGACAGTGGTGAGAAAACAGCCGTTAAGAAAGCATCTGATAATAGCGATGTGGATGTTTGCAAGAGCTCGGCACTCCAGTCACGTCAGGTTTATTTATATAGCACTTTATACAATAGATTGCTTTAAAACTAGCAGCTTTACAGTATGAAAAAAACAGTGTGTCTCTTACTATTAGACCTACAACCTCAATTCCTACTTTAAAGCAGACCTCCGGTGTGTTCATGTTTTAACTCGCATTTGCCCTTGATTGACTGAACAGAAGAAATGAACTGGGCAGAATCCGAAATCGCCCCCTAAACCCTCAATCACCATTCCTTACTTTAGTCCAATAATACGGTTCACTTGAAGGAGTGAATAAAAACGAGTGAACGAATTCGGACAGCTGTTGAGCGTACATCGGCTGTACACTTTGCGGTGCAATGTTGGATAGAATGAGTGCACTCAATTACGTCCACTATGGTTGTCCTCTTAAATAATGCCATATTTGAGGGTATGGGGGCGATTTCGGATTCAGCCCCGGAGAAGATTTCCATGTCAAAAAAAGTGGAGCCTCAGCACACACCTATCTTGGACTAATGGTAGTATGAAGGTGTTCACCAGCTGGAGTCAACATTTCCGGAAAGTTCGCTAGGCAAGCTGTTTCAAACTCCAGTAACGAACTTCAAACGAATTTCGTTTTGGCCTGATTTTGTTCACCAGCTCGTTCTTTGATTTCGCGTGAAGTATATCAGGGCCTTTAGGATAGTGTGAAAACAACTGGAAATGATGTGGAGAATAGGGTCGGGACAACATGGTTACTTTCATGCTATGAAACTCTCATGAGATTGACTTGCAAAGACACACAATAGACATGATACATTGCGGTAATGCAGATTCCGAGCGATTCTGCACGTCCTGGTCTTGTCTGTCGGAGGTGTTGGAGGCATGAAGGCCACAGCTCTAGAAATGCCGCTGGGATATGGGAGGCAGATAAAGCGGGGAATTAGCTCCCGGCTGATTACGGTTATACTGTGGGCTAATTTCAGACTTTTTAATTGTTCTTTCTTTTTGAGTGCATCAATATTTAATCAAGTCATTATGAAGACTCTCCTCTCGATGTCTTTTCTCTTCTAAGTTAATTACATTCCAGAGACTGATATCACTGTTTCATGACTGTGTGCTCAGTGTCAGGCGTTTCTATAAAAAAGAAGTGAATGAGTGGAGTTCACTGATTCTTGAGATGGCACAAAACATATACTACAACTTTACCAGTTGTTAGTTTCTGTATGTACTTTTTGCATTATCAACATTATCTTATAATCAAAATTATGACATTACACGTACTACCCTGAAACCACCTGCCCTTTTAAAGCAATAAGAGTCAATATTTTACATAGATGAAAAACAGACATCATATTTAAAATAATATTTTTACATTTTTTAATGCATTGATGTTATAATTAAATTCTGATTATTATCTATTCTTAAATATAAAGAATATTTAATACATTAATATTATCTTTAACAACAACTATATATATATACGGGTCAGTGACGTGCCGCACTGATTTGCACTTCCAGGAGCAATAAATATTATATATTTATATAAAATAGGTTTAAAATTATATATATGCTTTAATCTCACATCATTTGTCCTCCTCACTGTTCATAATTGTGTGAAAAATTAAAAAATAGGTAGCTTTTAGACTATTAATGTGGTCAAATGTCATACAGTCAAACGGAATTCACTTAAAGTTATTTAAGACAATTGCATTTAAAATGATTCATTTTTCATTTGGCATATTTTTTCAAGTCTTAAGATAAGCATATTAAAGTATCAGTGAGATAGACCTTTAAGAAATGTCATTAGTATCTAAAACAAATTGTTCCGCAAAGACACATTTTCCCTATGTCATACAGTAAAACAAAGTTTGGAAGCCATTTTGGAACTGAATATTAATGACTTAAGTCATGTGACATGTGATGACATCTCTCAGAGGACCCCTGAAGACCAGCCAAGTTGAAAGTAAGTTTAAGATTTTGCTCCTAAATTTCAGGTAATTTCACCTTTTCCAAGTGTGTTACCATGTGTCACAGATTTCGGTGTCATATGGTCAAACGTTAAAAAAGGGTTTAATACATTTAAAATTTGAAAAAATATTGATTTACAGGTGAAATATAAAGTTTAAAAGTCAAGGTCAAGGGTAAAGGTGGAAGGAGGTGGCCAAGCAACTGCCTGTTATAAATGACAAAGCATGAAACTGTCATAAGGGCAAACAAAAAATGGCATACGGACAAACGATTTTACCGTATGACATGTTGTTATACCATATGACACAGAGCATTTAACTGAATTATTTAGTTATTTCTTAATTGTTTTGATCACATATATAGTTTGTACAACTACTATGAATTAATATTAACATATATAATATATTTCTGCCTATTTCAAGCATTTTTTCACATTATTACAGATGCCATTATTTCAGATTATTACAGATTTCCGTGCAAAGCTAAGGGCAGATCCTGCAGTTAGAGAGGATAACCTAGCCAAGAGGAGGGAAAGGTATAACTGTGAGAGTATATGATGTCTGAGCTCTGAAACCTTGGAGAGAGACCGATTGGTACCGGTCAGGTGTAAGCCTGGGGACTTCCTCGAGTGTGAAGGTGGTGTCTACGGACGCCTCCTCCTCGGGATGGGGAGCGCTGCTTGAGGGCAGACCGTTCTTCGGCCAGTGGTCAGAACGGGAAAAGCTTCTACACATAAACTGCTTGGAAATGATGGCAGTCGACAACACGCTGAGGCGTTTTTGTCCCCAGATAAAAGGACACCACGTTTTGGTCCGTTCGGACAACATGACAATCTGCGCTCGCTGAGAGCAGCGCACGTGCCAGGTCACCTGAATGTGGGACCAGACAGACTGTCCAGGAACAATGTTCCGACAGGAGAATGGTCTCTACACCCACAGACAGTCCAACTGCTGTGGAAGACATTCGGCAGAGCGAATGTAGACCTGTTTGCGTCTCAGGAAAACGGTCACTGAAAACGGTCACCAGAGTTTTTCTCCAAAAGCATGGATGCGCTGGACCACGTCTGGCCCCGCTGCCCGCTCTACTGTATGCTTTTCCCCCGTCACGCTCCTACCTCAGGTATTAGAGCGAATCAGGGAAAACGGATGCTCAGTGCTACTTGTGGCTCCGTTCTGGACGAACCAAGCTTGGTTCCCGGTTCTGATGCAGCTGACGAGCACTGCCCCATGGCCAGTACCAGTGAGGAGGGACCTCCTCTCTCAGGCCAAGGGCCTGATCCGGCATCCTCGCCCAGAGCTTTGGTCCCTACATGCGTGGGCCATCAACGGGTACCCGCTAACCTCCCGGAGGGAGTGCTAAACACAATCACGCAGACTAGGGCCCCGTCTCCTAGACGGCTCTATTCCTCGAAATGGTCTGTGTTCTCCAGCTGGTGCACAGCTCGTGGCTTTTCACCCTCAGACTGTGGGGTGACGGAGGTTCTTTCCTTCCTGCAAGAGCTACTGGATAAGGGCAGAACCCCATCCACGCTCAAGGTTTACGTGGCGGCCATAGCAGCGTTCACTAACCGACGCTTGGCCAGTCACTTGGAAGAAACGATCAGGTCATCCGCTTCCTTAGAGGAGCTAAGAGGCTGAATCTCAGTTCCTCCCTCAGTTCCCATGTGGGACCTTTCTACGGTTTTGAAAGCCATGAAAGGTGCCCCATTCGAGCCAATCCAATCAATAGATATCAAACACTTGTCTTTCAAGACAGTGTTTCTTCTGGCTCTCGCTTCAGTAAAGCGTATAGGGGACTTGCAAGCGCTCTCAGTGAGCGCGACATGTATGGAATTTGGGCCAAATGACTCGAAAGTCATACTCAAACCAAGGCACGGGTACGGCCCTGCCTGTCGGCCCTGCCGGTCTCTAACAAGGAGAAGGACGCAAGCTTCCTTTGCCCGGTCAGGGCTTTAAGAGCTTATGTGTCTCGCTCGACTGTCTTCAGACAGACGGAGCAGCTCTTTGTTTCGTTCAACGGACGTTCTAAGGGACTAGCTGCGTCAAAACAGAGCCTATCCAGGTGGATAGTTGATGCTATAGCGCTGGCTTACACTTCTAAGGGCCTGCAGTGCCCGTTAGGTGTCAGAGCGCATTCCACAAGAGGCATGGCCTCATCGTGGGCTTGGTCTAGTGGGATTGCCTTGCAAGATATCTGTATGGCGGAAGGCTGGGCTGCGTTTTTCGCCCTGACTGTGTGGAACACTATTGATATAATTTGCTCCTTATAGGATGCTACTTATTACAGGAATGATGCTGTTCCAGCCCCTCTTTCCTGGACTCTAGAAGAGGGAACGAGTACTGCGTATCTTTGCCGTGCATGCATCACACTCTGGTTCGCTTCGGCGATGAAAAACCAGATTCTACAGCCTGTCGAGCTATATTTATAGGCCCAAGCCACGCCCGTTTCGGCGGGACGTGACGCAGTGGGCGCGAAGCGCCCTCATTGGATCTGACGTCACGAGGGGCCTCTCTCGATAGGCTGCGGCAGTTGCCGCAGGGCAGCCAATGGGCGCGCGAGCTGTCTCGCCTATGTCTGCATGCTGCCGCAACGCGTTTTACATTAATTCAAAATTAAGGATAATTTTTGGCTTCACTATCTCGCGGAAAAGAGGTTTTCCCACATTCTCACAATGTTACTGTTATTTGTTATACGTTTTTCGTGAAAAAGTGATGAATCTTTTGATATGAGCTAAAAGAAATGTTCAAGTGTTGGGAAATATATTCTACTGTTAATAAAAGGTTCACTTGAGATGCCTTGTGTTTCTTTGAAATAATTCTGAATTGGGCTACATCAATTTATTACATTAAAAATGCAATGAAACATTGAAATTGTACTATGTCATACGGTAAAACAAAATATGTCATATGGTAAAACATTGAATTTTAAAAGAAATAAAAATAAATACTTTGTTTGTTTACATGGCTCATGAAAATAATGGAGGAGCTAGTATGATATATATATATATATATATTACTTCAAGGCATTTTTGACTAATTTCTAGCAAAAAAATAGAACAAATGTCCATAGATGACATGCTGTAGTCGTTAAAAAACAAAATATCTAGTATTTGTGGTGTAGGTGTTTATATTTTGCAACTTGTTATAGAATACTTACAGATCAACTATTACATTCTTGGTTGTATTTAACCATGTCATGAATATCAAATTTAATTTATTTCTAAAAATCACTTTGTTTTACCGTATGACATTTTCAAAGACTGTATACAAAGAAACACATTAAAATGTCATATATTGTTATTTTTTATAAAGGGCACTAATAAAAACAAAAAATATACACATAGATTTACTAAAAAAATGCTATATTTAATTTGTCTTTTCATTTTTATTTTTTTACTGTTTTGAAATTCTAAAACGTCACTGACCCATATATATATATATATATATATATATATATATATATATATATATATATATATATATATATATATACATATACATATACATATATATATATATATATATATATATATATATATATATATATATATATATAAGAATGAATGTAATACAGTGCATACATTTAGCAAAAAAGTTTAGTTTAGTTTTTTTAACTAACTAATGAGTTTATTGAAGACTTTACTTCATATTAAAAGTAACAAAGCACAAATCTTTTTGCGATTATTGGATGGCAGGCGCCCTACAAATGTCAACAATATCAACAACAGCACCGACTAAAAGATTTTAGATTTAAGAAAGCATATTACCGATTAAAATAAAGAAATTAATTTTGTCAGTCTAGTCAAGCTAGTGTCCACACAGCTGACATGATGTTTAACTTTTATAGCTTATCCATGTTGTGTGCACAAAATAGATGCTGATCACAGTAAAACGTTTCGGTCACAGATTTCAGCACCTGAAGAGCTGTTTTGGTAGAAAATTTTCGGGAGGCGAAATCCCTACATATATTGAATATAAAGACCATGAAATGCCAACTCAAATGTCATTTTCAGGTCCCATTAGCAGCAAACAAAACTAGAAAAAGAAATACTGCATTTAGAACATCAAAATATGATTTATATTTTGTTCACACAGTAATATCTGTTTGACTGTAGTAGCAATTCAATAGAAGGATCTGAAACCATCTCTCATGCAGTCTCATTTAATTAAAATGAAAGCTAGATTGGTCAATAATTATAAATACTTCACACATTATTTTCTATCTGACAGTCTTAATCAATATTGAGTAAATGGCAAGCACCCATTTTGTATCGACACTGGAACTTTACAGATCAGATTAACCGAAAATAATTCCATTAATCAAACTTTTTTCTGTATTGCAGCCTGTTTTGTCTCTGTACTCAAGAATCAGTAGGCTATAGCGCAAATGATTATCATAACCCTCATTATAATTATTATTACCCTCACTGTGTGGGTCGATCTTTTGAGAAAGCACTGAGAAAATGAGAGGGAGAATTTAGGACATCAAATGTAGAGAGTTCACACTTCAAATTTAGCTTTGAATGGCTTCTGCCAATATATAAAAGTTTCTGAGAGCACTCCATTTCTTATCTGTCCGCAGACAGGGTGTGCAACAAAAAATGAAAGTGTTCTTCATCTCTTTGAAAACCGTAGTAAATTTTTGAGCCGCATCGGTGCTGGATTGAGGTCAAGGGTTTGGGCAGATGGTTTGGAAGTAACCAGTAGATGGGCGAATGAGGGAAAGGAGTTTGTATTTCTTTAAATAACGCACAGCCCTTACAGATACGAGAGTGTGTGGCTAACGCGAAGAACATATGTCATCCCCGAGGAGCCGCCCGCTCTCTAAATCTGTCGATAAGGACGTGCCAGTGGAGGAGATGGAATCGCTTCTTTGCAGCTGCCGGGATTGGACTCCGTAAAAGAAACAGAAGGCCTTGTGCATGCAGATCAATGATAAAAAAAAAATAGAACAGAAAGACAAAAAGCAGGATAAGATTAGTAACATGCAAATGATCAATATGATAACAAAATATAAGCAGCATTCACAAGCAACTAAAATAAAAATCATGCTAAAATATGCATTCAGCTAACAAATGTACAAAAGCATTGGATCCGTACCAAAATGTTGTCATTAGTATGATACTAACCTTTTATACTCAAGTGATACTTTAAGTTAAACTAGGGCAGAGTCCTGCACAGGTCCATTTTTGGAGACCTGCCCCCGCCCGAATCCCCAAAGTTCAGCACCAGATCCGACCCGCCACCCGTGATAATATCAAAATTAAATCCGCACCCGCCCAGACTCGTTAATATTTGGCCGGTTACCCGACCCGTGCCCGCGATAAATCACACACAAGCTAAAATCATTCCAATTAAAGTGCTCCAGTTCACACGCCGGCGCCTCCGTGTCCTGATTATATTGCCTGCTATATTTAGCCTAACTCTTATTAAATCCAGGAAATTGGTTGATGAAACATTGATTAAAATTAAGATACAATTAATACAAAACGAAATTCACTTTAAAGAAAGGCTTTCTACAAAAACAAACCTAATGAAGTGGTCAAAATCATGTCTGCCCACTCCATTTGTCTCCCGATATTCGGGATCATCTTATCTTATTCATGCTTTTCATTTTTCATATAATCAACATGAAATTTGAAAAAAATATTATTTTATTTAAACATGAATATGAAACTAAATCGTTTTTTTTAATGACTAGGGCTACAACACATAGGCCTATTACCCTGCCCTACAGTACAGAGAAATTTAATGTCGGAACGTTGCCGGTGAGCATGTGGGGGGAGAGATGCGATTTTCGATCAATCATCGAATATTATTTTGCTTGATATGCCATTTCATAATATTTGGTGTTTTAAATGCCAGTTTGAGATCTCTGTGAAAGTTTTAACTGTAGGTTCGTGGCCCTGAGTGTCGCGATTTCAGTTTCATTTTGCATATAGCCTACAGCCCTTACACATAGATGACGCCATGGGTTTTTATTTAAAAGAAAGAGCGTAGCCTACGTTTGTATGTAGGCCTATATATGGGCAATTTATATACAAAATACTTACTAAAATATAATTAATATAATTTTATTGCATTTGTATTAGTTGTTTGAAGAGTAAAAAAAAAAATTCGGTCGGTCTTAACGCAAGTTTACAACCGGCAAGTCGGTCGGACTAAAAGGAAAAAAAAAAAAAAATTAATTGGGTCGGTCCTAAATTGACAGGGTCGGTCGGGTTACGGCAAACAAGAATATTTTTAAGGATGGCCTGACTAAAACACATATTTGCGTATGTGTAATGGTAATTTAGACATACAAATATTGCACATATTTTTCATCCGCTACCCGCTCGCAAGGAGTTCGTTATCCGCCCGCATCCCCGCCCGTGAATTTTAGGAATGTCACAATCCACCCGTTTTAGCCACTTTTATGCGGGTACCCGTCGACCCGTTGCAGGACTCTGAACTAGGGCTTTGTGATTAATTTCATCATCTATTTTGTTTTTAATTATAGAAGAATTTATATATTCAAGTTAATAATATTTTATATAGAAATATATGTATTTATATATTTCATATAAAACTGAGGTCAATACAATTTATTCTGCAATAATTAATAATAATCAATATATACAAGGAATTTAATAATTAATATTTACAAAGCAATATATTAATATATGTATACATTTAAATTATAAAATATTTTATATATTCTAAATGAAACTAAATTCAATACAATTTACTTTGCAAAGATTTCCCCTAAACTTATGTACATTATCAAAATTACTGTAGTTGTCTAATGGCCTTCTTTTTAAAATCTGAAAATCTGATATTTAATGCTTGTCGAATTTCAGTGATAACCAAATTCTGCTATTTAAAGAGTGCAAATGACTTTACTTTTGTTAAACATCCCATCTGGATTTGATCTATAGATCCAATTAAGCAATCAAAATGTCAATGCATTACAGACATATGTTATGGCTGTTGTGCATGAATGCATTAATTTATACACTTCACATCACACTGCCTGAATTGCCAAACTGTGTTGAATAGCAGTACTTTGTCATCCAGATCAGGAAATAAAATTTGCAGGAGGATGATATTGACATTTATTGCTTAAGTTTTTGTCACTTTGGTACTTTCGCCAAACACTTTGTATGTCATGCAAAACAAGCATGATAAACAGCATGTGCTTTCAGTCTGAGACAGGTTCCTGACCAGTGGGCTGCTGCAAAAACATCCCGCAAGTGTCTCGTTTGTGTTTACATGGCTCATTTCGGTTGCGACAGTGGTGAGGTAATTAGCTCCTGTAAGATTCGGACCCCACGGGGCCGTTCTACCAGCCTCCCACTCACCTCTTCAATATCGCTGTTTTTGTGCGACTTGTAAATGAACTCTCCGATGGCCACAAACACGGACAGCACGAGACCGGCGGCCAGCACGATGAAGATGCCTCCAATGTTCTCCACACCCAGGGCACTGGCTTCTTTATTGTCCTCCTCAGGACATCCGTTACCTCGCCACCATTTTTCCTTCATCATGTGTAACTTTCCCTCTTCCTGGAGCTGCAGGATGGCGATGGTCACCCTGTCCCGGTAGGGTGAGCCTGCAAACAACCACAGATGTTCGAGTTTAGAGAAGAGTCCTACACAAGTGCAACAGAACAGCACCTGAAGCTAAACTTCCAACTTCGATCATTTTAAGTAGGGATGCACACAATATATAATTTTTTTTACATTTTAGAGTTTTATTTAATTTAGTGAGGCTACACTTTACTTTAAGGTGTCCTTGTTACAGTGTAATTATACATTTATGTGCTGAGTAATATACTATACAACATATACTATAGGTTAAGGGTAAGGATTAGGGATATGTGCATGAAATTATGCATAATTTACTGTTATTACTTGCATACAATATATTATGCAATAATAATCTATATATACATAATAATATAAATAAAATATATATATATATAAATATATATATACATTTTATATTATACTATATTTATTTGATGTATTTTATGAAACTGAAGTCAATGCAATTTAATCTGCAATGATTTATAAATAATATTTATAGAAATATAGAATACAGGGACATATATTAGAAATAGATTAAATGTATATCAAAATAATTTATATAATTAAAATATTTTTAAAAAATATTTCCCCACACATGTATTGGAGACATCAAATGAGACTTGATGGAATGGAGCAAATGTTCAGGCCAGAGCTAAATCAAGCAAAGCAACTCAAACTCAATTGGCTGTGTAGTGTCTTTTCTTTTATAATAAATTCAACAATACAATATAATATAATAATAATAAAAAAACAGTACATATTGAAAAAGATGCCACGTTTATTGCCTGAGGCAAGTAAGGTCATGGTTAGAGGGCTCAACAGCCTGTCAGATGGTATGTGGGGCATCATTACCTATTGGCGTGCCAACTCCATAGCCCTTAGAGTCGATCAGACCTCCAACCTGGGTGAGGTTGCAGTTTCTCTGTGTGATGTACTCTATGCTGGTGGACTCCATTAGGAGGGCATAGTCAGTGGTCAGGACTCTTGTAATCCCTTCCTTGTTGTTCTTCACCAGGGCTGTGTTCTTCCTGCTGCTCATGAACGCCCACATCTTCTCGTATGTTGAGATTTTTGATTTCTGAAAGAGTTTCAAAGAGTTCATTTAGCCTTCAAAAAGCACTAAAGACACATTAAAGACATGAGTCACGCCACCTGGATCCATATTTCTTTTCATTCTACAAATCATCTTTGGATCTTGTTATTTTAATCAGTTACTGGTATAGGCTTTTCAAGTCTGATAAGTTCGCCCTGATCCCTCATTAGGCCGAGTCAAAAGGGGACAAGTTGTAAAATGTTGTCTCTGTGTGTCAGAGGACAGCAGGGGGGCAGCTGTGTGCTAAATCTCTCACATCTGATTCGATTTGTCTTGGTTCTCCACAGGCCTGTATTTTTCCAGATACACGCGGATGTAATCATACTCTACAATCTCGGTGGATAAAGCTCTCACCAGCCTCTGTACACACTTCTATGCTTTATCTGTGTAACTCGTTTGTCTTTCTCTCTCTCTCTCTCTTTCTCTCTCTCTCTCTCTCTCTTTAAATGATGAATGGTGCATGTGTGGATCCTACTTATAAAATAGATCTCTGGATTATTGGAATTACTGGCTGGATTGGTGGAGGTAAAAAGAGTTCAGTAAGATTCAAGCGGATTTGCGAACGTGTACGCTTGAGGTATTAGCAAGGATTCTGTGACGTCTTGTATTGCATGTATAGTATTTTTAGTGCAAAAAACTGCATCCAATATTTATCTTGGATATTATATTATTATATTTCATTTAATTTATTACATTCGATTGTATATGCTCATTTGCTGTACATCACATCTGCTGTAATTCAAAGCTTACAAAGTAAAGTTCATTTTTAAAAACACCAATCATTTAATAACTGTTAAATGTAATATTTAGCAAGTTTCAAAATAAATATCCATTTTCATATTGTACATTACTTTGACGTGCCAAAATGTACTTGTAGTACATTTATTTGTGGTAAGATTTAGTGATGCACCGAAATAGGCTATGTGTGTGTGTGTGTGTGTCAGAACCTGCAGTTGCTGTGTGACGCGCGTTCGCTGCGAGCGTATACTGTAGTGACGAGCTGGACGCGCTCCGAGAGAAGGCCGTTAAAATCGATTCCCTATTTTCGTTTTCGAAACTTGTGTTGGTTGGTCCGATCGATTGTGCAATAAGTGACAGCCCTTTGACATGCTTAATCTTTGATAGGCAGACGTGTGATAATCTGCTCTAAATAAACAGGTGCAATTTACTATGGTTTACTAATGTTTCTCAAAGTTACAAAGCAGAAAGTTGGCACAGAAGCCTTTTTACGGTTTTACGTCATCAAATTGCGATCATTTCATTGAATATGATTATCAGCCGATAACGATCGATCGGAGCATCCCTATAGTCCCAATAGTTCCCACAAAAATATTATCCAGCACAACTTCTACGATTTTGATAAGAAATGTTTCTTGAGCTCCAAATCAGCATAATAGAATGATTTCTGAAGGATCATGTGTCACTGAAAACTGGAGTAACAATGCTGAAAATTCAGCTTTGCCGTCACTAGAATAAATTAGATTTGAAAAAAATATTCAAATAGAAAACAGTTATTTCACAATATTACTGTTTTCACTGCATTTTTAATCAAATAAATGCATCATTTTGAACAGTATAGCGTAAATACATACACAATATGTAATCATTTATTTGGACAAAACACCATAACACTGTTATCGGTGAGAATGCAAATAGAATTTTCGTCAAATTCCATTTAGCACAAATTTTGCTCTGTGTTCGCATTGCTACCTGATTAGCATCATTTATTTTGTAAATGGCACTAAAACAATGCAGACATCCTGTGCAAATAAGCGGCACAATTATCTAGTGCAATTTATTCATGGAATTCCCCTCTTAGTATGAAATGTTCTGGTTAACACAACTCAAAACTCATCTGTGTGTGACTCTGCATCCGTTTTATTAGTTTGTGTCTTATCATGAGACACACAGGATTGATCTCCTTTTTTTACTTCCTAGCAGAAATCCAATAAACTTACTCCTAAAAGCTCCAGCTCCTTCTGTGCAGGCAGCTTCTTGTAAAATTGATAATTTTCTGAGAGTTTGGATTGTGGCTGGCTGTTCCTTCTGTATTTTAGTAGCTTTTATGTGAACGGTGTGTTAAGGCACATCGATCCTGCGTGCAAGATGAGAACGTGTTACCTTAAAGAAAGTCATTGTGGAGCCATCTCTCACTGCACCATATTCAATTCTAGTCTGCTTGGCTAAATCGTCAGCTGAATCGATTGGGGAGTCCATTCTCTCCACTGTAAGGAAAGCAGCCAGGTTGGCCGTGTATGAAGATATGATGATTAAAGTGAAGAACCACCAAATCCCTCCCACGATTCTGGTGGATAGAGCTTTAGGCATCAGCTCAGATCCTGAAATAAACAAAAGCTTAGCAAAACACAAAAAAGTACTTGGACACTTAAGCCATGCTGGATTTTTTTTTTGAATGTCATTGCAATAGATAACAAAATTCATAACAAAGTGACATTTAAACAAAGACAGCTTTACAAGCAAATGACATTTAACAAAAAAAGTTGGGTTGGTTTTCAATTAAATAACATTAGATACAATTTTCAAATGTGATGAACACATTTGACACAGACGGCAACAACAACAACAACAACAACAACAACAACAACAACATGAAATGTGAAACCAGTGGCCAAAATATTCTTAACCTTTTAATTATCTCTTTATGCTATGCTATTGCCAAATATTGGATTAAATCTTTTAATCAACTTATTTTCTTTTAAATAGTTTCTTTTTGAAACTGATTGATCTTAGGCCTCATTGATCTGAGCTTCTGCATCTCTGTTTTTTTTTTAAAGTGAATAAGCTTGAGTGAAAGAGATACTGCCTCTCTCTGAATCTTTATCTGTTGAACAGTATTACATTACAAAAGTGGTTTACACACCATTTCATCAACTATTTTGCAATATTTGTTTTGTATTACTTTTGTACTGTTAAAGAGTTTTCATTCTGATATTTTAAGACACTGTCTCCTCTGAGAAAACAACCCTGACACACAAGCAAGCATACACACATCCTCAAACAATCCCACACACAAGGGACTGAGAGTCACCCAGGACCCCGTGAGCAGCGTGAAGCTCCCTGTGACAACCTAAATGGGTTTATTTTTTTTATATCAAAGGCTCATATTACGTTTGTTCTCATCACACTGACTTTTAACCTTCAGCTTAATGAGAAATCTAATGTGTGTTATTCTAACTGAGGGTTTTCGTTATGGCTGGCTGGATGACTCAGGGCTTTGATCGCTAGAAAATGAAACCATCATAAGATCCTTGTGAAAAGCCAAGAAAAACAGAATACTCTTTTTTTATGAACCTTATAAGCATTCACCACTCTGATAAACTAGGTGTGCTATCAATATATATTAATCAGTTAATACGAAGTTCTCCCCCCATATATGTTCATTTTGTAATTAGAAAGACAGACCAGTGAGTCAAAGTCTGATGTATGATACTGAAGACGCAGTGATTGTCTTTCATGCATGGATGCCCAGTTGAGATAGCTGGATGTTGGAACGACAGCACAAATTCACATTGTGTGTACTGTGCATTTGTATGTCTTGCGTCATGTAGAACACAACTCTAAAATTGGCAGCTAAATTATTACCTTTGATCCAAGCAATATATCTAACAACAGTGATTACCAACCAAAGCAGTCGGCAAAAAAGTAGTACTTTAAAGTAGTCAGCCATGAGTAAAGAGTGGATAATGGTTATGTATTATGATCTATATTTCTTTTAAATTCAAAAGGAGGAAAATTGCTAAATGTAAAAATAGTGTTTATTATTTTTTAATGGTTCTATTAGCATTAGTGTAGCTAACTGAAAAGACAATACCAAAGAAAAAAACAAGTTTAACCTCAATTTAGTGTGTTTAAGATGGTCAGGCTAATTTGTTTTGGTTTTAGTTGGGCTAATCAGCTAGTCTGGCTAGCTAAATTGGATAAAAACCAACAGCAAAAACTATTTAAGGGTTCTTTAATGTTTGTTTTTTTAACAGGGCTAATGCATGCTCTTGGCCTTTCAGTAATGATCATGCTAATAAATCCTTTTTAAAGATACCAAACACTTTTACATTAGCCACCTGGGGAACAACAGCTCATTGACAGACACCATGAGGTGTGTTTGTTCCTTTGGAAAAGCTGTACTGCAAATCTCAGATAATTAGCATGGCTAAATGCTAACTACTGACCTATGTCTTACTCTTAAATGGCATGAGGAGGACACAACTGTCAATCATAGCCCTGATATTATAACAATGTAAGACAAGACTATTGAGATGGATTTTTAATAGATAAGATAGTAAACTATCTTTTAAACTAAACCATGTTTCTAACATCTAAACCTTACTTCCCCTTTTAGGTCTAACATTCTGTTCTTTGTCTATTTGTGTTATGGAAAATTCTCAAGTGCTGACCATGACAAAATCAAAAATATACTGACTGTATTATATCATGATATATTGAGTAATCAACTGAGCTCTTAACCCTTTACAGTGTTTTTTGATGATTCAAGATATTTTTGCTTATGCCAGTAACAGAGGGTAAAAAGGTGGGGGCTTGCTTTCACCAATTCAACCAATCATATTGATAGAAGGTGACGCGAGTTAAGTCATGAGTTAGTGACGATGATCTAATTTGTTGTGTTTGTATTTGTCCTATAAAACTTGATGTTTTCTTCTTTTTGAGTGGGATTCTCTCTGAAATTTGTCTGAGATCCTCCGGCCGTGCTTCTTCTTGGGGGAGATTCTCTGAAAACTGCTCGGGAAACTCTCCCGGCCGTGATTAAAGCATTTAAAGGTCATTTGCTGAAGTCTGTGTTATTATTCCTGTGCAGAAAGTTAGATTGGGGAGCAAGTTAGTTAAGGGAACAAGTTAGGGTAAGGAACTCAAAGCCAGTTGTCGACAGTAGACGCAAGAGCTAGAGTATAAAGATTATTGGGTGTCGATTGTAGACGCCCCAGATATATTTATTAAGTGTCGACTGTAGACGCTTGGGTGTCGACTGGAGACGCCCCAAGTAAATTTATTTATTAAGTGTCGACTGTAGATGCTTGGGTGTCGATTGGAGACGCCCCACGTAATTAGGTTCCAGGTACGTGGTTAGGTTTAGGGAAAAATCTACCACACTATCAATCTATTTATTGAAGAAAATAAAGAGGAAAATCATCTGGGTAGGGTTGCACCAGCCGTTCGTAAGTTCTTTCTTAAATTGGAACGTAAAGTCCACACTAGAGGCTTAGTAACTACTAGCTAGTTTGTAACTAACTCTGAACTTTATTCCGTTGCACCATTTGTTCGTAAGGCAGAACATAGCTAGTAGGTCGTAAGCTCTCTGTAAAGTAATGCGTAGTCGCATAATATGACGTTTAGCCTCGATGATCCAATAGCAGCCTTCAAATACGTGAGCAGATGTTGTGTTGAAATACTGTGAATTTCAGTTTATCCTTCATTCTTTTGCCTCACGTTACTAACGGTAAAAATAAGTTTCCATTAAATACGATACTTGATCATGAATAGCATAAGTGTTTTTATATGTAAATAACATTCAGAAACTGTATTTGAAATGAAATGAATAAGGATCAATAGATAAATATTGATACAAAAAACCTAAGAAATTACGTTTATTGATTATGACTGATATTTGACATGCACAACATGGACCGATGCACGCAGCGGCGCGCTGTTTAGGATGGGTTCGTGTTAAAGATAGCCGCTAACAAAGTAATCTTTTCACATAATGTTCTCTCTCTTAAAATGTAAGCGAGTGTAAATGTCAACATAATCATATATGTCTAAATAATTTAAGTCTGTCAGGTAAAAGAAGAGCTTATTGATGCAGTTCAGTCTGTCTGATATTTTATTCCATCCGTTACTCCTGATCGGAGGCTGCCGTAAATATTTAGTTTATACGTAGAGTTACGCTTCAACTAAGTTTAATGGTGCAACGCAAAAATATTTAGAAGTGCGTAAGTCGTAACTTAGTGTCCATTTACGTCAAAACTAGGCTAAGTTATAACTTGCGCACAGCTGGTGCAATCGGCCCCTGGACACCTGATGAAAACCCAAACAATAAAAATATCTTAAAATATAGTTCTGTCAACACAAGGACAAAAACTACTTTTTGTAATTTTATGTTCTCACTGTTTTTCTACCGTTGGCTACTTGGTAAAACCCTGCATGCTTTAATATATGAGATAAAAAAAGATGACAAGGTTATTTCAGTAACCTCATGTAGGAGGTTTAGCTGTGGTAGGTAATAATGTGAACACATATGCACAACACATCCACACAAGATGAATACCAACTAAATCAGCCCAATTAACACTGTGTGTGGGTTTCAAAAAGCTTGTTGATCCTATTAAAGAGGTCATGTAGTAAATAATTATCACTTTTTTGATCATAACCAAACCTTTTTTTTTTTTTGTGCCAACAAATCTAATCTAGTTTTACATGACCATTTCCCACTATCTCTCTCTAACCCTTAGAATGAAATTAGAATGAACCTGGTATTTGCTGATTAAGGCTATGTCTATTTTCTTTGTAAACACCCTATTCTACATCAGCATTAGTTATTTATCAAATTAATTTTTTAGATATTCCTATTATTATTAATAGAAATAAAATGACTTGTTTATATCCATCAGTTGTTGATTGGATTTAGAGATGTAGGTGTCACGCTCAAAACTGCGAGTTTGCAGTCAATTGTAAGAAAGAGGCTGGGTTTAAGAGGTCTAAATAAGTCCAGCATACGTCATCAGAGAGATATTTTTCTGAAGATATTGTGATTGTGAAAAAAAAATAAAAAATGTATGTGGATGAATTGTTCACAATAAGATTAATAACATGCATTTACAAAATAGATAGTGTCAATTTTCCTTTCATGCTGACTTTAGCATTTTTCTGACATAGTATAAATATGACCTGCTTTAACTATAATGGAATAACCTAAAATCCACCAGTGACATGAAATGCCCGCAACTGCACTCCACTTTTCTGTAAATTTCCATCTTCATGGCTGAATGGCCCCTCTGATGTAAATAAGATTTATCTAATATTTCAGAAGAAATCTCTCTGTAACGTGAGGTCAGACTATGCTGCATAATGATTTGTCTGGTTCTCCTGTGCTCATTAAAGTCGCTCTTGGAGTTTTACACTTTTCTGCACACCTGACAGGTCATCCATTTTGTTTCATGCCTTCTGTAGCGGAACCTACAAACCTCTTCTCACTAGCATCTATTACACCAGAGGAAACCAAGCTAAAAGTTTGCAAGTCAGAACAAAAATCAATTCAATTACTGGTTGTGACTTATAACTGTGCCTGAGGTGTGTTTTCATCTTCATACCACTACAATTTCCTACTGTATGAATGTCATTGAATGAAATCTCAAACGAAAAAAAACCCCAATGCTAAACAATGCAGAAATGTTGCAGTGTTGTGTGTAACATACCTTGACGCATTAGAGCTGCGACACCAAACCATAAACTATTCAACAGTGTGAAGTTGTTCTGAACCACTTCAGATGAGGGGTTGCAGGGGTGAGGGTTATACCATTCGTACGGTGTGAACCTGTCGAGAATCAAAGAAAACAGACTTTACAACACAGAGGACACAGAGGTGTTTGAGAGGCTGCATGTTTGGCAAGAACAGCTAAAAATGTTTTCTTCTTGCCAACAGGGTATCAATAACTGCTAGGAACGAAGGTTAATAAACATCTCATTTTATGGGAAAACTTTTCAGTGTTCTAATCTGTCCAGTTAGGTCGAAGTCCATAGTAATCGATTGTCGAGTTCACGCGCATAGTTTTAGTACCTATGATGACTTCGACCGAAAACAGGATGTAAATACAGGTATGTGCGCTGGCTGAAATAACATCATTTTTATTCATATCTTTCACATCTACTGCAGTCAGATTCACCCGTGTTCACTCTGAAGGAATCACTCACATTGGCTGTGCACTTGTAATGACACATCAAGGATGTTAAGAGGCTAAAAGCAGGTTTAAAACTTGCCCCATTGAAGTCAACAGGGTGCAAATTTTAAAAAGAGGATAACATGGTGTAGGCAACACCGATTTTTGTCGTTGTTCTCTGTATTGACAGCACTCCAAATTTACAAAAAAATGAGCTCAATGTTAAAATTGACCGGAGTTCTCCTTTAATTATATTTTCAATAATTAAGTTTATCATTTGAATAATATAATTTTATAATTAATCACACTAATTTTACATTAAATTGACAGACCTATAAATGATATTTTTTGTACATTTTGACATTAATTAAATTAAAATGTTCATAAATAAGCACAGAAGTTTCTTTTCTTTTCCAGCTCTCCCTTCGTTTTGCTAACTGGACAGATTAGAACACTGAAAAGTTTTCCCATAAAATGAGATGTTTATTAACCTTCGTTCCTAGCAGTTATTGATACCCTGTTGGCAAGAAGAAAACATTTTTAGCTGTTCTTGCCAAACATGCAGCCGGAGTTCTCCTTTAATATAATAAAAAATGATCAATTCAATTCTGAAGTTCTTGTAAATTTTTTTATTGATTTTGTCTGCTTCTATATTTGAACAAATTTAATGTTAAATAGCTGTTTTTATTCCTGTGAGAATTCACAGAAAACATTATTTATAGGGCTGTCAATTTAATATTTAAAGTTAGTGTGATTAATTATAAAATAAAATAATTCATATATTAATTATTACAATTATAAGATTCATTATTAAAAACTAAATAATTCCATAAAGTGCATTTTGTCAACATGTTGTTGTAATGCTTATTCATTGCTTTTGTTTTCCACGATTAATTAATCGCCAAATCGTATAATGTATACAATTTTTAATCAACTGACAACCCTTATTATTTAAGATGACCAGATTAACCTGACTACTAGACTAAACCAATAAAAGTCCCTATACGGTAGCAGTTAGACATTCACTTTTTACACTTTTACAGTGCTGGAAACCAGAAAAGGAAACAACTGGGAGACATTTCAGTTTGACAGACATTATGATTACACAAGAGCGTCTGAAAGACACATCCTCCCTTTTACCACTCATAAATTGGGTCATTTATAAAACTCCCATGGTGAATCGATGCCTGATCAGAACATGTCACAAGACTCATTAGTCATGCCTCACGGTGTGTAGACGCTCACTCTATAGACTGCTGTTTGTCTGCTATCAAAGCAGCCAAATTTCAAGATCACAGTTTAAAAGGCCTCCAGCAGACAACAAATGGGTCACCCAGTGCACATGAACCACACTAACACCGAGACCCCACCAGATGTCCATTAACAGAGTCTGAGTGGACGGTGTTTTTATTGACCATTTGCATTTTAATTGAAGCAATCAATCATCTGGCTCTGATGAGGTAGCATAGCTCTCTTGATATTATTTTTAGGTAGATGTGGACAGTTGCCCGGGGCTAAGGATTATGAACTGGGTTTCAATACAGACGCAACCTTGTGCTCACTCATACAAAATACAAAACATTACCAACTGAGAAAGTGCATTATGCATTTGGGGAAAAAGTGGATCTGGACAAACATGGCTGAAATTTTTACATCATTAATCTACTGTATAATCCGACAGCAATATAATAAAGTCTGGACGCTGTGTTTATTACTTATTGATCTGTTTCAAGATCAAATCAGCATTTTGATTCTGGTATCTCACAAGCGCAATGATATATCATGAGAAAAATACAATGCTTTAAATGCACTCCCACAAAGAAACGTGATATCTGTTTTACATTTTAAATCAGACTGAAGTCGAGAGTGAAAAAACATCTTGAAAGCTTCAAAGAGAGATGTACGATGTTCCCTTCAGATGCAGATAACAGCAATATCATTCAAATGACAGCCTGATAATGCGTCTCCTCATGTTATGTCAAACTATAAAACATCTGAAAGACATTTTTGAACAATTGGGTCAGTGTTCCTAGATCTGAAACTCAATCTGCACATTTGTTTTGCTATATTTCCAAGATGCAGAAGTAATGTTTGTGTTAAACCGAGAACTTCATCCATACCTGGCTATCACAAAAAGCACGCAGCTCACTCCAAGACAGGCCAGCAGGACGTACATCCAGATATCCGGGGTGAGGGGGTTGAGGAAGGAGAACACCCCTGGATTGGTGCCATTTGGTTTTCGGTACAATATGCTGATGCCCAAGGTCATGAAGGGTTTGGAGAAGTCGATAACTTTCTCTCTGACATAAGTGATGGTCAGCGGAGCCACAGCCAGGTCAGCTATCTGGTTAAGGGGACAAGAAGAGGTTTACAAGGCGATGGGAACTTGTACTGCTGGAAAAAAATGCAGATACTGTAGATGCAGTTAATATTAAGAGTTCAATCACTAAGATAAAAACAAGTGACGCCTGCGGAGACGGATCCCACAACAGGGCTTTGATGAAAAATGACTGGCTGTTTGAAGCTTCCTGTTGTTTTATGAAGTTTATTTAAACTTTAGATGTGCAAAAAGGCTCTTTTGTAGATTGTCAGTACTTCTACCATACTGACAAATAAATGAGTTATGAAGACACTGGGGGTTGGCAAAGTATTAAGAAAAAATATTGACATAAAACAGCCAGATGAAAGCACAAATGCCCCTTTCCTTGAAAAAAAAAAAACATAACGATTTTAATTATCATTAAAGTAGTAGTTTTAATGAACCTGCACCTTGATGTTTTGTATACACAATTGTAGTCTCCCTATCAAAACTTTTGGACTACTTAAACATAATTCTCAGCTCTGCTAAATTGCCTGAGATGAGCCAAGTTACAAAAACATCCATTACAAGCTGAAATATCTTGGTTAATCAGTTGTCAAAGACAGTCTGGTTTTAGTCTCTAAATAGTGTGATATAAACTGAAATATGATAGGGTGGAAAAGCAGAAGATCATCTACAAAGACTGCATTTGGATGATATGATAAAAAATACCCTTTGTGGGAGATCACTCACATGGTCGATTAGTTCCCGAACCATGCCGTTCCATTCGCCTTTTTCATTCTGAGCTCCATATTTGCCGTCAGAAACCAGCTTGACCTCATAGGTGAATCCCAGGATGTTAGAGAGCTCCTTTAGCAGATCTAGACAGTAGCCTTCAAAGCGATCGTTCCCAAATAGCACCTTGTCAGACTTCTTAAACATAACGTAGGGGTTTTCCTGTTCACAAGATAAATTCACATGTAGGTCAGATGTCACAGAGGCAAAGTTAGCGGAGTTGAGATGAACTGCTCAAAATTAGTCATTTTGCAAAGTGTGCAGTCTACTTTTTGGAGTGTTTGAGTGAATTTATAATGGCTGTCGAAAAAACAACAATAAAATAAAATAAAATAAATGGAAAATATATATTAGTATATATTTCGTTTTTCATTTGGTGGACCAGTGAAACTATTCACAGGCAACTACATCTGACCAACTAAAAATAATTGTGATCTCTGAATAGATTTTTAAGATAACATGGAATTACAACTTTTTTTAAAACTGATTGGATTCTTACCAGGATTGTGGTGACGATAAGCGTTCTGTTAGCCAGAGAGTCTGTGATGTTTTTACTCTCTTTAACCTCAGTCACGTTGAGGCCTGTATAAGAGTTCCACACTCCAATCTAACAATACAATATAGAAATGACAAGGCATGAAGCACATGAGTCTCTGTTTCTGAGCACATGAGATAACAGTGAAAGAAGGACATACTTTATCACTGTAGACTCATTAAATAGGTCAGGAAAAGGAAAAAACTAAATGAAAGAAAATAAAAAAAATCTAGTCTTAATTCACTGAATCCATCGGACTGTAAAACACTCTTTCCCTGCTCAATAAAACCCAGTAAAATCCTTCCTTGTTTAATGCATGCACTACGAATTATGAATGATTTTTATGAATGATTCAAAATCTCTCTTTTTTTACCTTAAAACAATAATATAATCATTCCTAATATTTCTTTCAGTGATTTATTTACAGAGTTACACATCTGTCCAATAAAATAGAAGCTCATAAATACACCATCTTAAGTGCATCACTTTTCACTTTTGGTAGCCATGTTGAATTGATGTTGTCATAAATAAAAAACACAACATATAAAGATGGAGGTATGAGAAAGGGTCAAAAAGAAGTATGAGAAAGGGTCGATGGTTATCAGACATGTTGATTTGGATGCAACATCACACCATAAATGCTATAAATGTCTTGTAAAGTTCTGTGCACTGTAACATGTATGTTCTGTGTTCCCCCCTTCGTTATGTTTCCTTTTGGTTTAGTCCTGTGACCTAGTTTTCCCCAGTCAAATTAGTCATTTCATTCACCTGTTCCTTGTCATTAACTCATCAGCTCCCTTTGTTTGCCCATGCATTTATACCCTGTGTTCTCCCTCAGTCTTTGTCTGTTCTCGTTAATGTTAAGTTGTGTTTAAGTGAGTGTCTCCTGAGTTTTTTTTTATTAAATACTGTTATTCCTCTTCATCGTGCTTTTCACTATGCCACGTACTGTAACATGCACTGTATCAGAAGGTTAAATAGTTCTCTTGAAATAAAAGTTTGAGCCTTTAGTAATCTACTACTTAATAAACAAATATATATATATATATATATATATATATATATATATATATATATATATATATATATACTGTATATGTGTATGTATCTATATTTATAGAGCTCTAGAATATTCAGTATCATTTCAAGATGAGGACAAGTAGGTTTATACTACTGCTGTATTTCCCCAGGTCAATGAAGCAGAAAAAAGTTCTTTCCAACGTTTCAACAATTGATGAAGCTTTTCTGTTATCTCCACTGCTATTCCGGTTAATGGACTTCAAATATGAATATGAAATATTAACACAACAAGCATAAGAAGATTGAAAATGTGTAAAGATGTGAAGATATCAGAGCCTCAGAGTGCTTTAAACTTTTGAGGCGTCACAGCTTCTATAAAAAATCTATATTTTTAAATGACAATATATAATCAGAAAGTACATTAATGGGAGTTTTTTTTTTAAGTTTCTCCTAGGAAAACATTACAATTTTTATCAAATGTAAAGATTTTATATAACTGTTATTGTTATTATTGTTGTTATTTTTATTTATTTATTTATTTTATATTTGTATTGTTTGTTTGTAGAGATAATTTGATATACAAATAATTAAAATAATATTGTGGTTATGATTATTTTAAATGTATTACTCCTGAGTTTGATATGAATACTGCCTTTGATGCTGCTAGATAGATAGCTAGATAGCTAGATAGCTAGATAGATAGATAGATAGATAGATAGATAGATAGATATAGACAGAATACTGCCTTTGATGCTGCTAGATAGATAGCTAGATAGATAGATAGATAGATATAGACAGATGGACAGACAGACAAATATCTTATGTTACAAAAGAAGGTATTACCCAATTACCTGACAGCATAGCTCTTATTTAGACTAGAAAATACGTTACAGGAATCAAATTATCCTTGATCTTATGAGATAAAATGTTTCAGAAATCAACAAGAATTTATTACCTAATAAATAATGTGTAATAAAATCAGCCCATCTAATTCTAAGGATCAGAGAGATAGTATAAGTGGCTTGAAAATCTAAATTAAACCAATTTGACTAACATTATACAGGATCTTAAAAAAAAAAAGAAGAAGAGAAAAGTATGACATTACTCCTTTAAAACAGGATGTCAGCAGTAAAAGATTTAAACCGCTTGATGGAGGGCTTGCCTTTCTCTGTTCAACAAACCCTTTGTTAACACAAGCCTAATCTAGTCTATGTTTATGTATGGCACTTGTCACACAGCTCATATGAGTCTGAAATGAGCGACTTATTCAAATGAACTTTGAAAGTAGATTACAGCTGCTCTCTAAATATCTGCCTGTGGATTCATGCACATTTTTCTGCGCGCCTGAGCAGGCTTTTATGGAGATGCGTTACTTACTGAGGCGCGAAGCATTGTGGAAAAAAAGTGTGTATTTTACTGTGCTGGATATTGAGGATGGTGATTTAACTGTCATAGCTAAAACTGGCAGACATTATTCATCTCAGCAAGACAGTCTGGCTGAAGTGACTGGCAGCGATCTCTTTCGATAAGGAAGTGAAGGGATTTCTGCAGGGAGAGGGAAGCTGATGAAAGGGCACTTGGTTTACTGAAGGAAAGGAAATCCAAGCTCTCCACAGGTCTTAATCACAAACTCATGGAATGAAACCAAGACTGGAACAAACCTTTGTCCATAATTTAGTAGGTCGTGATGCACCATCAGCCACTCGCTTTTAGAAAGAATTGAAGAGTTGTGTAATCAGCATGGGAGCAACCAGGTCAAAACAAATGATCTGGCTTATAAATATGTCTGCTTTCAAAACAACATATTCAGTTTAATTTAATCCATACACGAAATACATTAAGACACTTGGCTCAAGGTTTCCATTCACTCCGCTAATAGCAGCAGTCTCTCTTCAGGGTCCAGCTGAGCTGACTCACCTTCGCCGTGCCGTCCTCCTTGAGGCTGATGAGGTCTAAGTTGAACTCTTTCCGCAGACCATCAGTCTTGTTAAGAACTATCCGTCCAGTCAAACCATCCCACTGGGCCTGAGGCACAAAAACAGTATACAATGAGAATGATGCACAACATTGTTTTTACTCCTGTGTTTTTCAATCATAGCCGTAATGATATATTATGTAGCCTCAGGGAATGTGCGTCTGTAAACCCCATAAAAAAACCAAGAGCATTTTGCTGGTCAATTAAATTTTAGTTGAATGGACTATTGTGCAGAGTCTGAACGGAAACACTTGGATCATGTGCTTCAGGTTTGCCTAAATGATGAATAAAACAGTACATTACTGTAAAAAAAGCAGCACTTGCTCTGATATGTAGTAAAACAGCAATATTTAAATGTAGCATAAGTAATTCATTCATTCATTAACCATTTCAGCTGTGTCCGACTCTTCTATGGGCCACCTCTCGCAATATGCAATGATTTTTCCAGGGTAGGTTGCCAAGTCTTTCCTCAACCCTCCCCATTACATGGCTTGGGACTCACACACACATTCAATATCTACGGACAATTTATCGACTCGATTCACCTATACTGCATGTTTTTGGATTGTGGGGGAAACAGGAGCACCCGGAGGAAACCCACACTGACACAGAGAGAACATGCAAAGTCCAAATAGAAAGGGGAAGAACCGGGGACCTCCTATACCCACTGAGCCGCAACATACAGCATTTCAAGCCAAGTAACTGTCAGTATGTTAGATTTCATTGTTTTCATTCATGTGCCTGTTTCTTGTGTTTCTTTTCTGTTTAGTCTTGTTAATCCCCTTGTTAGTTTCCTTGGTTTCTGATTAATTACACCTGTGCCTTATTTAGTTCCCTTGCTTCTGTGTATATATACTTCCTGTTTTGTTCAGTTCACTGTCGGTTATCATCTTTACTTTAAGTGTGTTTAAGCTAGTTTTCCAGTGTATTGTCCTGTGCTCTCCTGCATTCTGGTTTGCTTTTTAAAGACTTCTGAATTAGTACTTCCTCAAGCATGTTGACTAGAACACACCAAGATTGTGACAGTAACAATGCCTTCCTTTGTAATTTTTAGATTTATGGTCACAATTTTATTTATAATAAATCAAATCATACACTACCATTCAAATGTTTGCTGTCTGTAAGATTATTTTGACTGTTTTTGAAATAAGTCTTTTATGCTCACCATTTATTTATCAAAAATACAATAAAAACTTTACCATTGAAAAATATGATTTAAAATACTGTTTTCAGTTTTTCTACATTAAAAGACCAGCTTTTACTTTAAATATTTTGTAACATATTATAAATTACTTTACCTGAATAAAAGTATTCATTTAAAAAGTAATAATATATAACAAAATATTAAATATTTAAGTATTAAAGTGTGTATGATTTAAAACAAGTGTACAGTAGATTTTACACTTACATTTTGTGTATCTTAGAGGTTCAAAGTTTATAAAAATGTGTACTTTTCATACTAACTTTCTTACGGCAAGATTACCCATTTTTAATAATCTTAAAATGTTTTAGTGTTTGAGGATGTTTTGTATTGATTTTAGCAAGTGTTACAGAGCTTTTTCATTTACTGTTACATTTTATCACAGGCCACCACAACAATTATGGTCATTATGAATGGAAGATCAGACATATACTTTTAGTTTAATGGCATAGTTCTCGATTAAGTTTAAAAATATATTTTTTAAATATATATATTTTTTAATACATTTAATTCACACATAAGCTGTTTGAGGCAAAATTTCAAATCTTTAGGCTAAATTTTCTGAATAAATGACAAGTGCCCTTCCTTACACTACACATGGTCAGGCCTGACTGCATTTTTTCCCAAAAAGCAAGAACATCAAGCTGGTGTACCGTCATTTCATTTCCCCTAGCTTTGTTGTGCAAAAAAATGAGAGAAAGCAATCCCAGAATTCAATCAGCTGAGGCAACTAAGGAAGAGTAATAGCCCTGCTCAAGCTCTTTGATAAGTGGGTGGGATATCAGGAAAAAACACTTCTATTATCAAGGTTGCTGTGTTTCTCAGAGCACATCTCAAAACAAGAGGCTGGCCTTCAACATGTCACCAGACTTGTTCAGGGGGATACAGCTTACTATTCCGCAGGACACCTGGAGACTTGATGCTGACCTCGATGTGAACCATTTCCACCATTGCAGGGAACTGTAATAGAGCCAATGGAGACAAGGGGTGCACTGCATTCTAATTCTGAAAGTGATTTCAATGATATAGTTTCTTTGTGCCATTATTGTTATAGTTGTGGTGTGGACTATTCTTTTATATTTAGAACGAATTTGGAACTATAACTTTATCATTATCGTTATAGTCCTTGGTGTGAACGTGTCTTTACTGTCATGTTCACCGAACTGCAGTGGTGGTTATAACAATGGTTGACTGACTAGTCAAATTAAATGTCTCTACTTTCTAGGGTGAGAAAGAAAGAATGACAGTAGGTGTTTTAAGTACTTTTCAAACCTGGAAATAAAACAAGGTTTTTGAGACATTTAAAACAAAGGAATGAAAAAAACTTTATGAGAAATATTTCAGATTCTGCACTGTTTCTAGGCCACTAACCAAACAAATAAGCAAGTTTGTCACTTTGGAATAAACCAAATACTAAGAAATTCTGAAATAAAAAAAAATCACAATATTTATTTATTGATTTAGTCAAATTGCTCTGTTGATAATACGATTTTTTATCAACAGAACAATTTGATAAAATTGTGAACAATCAGTGCTTGTATTCCAAAGAAGAAAAAAAAATGGAATTTTTCTTCTTTGGAATACACGCACTGATTGTTCACAATAAGACCAGGAATGTGCATATCTTATAAACTTGCTTTAATCTGTGTAACTTTAAAGTGTAACTCGAAAAATCACTAACATGTACTGCATAATTTGATAATGACAACACTAACTTTCCTTATTGGTTTTGAGAAGCAGAGGGTGGTGACCCTAATGGGACCACAAACATTTTTGGTGCCGAAAATAACATAATGATACTTATTTTTCACTTCAACCCTACAATTTGGCCCCAAGCAGGGATAAATACTGTGAAAACCTCCCCTAAATGTGTCACCAGAGCTGTGGGTCTTATATTGTAGTGCCGTTATGTCAGAATGGCTTTGCCAAGTCCTATGCAGTGTAATATAATCAAAGCTCCTTAAATGGAGTGTAAAAACTTTTTTTTTTTTTGCTACAGTACAGGAGCTACACAATTTAAAATTATATGGCACATAATACTTTCTGTTAGTTATTTCCTCATAAAATGCAGCTCATAAGCAAAACCGCACTGTTCTGCATCTCCTGCTCAATGGGTCAACATAAACAAATACTACATTTAAAGCTGTTCAGCCTTCTGTCACAGTTGATTAGTTGCACCAAAATTCCCATTACTGTACTTAAGTGAGTGAAAATGACTTAAATGGACAGGACAAGCAAGAAAAAGAATAAATGAAATGAAGAGGGTTTTTATTTGTCCTGGCAATCTATTAAAAGCCCTCCAGCATGGCTGCTTCTGCTGTTAAAGTGAAGAATTTAAACGGCTACAGCACATACGCAGTTCACAGAGTGATGTGTTTTTGTATCCTACAACATTTTGAATATTAAAAATTTTCTAGCTCAGTGTCTGTAGAGAGGCCTCTTACAACAGTGTTTTATGGCTTTAATGGTGCTGTGATACAGAGTTTATGGGTCGTTAAAATATAGCATCTGGACTCATTAGCAGTTCATCATGGTGTTGGCATGAACAGAAAAATAACTCTACAACTCAAAACAACCCTAATTAGACACTTACACACACTTAAAGCAAAAGTGCATCATTTTTCAGATGCTCAATACTTTCTCCATTCCCAGTTGAACATGTGGAAATTACTATACGTAAGCCATTTAAAGGTTCATTTCCCTCAAAAGTGTAAACACTGTAGCTCTGTGGAGCAACACTGGCTCACCAAACGGCAAGAGTTTGGGGGTGGAGCTACCTGTTTTTTGATCAACAAAAGATGGCGAAAAAGTACCGGAAACCCATTCCTTTTCTCCTGTGGGCAGGGGTGTCCAAACCTGCTCCTGGTGGGCCGCTGTCCTGCAAAGTATATTCCCAACTTACCTCAACACACTTGCTTGGAAGTTTCTAGTATGCCTAGTAAGACCTTGATTCGCTGGTTCAGGTGTGTTTAATTGGGGTTAGAGCTCAACTCTGCAGGACAGTGGCCCTCGAGGAGCAGGAATGGACCTGCCTGCCATAGGGGAATTGATTTTTAACAATAACTTATAAACCATTAAAGAACTACTATAAGCTACGAGGTTGTTTATAGATGGTATTTGCTTCTGTATAGCCATCAGCCCACATTATTTCAATTATTTTTTAAACAATAATTTTCAGCAGTGGAATTCCTGGTGAAAAACTACATTACCCATGATTCCAAGGAATCTCAAGCAATGAGAGAATCGCTTTGCGAAAGACGCAGTAGAGTCAGTCTCCCTACGCTCTCAAACTACTACATTTATGTGCTTATACAATACACACAAAAGATTGTTTCTATATACAATCACCTTCTTTAAATCAATACTTTTATCCTTCTCTTATTTTTTACTTTGAAATAATTTGTTTTTAATTTCCCTCAATAACACCATTAAGTACACAGTCTTGTACTTTTGTCTTTTTGTAAGTTTTTGCTTCAAATCAATGCTTATAATGTTGTGATTCACCTCGTAGCTGGTTGGTTTCGTTTATGGCTTATAATTCTTAAACAAAGACTTTAAAAATCCCTATGGGAAAAATTTATAGAAAAAATACTTCGGTAACCAATGCTGCTGAAATAGTGGGCGGGCACTGTTGCACTCTATAGAACTGACACACTTCAACCTATAGTATGAGTTTGGGGGTGAAGCTATCTGTTTTTCTGGAAGACGAAGGAAATGTTCCAGAAGCCTGTTTGAGAACAGCCATTATGTTTCCAATTTCATTTGGTGACACTAATGGTGCAGAAATTACACTCTTCAGCTTTAAAAATGTAAACCACATTTCCATCACCCAAACCACACATCTCTTCAAAAACCCTCTAAAGACATGTCAACCAACCAAATGTCAGCAAATCCAAATGTACGAAATGAATAACAGGCAGTGTGATTTCCTCATGAAACATGAGGAAATCACATCTTTAAACATCTTTAAAGGAACACGTCCCCCAGAGCTAGTCCATTCATTCCCTTTTCATCTCCGTGCATGCCGTAACTCTGTCTGACGCACCCACTGCTAGCCTAGCTTAGCACAAAGACTGGAGATAAATGGCTCCAGCTAGCATACTGCTCCCAATAAGTCACAAAATAATGGCAACATTTTCCTATTTACATGTTGTGATGTATATGACGTGGATCTCACATGTGTCTCATTCTCTCACAACTCTTTACGTTCATATAAGACTTCATTTAACTAATTTAAGGCTGCTCTGATGAGGATACTGAGGATACTTGACAAAACGGACAGTTTGGCATCACTGTGTTATTGTTCAAGCACAAGAGAGAACTCGAATGTGGCGAGCTGTCTGTGCGTATTCTTTCCAGTTTAACGCGTTAAAAATATTTAACGCAATTAAGTTTAAGTTCTGTACTTTTTCTTTTTCTGGCATTGCCGCTCTGTGAATAAGGTGCAAACTGAGTACCGAGGGTTTGAAGTACAAACCGACACGGCAGACTCAAACAGGGAAACAAATTCACTCTCTGTACCACTTATCATTGCTGGGCCGCCCCTTCCCTAATGCAATGTGGCACTACTCATTTTTAAAAACACCCAAAAAGCCTCTTCCATTTCAAAAGCCAGGAACACTCTGACTGCCGAGTCACTATGCAAGTGGAATTGAAAGCATATCTAAAAATGACACTGAAAGGCCTATTCCGAACAAGCTTTCGTTCCCCTAGACAGCCATTTTGAGCTATCACAGGCATCGCTTTTTGAGTTCTCAGAGTGGATGGACACACACCCCACACTCAAACATGAAGGAGAAGTGTTATGACCCCTCAGTTCAAAGGCGAGAGCATCCAGCAGTGATCTGGGACTTAAAAAAAGATCAAAACGCAAAAGTACTAGCATCCATTTTCAGGCACCTCTGCCCTGAAAACATGTTTTTCATTTACAAATACATTTTTATGTAACCTACGGATCAAAAATCTAAGGAAAAGTTGTTTAAAGTCTAAAAGAGTACAAAAAGACTGTCTGATAAATATTCCACCATTAAGCAGTATTCACACATTCAGTGATCATACAGTGATCTACCAAATTAACTATTTTTCAACATGAGTGGTAGCGACTGTTGCAAACATGATATGTGCATGGCTATCAACGCAACTAAAGGTTTGACTTCATACAAATGAGTAACAATGCAATGTTGCAACTACTATAAGGAGTGACACTGAAGCTCTTAAAATTTATCCCCTTTGAGATATTGTCATTTTCACCGTTCTCTACGATTTATTTGTAACCACATAAAGGGATATAATTAGTGCTGTCAATCGATTAAAAAAATTAACTAGATTAATCACACATTTTTTTCTGTGATTAATTGCGATTAATCACAATTAAAAATAGTTTTTTTTAATATATTTTATAATGTAATAACTTCACAGTTAATCTCCAAATTAATGTAGAAACAACATAAAGACAGTATATTTTAAATACTTGTTTAAAGGCATCTTTTTAGGCCAGTATCACTGATACAAATACAGCTAGTGATGTCTTGGTGAAAATCCCCCCCCCCCCCATTTTAAACATTAATTATAGCCATTCAACATGACAGTGTAATTGACAGTGTAATTTTTTACATTTGTTGGGCTTCAAAAAATATAACAACTTAAAACAATCCTCACATAAACCCATAATAAATGTCATATTTACAGTTGCCCTTCCTCATCTAACAGGTAGAAAATATGAATCCTTATTAAAGCTACAAAAGTTCTTTAGTCAAGAGCAGTGAGTGATTTTTTTCTGTTCCCTTTGTTCTTGGATTAACTTTACGGACAGACAGAATTAGTGGCTGCTGTCACTTTAAGACCTGTCGCTGCTGCACATGACGTGGATCTCACACGCGTCTCATTCTCTCACAACTCTTTACGTTCATATAAGACTTCATTTAACTAATTTAAGGCTGCTCTTATGAGGATACTGAGGTTACTTGACAAAACGGACAGTTGGCATCACTGTGTTATTGTTCAAGCACAAGAGAGAACTCGAATGTGGCGAGCTGTCTGTGCGTATTCTTTCCAGTTTAACGCGTTAAAAATATTTAACGCAATTAACGCAGCCCTAGTTAACAGCCCTTGATATAATAAATAAAATGATGCATGAAAAAACATATCAGAAATTGTCATAATTCAGAGTTTGATTCATGCATTAATAACTGCTCATCTTCTTAATGATATGATTCATTATGCACTGCTGCAATTTCTATACACTTCCGTTCAAAAGTTTGGAGTCAGTAAGATTTTTTAATGCTTTTGAAAGAAGTCTCTTTTGATCAAAAACAAATTATTTTTACAATTTAAAATAACCTTTCTTTTTTTAATATATTTTAAACTGTAATTTATTTATGTGATGGCAATGCTGCCATTACTCCAGTCTTCAGTGTCACATGATACTTCAGAAATCATTCTAATGTGCTGATTTGGTGAAACATTTCTTCTTATTATTATTATCAATGTGGAAAACAGTTGTGCCGCTATATTTTTTCTTTCTTTTAAACCCCAAACCTTTTTTATGGTAGTGTATGCGTTTTAGCAGCATGAAAACTTATTCCTTGACAAAATAAAACTCAATTTTTATAATTTTAACTTGATTTAATTGTAATCACTGTTTCTTGGAAAGTTAAAAATAAAATGTCCATAATCGCATACAATTAAAATCAAGTTTACGATTCAAATCAATTGAATGTGTTTTGCTACATAAAGGACAATATTCTCACCTCTTTAAACAAGTTCATGAAGCGCGGGCCATACCTCCAGGGTTTGTGTCTGTGGCACTGTAGGGAGCTCACTGTCATCTGTGTGGCCCGCTGAGACGCGACAGCAACCATGAACACTGCGTCATACATGAGAGCAGCCTCGGTCTGTGGAAGGAGGGAAGAATTTACCAACAAAACATGCTCTAAATATAATCAAACTTCACATGAATGCATTAATATACACGCAGAAAGTGTTTTTGTTTACCATTCATTCAATATTGAACGTTACGTAATGGCATTTAAGTTTAATTTCCTTTCCATCTGATCACAGGAAAAGAGCTCCTCCCCTGTCCCCTGCCGCACACCTTATGTTTCTCTGGGTATTATTCAGTGCTAAAATGTGACCTGGATGGTAAAAATAGATTTGAATAAATCTCTGGATGCTTTCTGCTTTAAGCTCTTCATGCATGTCTAATGAGGCTGAGTGTGCTAGCAGTATACACTGCCTTCTGGAGGACGGGTAGATTAGTCAACAGCGGTAAGTCTTAATCCTAGTTATTCTAACTGTGAAGGATGTGCTTATAAGAAGTTAGGGACTGGTTTTAGTTCTGGTCTATATGTAAATGAGGATTTTGAGCAGTGCGATTGGCTCGTTTTACTGTGCGTTCACACAGTCAGTGTTTGGGATCGACAACTGTTTTTACTGAGAGGTTTGACTCTGAATTGACCTATAGGTAAGCCCTGCCCCCCTTAGGTAGCGAACTCAGACAAACAAACAGAGTTGCTAACTGTCATTCAGTGACAGCTGTCAGTGTGAAAACCTTGTCCCAAGATGTTTTTGATAAATTTTGGACACAGAAGCCACCTCTCGTCGAGGGGCATTCATGTGGGACTTAAATATGCCATTGAGAGATATTTAAAAGATTTTAAAATAAATATGGTGGATAACAAGATTAATTTGAAAGCGAGGGTTTACAGATCACAATGCAAGCAGGAGAAGCCTCATGTTACGGTCGTCACGATCGCAGACGACAACATCCAGGATCAACACTGTTCATGTACCGCAGGATAAGATTAAATTAATTTACATTTAACCAGTTTAATATGGAGAGGCACTGAATTGTAGACCAGTCTGTACATGATGTAAGAACAGTCAGCTATTTAGGTTTGTACATTAGCATGGACTCACTAACTTTAATTTTAACTTAATGAGAGAAATTAACGTTTTCATCTTCATTGGGATTGGGGTTGAATCCTTAAGGAACCAGGTTACTGCGTCCACATCATTGAATTAATACACAGCAGACATTTTGCACTGTCTTGTTTGGGTTTAGGAAACGGAATAAAATAAATTCAATTGCCCATCCTCTCAGGATACCTGGAATCAGTGTTACAATGACTCCAGGCACATCGTTTTACTATTTTTGTAGCATAAACACCATCAAACTGATGAGAGCTTCTTCAATATTTCTCCAATGTTTCTCTATGGCAGGAACCTCTGAAACCTAAAGATGAGTTCCGGTCCCCATGCAACTGATACTCAACTGCCATTGGCTCATCTGTGTTCGAGGGGAGTAGCTTTACAATAGGTCAATTGTCCTTTTTATGCAACATCTTACATCTTACTTAGAATTCTGTCAGTATGAACTCATGAACTCATAAGACAAGACTTGACTCCCAGAATTTGATTGCGAGTGCAGAAAATTCAAAAAAGCAAACTGTATTAGTACTCTAGAACAGGACTGAGCATGACAGCAGAGCGATCCTCACAGTCATAATGCCACTCATCAATCCACTCTCAGGTTTGGGCGGTGCCAGCTGGCGCTCCATGGACCACTTCTGGATCACGGAAGCCACATACGGATCATCTAGATTCAGGAGGCGGAAGGCAGTCATGTTGACGCCACTGTAGCGGTATTGCTCAAGATCCAAAGCAAACAGATCCTGCAAGACAACAAGAGTTTGTTCAGATTTAGCTTTAAGAGCTGTGCAAACTTTGCACAAGATATAACCTCTTCATGCCATTACATGCGTTTCTTTGTCATAAGAGATGAAATGGTCCATTTTGATTGTGGTGCAGCCTTAAGCTCTTGTTAGGAGTCCATAAATCTTGGTTGTGCAAAACTCTGGAAGAATTGTCTTCCTTTAAATTCATAAGGTGGAATTTGGATTGAATTGGCCACAACCCACAGGAAGTAGAATTGGAATTTAAATAGCAGAAAGCTGAATTTACTGAATTCAACAGGTAATGTTATAATTTATTTCTATGATGGCAAAGCTGAATTTTCAGCATCATTACTCCAGTCTTCAGTGATTCTTCAGAAAACATTCTAATATGCTGATTTGGTGCTCAAGAAACATTTCTTATAATTATTGTCAATGTTGAAAACAGTTGTGCTGCTTAATATTTGGTGTAAACTGTACGGTAATACATTTGTCAGGATTCTTTGATGAATGGAAAGCTCAAAAACAGAGAAATCTTTTGTAACGATGTAAAAGTATTTAATGTAAAGTCAATTTAATGTGTCTTTGCTGAATAAAAGTATTCATTTCTTTAAAAAAAACCCTTTATAACACTAAACTTTTAAATGGTAGCATATCTGCTAGCCCATCTGTCAGGCCTTTTTGTCAAGGCCTTCAGACTTTTTAAACTTATTTAAACTTTCTGATAAGGTTTCCAAGCCATAATTCAAAGTTTGTCTTGATGACTTTCCTTTTCTAGTTATAAGTTCATCCCTAAATTAAATTTCACTCTGATCTTTTAAAACCTTTTTTAACATTAGCACAAAGCTTAGGATTGTGCGCTACCATTTCAGTTTCATGTGTCAATGAGTGAACTCAGTGAACACTGTCAAACATAAATCAGAATGAATATTATACAGCCTGACATAAGACAGTTGATGTCACAAAGGGTGTATAAGGTAAGTCAAGATGTCAGTGGGGTTTTATCATACAATCTGACAAGTAACAATTATAAGAAACAGCAGAAAATCACTTCGCCTGCTCATCATCTAATGCAATGAAAAGAGCTCTTATTAATAGCAAGCAGGGAGCTTTCAGACTCACCAAAGTAGTGAAGAAGAAATGATAATACTCTGTCATCATACCCATCGACATCAGCTGTGGGGGGAGAAACACAACAAAAGATGTTTTTTGGGAAGAATCCAGAAGAAAACGAAAGCAAAGATGGATTGAGTGTGAAATAAGACGATTTCAGCAGCATTCAGAAATACAGGCAGCATTGCACATATTGCAATGCTGAAATACAGGCAGAAATACAGGCAGCATGGCACATATTGAATTACATGTCTGCTTTAAAGTACAGCTCTGAGAACCTGCTGGGTCACAGCATGCAAGAGCACTTGACTCTCATTTTCAATCCACTTCAATCTGCGCAACATTGAGTTCAACAAAAGTTCAAAACGAGAATTTATTGAAAGGATGATGCACCTGTTTGAGAAGCTCGGCGGCTACTTGGTAGGAGCAGTCGAAGATGACGTAAAACTCTTTTTCTTTCTTCATCTCCTTTAGCAGGGGGCGACTGTCACCTCCTCCCGTCGCCAGCTGGCGGATTCTGATCTTCAGGTTGTTTTTGGACGGAGCTTTGATCAGTTCCTGCATACGCATTAATCCTTGAAAAAACAGAACACAAACAAAGTGATCGAAGGTGGGGAGCAATGGAAGAGAAACAAACTCATCACGAGCTGCAGTGATTACACTTTTGATTTCCCTTGTGTTATAGCAGATGTTTACAGAGACCATAAATTGGGACTCATTTATTCCGTTGATACATAACAATCAGATGCATTTGGGGCTTCACTTTAATAAAAACACTCAGTCTATAGTAGCGAAAAGTAATGCATTAAACCGCAGCAGGTCAAAAAGTGATCTAAAGGTTGAACAGACCTGGGAAAAGCAAGGGCCACTGCAGAAAATGACAGATTCAGTCAGTGTTATTAGTTAATAAGGATCCTCTATGTTATTTTCACTAGAATATGATTGCATCTCTCTAATGATTCCAACAGACTTGATAATAGTAAAAAGCAGTGAACATAGTAAAGTTTTTTAAATTTAAGATTTTCATCTAATTTTTATATGTATTTATTTTTTTCAGCTGTATTTCAGTTAATAGTTTTAGTTAACAATAATAACACTGATACAGATGAGCAAACTATTAAGCGGCTATCTTGCAGATCACTAAATTAAGTGTAATTCTTGTGCATTAAAATGTGACAACAGTGATTGAATACAGATGGTTAAAGACAGACTTCCTTCTCATGCATATTACTTTAATAACCAGACAAGCTCAGATTCAGGGGTTCATCTCTCAAGTTCAGAGTGCTCTTGGATGAGACTAAACAACCTGTTTTCATTTCTGATGACGCTGGTATTGTTTGTATTTTTGTCTATAATCTCATGATGGCTTTATTAGATCATCACAGCGTTTGGTACGTCTTTAAAATAGCTTTTATTAATTATCTCTGTATGGTAACCGAAACTTATAGGGATTCAAATTGGATTAAAAATCAAAACCCACATTTCTTAAATTTTTTGATATTTTGAAGAAAATATCTCCCATGCAGGCTCAGGGGGAAAGTCAATAAAAGTGGTGGAAGACTAATATTAGGGACATGAATTTCTTATAAAGGCTGTGCAACTAAATTCAGTGACATGGATAAAGAAATATGTCGGCCATAATAACAGTTTTGGGCAACAAAAATTCCTTTGATGCTCAGTTAAAAAAAAACTAAAAAACTTTTAGTTCCAGGCAAGTTATTTGCCTTGATTTAGTCTTGGCCATATAATAACGTACTTCCAAGCAATGATAAGATCATAAATCATGCTATCAAAGCATAGAGACAGAAAGTTGTGTGTAATTTGTGTTTTCAAACAGATGGGATGGGCACACAGGAATCCAAGACAAATCACACTACAGCTGAGATGGTGTGATGTGTAAATACAAGGGTAATTTGAGCTGGCATCTGTTCCCTGAGCTCTCCTAATGATTTCGATCTAAGTTACTGGCTATGAATCAGACACACTAATCATTTTGAAACTGGTCAATTGACACAATTTCTATCTGGTGAAAGCAAGTTGTTACAAAGACATTGGCTACAGAGTCAGCATGTTCATTTTAAGCTGTAGAAATAGAAGTGTTTGCAGGGCAATTTTCCATTTTTTATTATTATTATTATTTACTTGTGGTTGTTTTTCTAGTTTGTCTGCATTTGATTTGCTCTCCAGATTAGTTTGATGCCATCAGGGGAACACTTGAAGTGTGTTGGTGAACTATAGCATTATAGCAATTTGCATATTACGCATTATGCTGCAGTTGCATGTGCAACTATTTAGGAGTAACTTGATTGTGTGGTGATATTGGTGCTATGATATTTTTTATAGGTTAGTATTTCCCCAACTGCATGTCTTTGATTACATCAAAACAGAAGTAATCTCAGAGGCTGAGAAAGTTATTACATTTTGATTTGATGAAAAAGTTTAAATGATACATTTTTGATAAAATATGTACAATATTGACAATTTATTAAAAATGCTGTCAGTCACCCTTAATGTCATGTTGATTTCAAGTGTTTCATATCTACAGTTATTGTTTGATTCTTGAAGGTGATCTTCAGAGTGAGTAATCAACACTTTTTATCACCTCTTTGAGAGAAATAATAATAATTATAAATCTGAACAACCATTCCAATCATGATATTTCTTCAGTCTGCTGACACATGAGCCAAGGCCTATGAAATACATGTCTGTAATCAGCAGGAAACAACATGGGAGGAGATCAATATTCAGTCAATATTTCACTGTTTTCAAAACCATTTTAGTTTAGAAAAGGTCACAGAAGTCAAAATATATAGAAAATGAAATATGGTATTGAAATAATGCTGTCAAAAGGAAATTAAACTGATAAGGGCAAAGGCGACCTAGAAAAAACAAAAGAAGACTTCCCAAATGAAATCATGCATTAAACATGCCAATGCCACATATGAAATGTTTCATCACTGTGCATTTCAATGCAGGAATTTAAAGTGCCCCTATTATGCTATTTTAAAGGTCCCTAATTAAGTTTTGAAGGTCTCCTGCAATAGGTTTACATGCATTGCAGCATCACCTTTTTTCAGTTCGATCAAGGATTTGGTATCTCTAAACCAACCAATCCAAGAGCCTATTGTGCTCTGATTGGTCAGATGGCTCAGTCTGTTGTGATGGGTCTACCGCTTACAGCGAGTGTCGGAAACAAAACGCCATATAAAAATACTATATCTAACATTAACAAAATAGAAAACTCCTTATATTAAAAAATTGTAAGTAGACACAAAAATGTCTAAAATTCATGAGGGGATCCCTGCTGAAAAGACCAGTTTAAACCACAAGGCATTTGCAAACTGGTTTATGCTGGTTTCATATTGGTTTATAATTGTTCACCAACAAAACTTGACCAGCATGGCCTGAAGAGGATACCATTATTCCGTGCTTGGGAACCAGCATTCAAAACATATGATGGTGATAAGCAATGCTAGGGTTACTGTTGAATTCAGTTTGAATTCCCATTTGTTTTAAATATAATAGAATGTAAATATATGTGGACATCAGTCACTCTTTCCAGCAGAAAAAGAGTGAAAATTTTCAGTATAAATGTTGTGGCCTGCAGTGTCCCATTTTAAAGCACAAAGCTGTGAAGATCCCATTGAAGATCACAAAACCTCAAAAAGCACATTGAGCTGCCCTTCAAATATCCTTTTGTCTCCTCTTTCTAAACCATAACTGTCACTCACCTGTGCTGTCTTCATAAACCACAGTAACACACTTCCATTTGAAGAAAATAACAATGTCCAGGATAGCCCTGCTTATGGAGGTGTACTCAGGGTAGAGGTTGATGTAAAAATTGTCTTTATTGTCCACAGATGGGTGTTTCCATCGTGTCTGGATGTGTGGCACCTCTAGAGCATTGCAAATGGATTGGACGGCACTGACCGAGGAGCTGTGAGAGGGGCCGAAGACCGCCGCAACCCCCAGGGCCAGCTGGTCACATACTGAGAGAAGAAAAAATGGAGAGACAGAGAACAGACAGGGAACAGAAAAACAGGTGACATGAAAAAATGTGTATTAGAAACAAAAAAGAGGAAAAAACAGAACAAAGCATGTACATAATAAAAGCAATAGTCTGGCCTTTTCAGTTCTGGGTTATCATTAAATTAGCTTATAATGGCAATTTCCATGAAAATGGTATAATTTCAATATTTAAGTATTAGAGTCACAAATACCATGTTTTTGTTGTATCAGATACATTAAATACATAAAATTAACAAAGTAGCTAATTTTACACATTTGCCCCTTAAAATGGTTATTTTGGCGTGTCCTTCATCAGAGGTATTGACCTTCTCAACTGTATCCAGCAATTTAAAATAATTATAACATAATATATTGAATTAACATTAAATTAACAATAAAATATAATAAATATAATATTATAAATCTAAACTACAAACCATTAAAAGTACATGTATACATTTGATTTAATATATTCCACTTAGCAAATTTCAAAGAATAAAATAGTCAAATAAATTCAAAATCAAATCAATCAAAAAAAGAGTCATACCCCTTCGGGAGGCTTCAAAGCTGTCAAAGAGGTTTACTCTCTGGATGTCGTAGGTCAACGTGGTGTTTGGCATCAAGGTTCTGTTTCGGTTGATACTTGTAACAGCAAATTTAAAGGCGAGTTCATCCATACTGACGGGTTCATTCTCCCGCGTCTCAAAGATTCCCCCTTTAACCAAAATAAAGAGTGCTAAGCAACAAGTAAGTAAGTAAGGAGTCTGATTAATCTCATTTGTACTGTAGATTTCCAAATATGTTAAAAGTAAAATACATTTAAAAATTAGTACAATGTATGAATACAATTAAAGAATGCCCTGGTAATGCATAAATCCCATTAAAATCTAAATTTTAATAGTGCTAGTGCTAGTGCTAAATACAAGCCAAAGCAGAAGTTATTTAAAGTTATTTTAAAACACATTTAAAAAACAGAGCCTAGTTAAATTTACAAATAAAAAGAAAATTAATCTCCAGGTAATGGATTAATTCCAGTTCCACACTAATTCAAAAGCAGTTACAAACAATAGTGCCAAGCTAAAAAAACACAATCCAGTTTTTGTTACAGTTCCTTAAAAACCAGTGTCTAGCTAAACGTACAAAAATAATATAAAAAATAAATAAATAAAACCAGTGCCCTGGAAATGGATACATTTCAGGTCCATACTAATTTAAAAAAATTATAAACAATAGTGCCAAGCTAATGTTAAATACAAATCAAATCCAAGTTAATGATAAAGTATATTGAAATAATTGAGTCCAGCTCTTGAAACTCTAGATGACGTAGGCTGATAAGTCCTTAACTCAATCTGCTTGCAACAACATTCGCTATAGGGCGCAGCTGATTGGTTCCTGCTGTATCAGTAGCCAATAAGCTCGCAGCTCAACCTTCAAATACTTGGTCAGCATTTGCTGTAGCATTTGCAGCGTGCTTTTACAAACCCCCTACCTTCCCCAGCTCCACCTGTATAGACCTTCTACAGGTAAATAATGAACGCTACGTTGTAAAGCAGCAGCATGTCATATATGTATTAGCAGTAGCAAGTCCTTTACTTTCTCTGCAGCAGAAATAACAGCAGCAGTGTAGCAGATCTATTCCGCCAATACCAAACATATTAACATTGTCATATCCATTACCAACAGTCAGATAGTCATGAAACCATCTGTTAGATACCCATTTAGACAAAATTAACCTTCCCAAAAATTACCCATCCAAGCACATCCCAGCAAAAGTTGTCTAAAACAGGCTAATGCACACATTTATTTTGACAAATCATATTTTTGTCCTGTCTGTTTACACTTATCAAAGATATAACTTCACTATTTTTACATTATCTTGCCAAGATGAGCCTTTAAACAAAAAGTTCACCTTTAGTGAAAAATAATAAGAATAATAAGAAATGGTACAACGATGCTAAGACACATGTAAAGAATATACAATTTGGCTCAGGTATAGTCAATGGTTTTTTCAAACAGCTGACAAAGTTCATAGTCTGTTCTAGATTATCTTTTTCCCATCCAGACCACATTGACGCTTGGCACACGTTATCAATTTAGGATTGCAAACTGAGGATCCAGGCAGAAGTCTTGCTGGACTGCTCTGTATTACCATCCCTTGAGTGATGGTCACTTTTTTCAATTAAATAAACAACATCAGTAAACAGTCTGTAATAAAATGAAGAACAAACAAATCATTTACAAGCAAAGGAACAAAGAGTGTGAGTTTTTCAGTATATCTAACTGTAGAGGTTTATTAAAGTTACAAAAGCAGTGAGCTTTTCTTGACAATTTTGCTGTTTGATTATTATTAAGAACATAAAAGAGAGTGACAAATGCATTATCTTAATAATTCATAAAAAAAAACAGAGTGCAATAGCTGTTTTACTTCTGCTCTTGAATAATTCCAAGTCTGATCTAAATGTCAATACCAAGTATGTGATATAATTCGCTAAACAGGTTACACCAGGTCATTCAGAAATTCCATAACATTTAGAAAATCTGAAATGGCAAATCATGCAGATTTAGCTGCTTAAGAAATTTGGACTAATTGGCCAACACTGCGTTTGACCTTTAACACGCCATTTTTAAATCACTTCCCTTGCTGGCAGTGAAGTTTATTCTCACAATTGCATGAGGTTAATCAACATCATCTCTTCTCAATGATCATATGCAAATCGCACAATCATCGAGATCAAAACAAATTGTTCACACCTTAATCAGCAAATAATCATGATCAAAACATCAGACTTTGTTACTGAATATGCCAATCAAGAATCTATTTAACTTGGTAGGGTGCAAAGCCAACATTGCGTAAATGTGTGGACTAAAGGCCATTGCACACTGAGTCCGAAATTTTCGTATGCGTTTTTTCGTGTTCGTCAGCCTTAAAATTCGTCACGCACAGAAACCTTGCACACTGAGTCCGATGCGTATTTATTAAACCTTTGCGGAAAAAAACGCAAAAAATACAAAATGGATTCGTCAAGCAGTGAGGATGAATTTGTTGCCCTTTCTTCTTAAAAAGAGAAAGAAAAAAAGAAAGAGGAAATATTGGGTCCATCCAATCCTGAGATTGCGCTGAGAGGAAGGAGAGTTTCACCTCCTTATCAAGGAGTTGCGAAATTATCCCAAACGATTCAAAATTTACCTCAGAATGTCAGTGGAACAGTTTGATGCTTTGCTAGCGATACTGGAGCCACATATTAAAAAGAAGACCACCAATTTCCGTGAACCAATCGATCCTGAACAGAGACTGACAGTATGTCTATGGACGGACACACACACACACACCGGCGGAAGCGCTGGGCAGACAGAACAGCTGTATACAGGTTATATTTTATTCAGTGTCTTTGTAAGCCGCATTTTGTTTTTCATACAGTACTTGTGCTGTGAGACGAATAGTGTATCAACTTGTCAGACGTCATTCTGGATTTTGTCGTTCGCTTGTACGGTGGCTCTGAATTAAAAAAAAAACCTCTCAAAACACTGGCTGTGGATGCGAAAAACGCAGAAAATCGAACCCAATCCGAATTTTTTTTAACGGACGAAAGTTTCGTAGACAGTGTGCAAGCGTGATTGACATAACGTGAGGTCGATTTTTTTTTTTAACGTGCGAAAATTTCGGATGCGAATTTCGGACTCAGTGTGCAATGACCTTAAGTAGCCAAGACTTGCATTGGAGTGTATCTCCACAATTATGCATGAACATCTGTTAGCAAGAGCATTGTCATGACACATTACTTGTAATGCTGGAGATACTAAAACTACACAACATGCAAATACAATGCAACGGCGAGATCCGCATGGAGGACATCCACCTGAGATCGGGCTCTATTCATAGACGGCCAGCAAACAGGTCTCAGGAGGAAATAATGGGCCATTAACTCACCAATAAACAGCCAACCTCCAACAGTGAAAGTGACAGATTGGCTCTTTAATGAAAAGACTGTGAATGAAGATAAGAGTAATTAAATGGAAATGTTCATGTGTGTGAGATGAAGCTCATCAGAGTGCAGATACGAGCTTCTACCAAACTCGGTCTCAGTGGCTTGTTTTGGCTTTTTGAAAGCTGAGTTGGAATGAGCAAAGCCAAAAAGTCCTGCTGTGGATAACACTGTCTGATGTTCAGATAGTCCCTCGAGGAAAGAGCGCAGCCCGAGCTCTCCACACAGGGAGAAAGGAGAGGAGATTTCGTCTGTGAAAAACTGATTGCTTTCATATAGAGGGAGATGGTCAGACTGTGTCCGACTGGAAGGCCGGAGATGAAAATGAAGCCTGAGGCTTTTCTAGACGAGGCAGATGCACTAACATGAAGGAGAGTTGATAACAATGAGTCTGGCAGCAAACAAGTCTCGGTTAGTTTTTTACGAAGTTTCGGATCTGTGTTTTTGCTATGTTTATTTACTCTGAATATTTCAGCTGACTGAAAAGTCTGATCCCTCATTGATCTTTTATTACCTGGAAACACCAAATCAATCTAGCTTCAAATTTCCTTTGATTGACACGTTAAGAGTCAGCCATTTGGAACCAAATAGATTTCCAGTGTCTTTAAGACATAGCATTAGATTAGAGTGGAATGAAAAAGCAGACAGAATGGCATATAGACACTTGTGTATGTGTGCGTAGGCACAGTGATGGTTACTTGAGCATGCTTAATGCTTTATTTCTATTCATTGGAAAATGGTCCCCAAGGGATGTCCAAAGCCTCTGCGGCTCACCTTGGAGGACGCAACTTTAATTAATTTCTTTTTTTATCATGTTTGTGCCATTCAATGCATTTTGACCTTGCAATAAACATTATAAGTTATAAAATAAAGTTATAAGCTTTGGATCAATATGCTTGTAGGAGTAGAGCTTTGCATATTTTTATGATTAATCGGAAAAAAAGAAAAAATATTTTATTGTCTTTTATACATTATGTTCTTTACAAAGTGTTAACTTACAAACGTTACACTATAAAACCAAAAATATGTTTGGACACAGTTTGGAAGCAGGACAATTCAAATCACTCAAGAGAGTATGCAAGTGATGGACCCAGCCTATGTCTGATCTACAAACTACGTGTCACAAAAACCAAACACCACGAGAAGTGGTACAGACAGGAAGTAAGGAAATAAACATGATGACACACAAGACACAAGTCCTTTTCACGCAGGACTGGATTTCTTCTTGTCAAAATGATAGCCCGCAAGAAGCCTGCGATCCAAGTTGTCTGTGCGCTGATTTGCAGGGGGAAAAAATATGAAGGAGAGAATGGTTGCTTGCAGAAGCCATGCTTGCTGATGTTCTGGTCAGACTCCTTTCCCTTGCCCTGTATCTTGCTCTCTCATTGGCTGTAGGTCGTCAGCAGTAATTTCCAGACAAAACACATTTCACACTGCAGACAGGTCCAGATATTTAGCTTTTGTAAAGTAAAGAGTTACAGATTAAGAATACAACTGTCAAACGTAAGCTCGCAGCACCTGAGAAGCCCCGTGGTGAGGAGCAGAGAGTTCGCTCAGAGTTGGAGTAAATCACTCCGCAGAAGTAGCAGTGCTTCGCCTTCTGAGAATATAGTTCCCTGTCTGTATACGGTTAGAAGATGGCTGTGTCTCATGTGACCTTGTTATTTGTACACGCTGTGACTATATAAATCACAACATGTAAATAGGAAAATCTTTGCGTTATTTTGTCACTTATTGGGAGCAGTATGCTAGCTGGAGCCATTTACCTCCAGTCTTTGTGCTAAGCTAGGCTAGCGGTGGGTGCGTCAGACAGAGTTATGAAAAGGGTATGGACTTATCTAACTCTGGGGGATACGGTGAATAAGCTAAAGTCCCAAAAAGTCAGCATGTTCCTTTAAAAAAAGCAACTTTTTAAACAAAAAGCTGAGAAAATCGCTTTTTTGAACCAGAACGGATTCAGAACATAACACAGATTTATGTTAGATAGACTTTCGAGTAGATCGAATTCATCACCACCCACAAAGCTTTAAAGTCGTTATCCTTGGGTCGACATTTCATTTGGTAATGTTAGGCAGTTTATATGCTGTTTAATGTTTGATGATCACGATGTTTTCCATTTACGTAAGCAATCTTCTATCTGCTTCTTCACCTGTGTTTTGATCCGGAGATTCTGTACTAGAAGATGTGTAATAGCGCCCCCTACCATATAACGGTGAAAACATAGATAGCCGGACAATTCAGTAAATGGTGGGGAAAGAGTAAAGTAGATTTGAAGAAAATTCCTAAGTACACTACCAGTGGACTAACCTACACAAAAAATCAGATCAGTTAGGTATATCTGTTTTTTTATAAATCAATATTTTCAGACAATGTAAGTTTATAAGACAGTATGTAAAACTATGTGAAAAAAAATATTTAATAGGCTACTCAATCAAAACTACAAGCCAACTATACTTAGAGTACTTCATTATACTTTTAAGTATATCTCGATCAAAAGAATGAGTACAAGTATTGGCCAAATATACTTTTTCTGTCAGTATAAATCAAGTATACTTAAAAGTGCAATTTTAAGTATATTTCTGAGAAGTACATAAAAAGTAAGACTAAAAGTATACTTTCTTATTTTTTTAGTTTAAAAGAAGTATACTAATAGCATACTTCAATAAACTTCTTTTTCGTTAGGGTGTATTTCTTACATTTTTCAAATGTGTTTTCCCCCCACTACTTTAAAGTGGTGGCAAAGCTTCTCCATACAGACCCGAATAATCGATCGTGAATTTCGTTACTGATTATTAGCTGTTTTATCCAATAGTATTCAGCTGCAGATCCACAGTGCCATATGTCACAGCAGGATCAGGCCAGCACGCTCATTGATATTTTATCACTGCCCTAGTTCAATCTATAGTCTGTCAGACAATATACAGCACATCCTCCTCAAAGTATTCTCACAGTGGACAATTTATTAATGCAGTTCATGGTACTTTAATGTAGAACATGTCCTACCTTCCAGATTGTGACATACGCAGTATGCAGTGCCTTCTCTCTAGCTTTGATCAACAGACAGTTCAAAGGCTCCCAGAGTTGGTAAGCAATTGGTAAGGTTTTAGCAAGCAACACAAACTCCAGTGGTTGGCAAAAAGTATGGACTAAAAGTAGTAGTTTCTGCTATAGATCATTTTTTCAATCTTTTACCACTGATTTGACCCCCAAATAGCCTATGCAAGGGACCTTAAATTTAAAGTCAAAAATCAAAATGGACAGTTCTGTGCAAGCTGTCTTAAAAAGGCAGCTTTATAAGTTAATGTATAAAGACCCAATTTATACTGTGAAAAATTAATAATATTAATATTAGATATATGTGTAAAATAATATTTGGAAATTATTATTTTTTATCAACCTACATCACTAATCACCTAAACTACTCACTATAGTACTGTATTGTTAAATGATTTGAATAATTTTTTATACATTTTATTATTTATTCATTTATTATTTAATTTATAAATGTATTAGTTTTAATAATTGTATGTATTTTAATCATTTGCTTTATCAAGATTGAAGATATCAAAGATATACCAAAGATATCAAAGTACAGAAAGACTAAAAGAAACTTTTAAAGGCCTAATTTGACTGTCAACGAACCCTTGAGTGGAAATATTTGCTTCAGTTTTTTTTTTCATTAAAATTCTTCACACATGAACAAAAATGGTGCAGAGGTTAGGCAGTATTTACATTTAAATTGATGTAAATTAGCTGAATTATGGGTAATTGTCGCCATTCCCAGACTGTGTTCCTGGATGCATTGTCTTTTTGCCTTTTAGCTCACAAATCCTTTGTGCCTCTTTCTTATTTTTGCACATGTATTCATTCTCATTTCCCTCAGGAACTGGTGGACAAAGGAAACCAGTCTTTTCATTCATAAAATAGAGGAGATTTTCAGCTAATAGCTGTAATATATACCCTGATGAAGCATGTGTGCAATTATAGTCAATTGCTAAGATTTCTCAACTTTTCTTAACATTTGACCAAAATTAACACCTCAAAGGCCTTTTGGAGATTATGTCTGAATGCAGCCCTGAAATGCTGCTGGGTTTTTTCCCCTCCAAATATTGAGCTCAATGAACTTTAGAATATTAAACTCTGAGACAACAAAACAAAATGTCACTGAAAGTGACGTAAAGGCTGCATCTAAAACACTCTCTGAATACGTACTTTTTTACGTACTTACTTTTTGACCATTATTTTTTAATTATGAATCCCGTCACAACATTTGTCATGTTGTCATTGTCATGTGACCTACAGCATCAGTTTTGCTGCTTCACTGTCATTTACAAATCCTCTCCTGTGGGACTGGATGTGCACTTTAAAATCGGTAAAGGTCATTTTTGCCTACTGTTTTATACTGTTAATTCGGACATACTACTCTTTTCACTACTATATAGTTGTGAAGTATGCATATTTGGATGCAGCCCGAGTCTTTTGATGCACAATAAGCAGATGATTGTGCATGCATAAGTGTTTAGTGACTGTTTTGAGTGCATCTGACCTTGTAGTGCCATGAAGGATCTCAAACTTTGCTCTGTGCGTTCAGCCGGTACTGAACGGTTTTTCATTTTCCTCTGGATCATTCCGGGAGATGTTCAGTTGAGGCTTTTCAATGCTACATATCAGTCAGCTCTAACTATATATCATTGTCCTCAACCACGCTGCTTATATTCTGACAGAACACTCTGCACAACGATACAGTAAGAATGGATCAGAATGGATGTGTTTTCATCCAGCATTGTTTTGTTTTTTGGCAAAAGAACAACCAAATTCAGCAGTTTATAAAAGCAAATATTTCACAAACGCAGAGGGTAGAACTGGGCTGATTTATATAATGTACTGTTAGTATGATTAAAATCAATATTTAATGTTGATGAGTTTCCCTTTCCTCCACTTAATGTAATTATTCAAATTTGAGTCAGACCAGTATAATTAGTCATGGAGAGTTCAAGTTAAAGGTGCACTTAGTAAATTTTTGATCAATTTAATCATCACGGTTGTATTGGACACCTAGTGTGATTACAAACTGCTAAACTGTTTATCTCTTTTTGATCCTTTTCGTCTGTTTATCTCGGTCTCATGCTGCATTGCACTGTGACCGCTAGCTGTCACACTGTGGTTTGGATGATCAAAGAGGCATTTCGTGTGCCATGGATTGTTTCATCATTCTAGTAAAAACAGCCAATTTGGATATTTAATTTTTCCAATTGATTTGCTTGTTTTGTTTAGAGCACTGGCTGAAAAAACGAACGTAAATTACATGACACGTCTCGTGATCTTAACATGGCAGGTGTCAGGGATTGTGCCGGTATAATACACACACAGATTACGATAATTAAGCAGTCTTTTTAATAAATCCACAGGTTAATCCAGAGTAAGAGTAGCGAAACACATCCAACATAGACGAGACCCGACAAGAACTTGGTTCTACCCATCGGTTACTGATTAAGTGGAGGCAGATCCGAATGACCAGAGAGAAGTCTGATGTTTCACCGGAAGATTGAATGATCACAAATTTAAAAAAAAAAATTGAATTGTTCATAATACGATCAATAACATAAAATACACTGGGAATTTTTTTTTGTTGTAGATTTTATGGATTTACTTGCATGTAAATGGCAAGTAACATTAAATTAAACATGAAATTGTTAAGCAGAAAGACTGAAAAATGTTCTTTTCTTGTAAAAAGTCCTTTAAAGTCCCCCTGTAGTTAAAAATTGTATCCCTTAAAACTGGGAACTTTAAAAATGCACATTTGTACAATATGTAAAACTTTTAGCTTAAACTTTTTATTAAAAGCTGTTGAGTGCACCTTTAAATTACTTAATTTATATAATACTTTGTCATATTACTTTCGTTCAACAATTTGCTGCATACTGTGGCTTGTAAGATGAAAGGCTTGTATCATATTCCTCATTGGTAAGTCATTTTGGATAAAAGCATCTATGAATAAATGTAATGTACACAGTTCTTAATTAATCAAAAAAAGATCATGCGAACCTTCTAATGCACAAATGAGCAACAACCAATGCAAGCATGCACACGTACAAACACATACACAAACCTGCACATAAGCCACTGCTGAATATCATCTCGGACACAGTCTTTGTCTTTCTGTCTCTGACCTTCTTTTCAACATTTCGGTCACTGATGTAGGCTATTCCACACACTCCTTATAAAGACATCACAATGATTTCTGCAAACACACAGGCCAAATGCATCATCGAAGAAAAAAGCTTCTCTCTCATTCAAATTCATGAAATCTTGTTCAAACACATCCCTTCTGACAAACACAGGAAAACACAAAGGGATAAGGAGTCAGCATGCATACCAATGCTTTAGCAGAGAAAGAGCGAGAGACATTAGCTATTCTCCTCTCTCCGCCACTGTGATCGAACCCTTCGATTTTCTCATGGGGATCATCCTAAACGCTCGAGTTCATTCACTGTTACTTTAAGCTCAATCTATAAGAGGTTTATTAACAGTAAGTATTTTTTGATGCAAATATTTACAGCCAACTTTATTTGTTAATTAATTGACAAATACTTTGCAGAGTGTTCCAATAGATGCACAGAGGCATGCAAACCATCTCCTAATTCACCATATCCGTACAGACTTTTAGGGAAATTCTGCTGACCGTCAAAGAGCAGCGCCATTTCACAGTCCTGAACATACATCTGAGGCCACGTGGATCCAAATCTAAAAGGATTAATTTCCACTCATGGCCTGTGAAATACTTCCATCAGCACTGCACATTTCCTCAGTCAACACTGTGATATATACAAATCATTCATTTATTAAACTTTTGGTAACACTTTACTTAAAATCTTTATATATAATGCAGTATAAAATATTAATTATGCACTGAGGGAGGCAAACAGCCAAATTGTTTACATTGTTTTTTTCTCCTGCTTCAAGTTAATAAAACATTTTTTTAAATTTTTGACTACAGACACAGGTCTTAGCACCTAATTAGCTGGGAGAGCATGGCGAGTGCTCTGATTAATGCATTAATTATGCATTGTAATAATGCATTGTATGGTCTCATGAATAATTGTAACCACAGTTATAATACACTACAATACGGATCTATTCCTTTAGAAAGCATAATGCATTAAACACATGGCAAACAACAAATTTCAGATGTTACAAGGAATCTGCCAATATTATAATGCATTATGCCTTTGGTTACAATTATTTATGAAAAGCTATAATGCATTATAACAAACATTATAAATACCTTTATAATGCAAAGGCTTTAAGTAAAGTATTATCAAACTTATATTTCTTCTCTGAATAAAGAGGGATATTTTGGGAATATTTAATTTAATTTTTATCAATCAATAAATTCCACTAGAAACAAACGTTGTTGTATTATTTTAATTTAATACTGTGAAGCTGCTTTGATACAATCTGTATTGTGAAAAGCGCTATACAACTATACTTGACTTGACTTAAAGGGATACAATTAATATAGAGGCAAATGAAAATGAGTTGTTTTAAAAAGCAAACCTTAAAAATTTTGTTTCCTTATGTATCATCCAACATCTATTTTTAATCTTTGCTCATCATATGTGAAACAGAAACTATAGCTGTACACTGTCATACAATGTTGACAAGAACATTTGTGAAAAGCCAAGGAATGTCAGTGTATCAACTATGGCTCACTGTTATGCAAACTAATCCCACCATTATTGCATGTCTCCAGTGGTGCGCTTTATAACATGCCAATCATAACATTCAGATGACAGATGGCAGGTGGATGCACCTGTATTTTTGAAAGCACATAGGGACAGTGTCTCCAGCCTGATATACAATGTCCTATCCAATTCATGTGTATGCATAAGGGTGTGTATATCTAATAATAAGATTCATTGCTTCAGTGCACATCCATCTTAAAGACAGAACACTGTGTGTTCAAGGCGACAAAACATCTGTAAACCTACAATATCTGATACACTTTGACAAATGACTCAGATAACAAGGTGTGCTCCACACATGGTGTGCTCTAAACAAGTCCCCTCCAGGACAGAACTGATGAAATACCCGTGGAATCAATAGGGCAGTTCGGAGGTTACATCAGGGGGCTAAAATAACTTTTTCATTCTGCTCTACACACAAGTATACATCCTGGGAAAAATGACCAACATTAAGAGTGGATCGTTGCAGTAAACCTAAATTGAGATCATTTCATTGTAGTTTATATATGGATGGATGGATGGATGATGCATGCTTTTTTTTTCTTTTTTTTACATCAACACTGTAGGTTGACATATACAGAAAGAGAAAGTGTTTGTAAACCTTTTGTTTTAACTAATTCATTTTAAATGGTCCCGTGGTGTGCCTATATCAGACTACAGTTTGACTGTTATCTAAAAATGAATAATAACTTTAATAAATTAATAATTAATTTAATAAATTATTAGTACTATTTATATGTATGTGTTTGAGTAAAAATTACATTTTTGTTTTATTCTATTAACTACTGGCAACATTTCTTCCAAATTTTAAGAAAAAACTGCATTTATTTGCAGAAAAATGGCAACTGGTTCAAATCGCAAAAAAAGACGCCATGTTTTCGGACCTCGAATAATGCAAAAAAGTGTATTCATTTTTAAACAACACAATACTAATGTCTTAACTTAAGAAATTAATATTTGGTTTAAACCCTGATTTACAATCACAGCTTTTGCAATATCTACCAGTCTTGCACATTGCTGTTTGGTGACTTTAATGCCACTCCTGGCACAAATATTAAAGCAGCTTGGCTTTGTTTGATGGCTTGTGACCTTCCATTTTTCTCTTGATCACATTCCAGAGGTTTTCAGTGGGGTTCAGGTGTGTAAATTGGGCTGGCCATGACAAGGTCTTGGTCTGGTGGTCCTTCATCCACACTTTTATTGGCCTGGCTGTGTGGCAAGGAGCATTGTCCCGTGGGAAAAAACAATCCTTCGAGCTGGGGAATATTGTCCGAGCAGAAGGGAGCAATTTTGTTCTACCAGGATAACCTTGTACAACATTTCTTCCAAATTTCAAGTAAAAACATTGTCTTTATGAAGGATGCATGACTCAAGCCACTTCATAAAGACAATGTTTTTACTTGAAATTTGGAAGAAATGTTGTCAGTAGTTTAAAAAATTATATATATATATATATATATATATATATATATATATATATATATATATATATAAACTTTTTTTTACTTAAACACAAATATTAAATCCAGAGAAACTGCTAATTTTGCAGTGGTCTCTTAATTTTTCCAGAACTATATATAGGCTATTATACAGAGTATTTCCAGCTCTGTTTCACAATCTATCCCACAGAAGCAATACGCCAAGCTTTCTGTTTCAACTGAAGTCCCATCTTTTGGAGAGGAGCATCTAATCAAGTCTTGAGTAGGAAAGAGGATTAATGTAGGTTGTTAAAACTGCTTTGGGGATTTACTGTGCTGCCAAAGTCAGACAGCAGCAATCATCATACAGTACTGTTCTCTGTGTGACTACAACAGGCTTTATCTCAATAACACATAGAGGGCAGCCAGTTATCAAATCTCTCAAATCACATTTTAGTGATGATGACGGTTTAATATTAAACATAGGCCTAATACTTTCAAGATGGCCCATCAACGACACTTCTTATGTCAGGAAAGGTCAACCATCACATACAGAACAAAGGACTTTGAGAAACCTATCTTTGTTAATGATTTCATCCCAATTTGTATAAAGTTTTAAAGTCTGAATTCTGGAAAAAACATTATTATTGTAGCTATATGACAATGTTGATAATTTCAATGAATACGTAGGCTATTTCTATATACATGCATATTCAGATACAACTGCACAATACTTTTAGAGAGGTCACAAAAATAAATAGAAGATGAAGATATTTTGAAGCGATAACAAAACACTTTCACAAGTCGATTAAGCAGTGACCGTGACAAAAAAAGACCCACGGTGCCGAACACCGAAAGTTTATAGATTAATAAGTAACTGCAGGTGACAAAGTTACAACAATAAACGTGACATGATAGACAATCACTTACCGATTCGTATGACCTGCTGGTCACTAAGGTAAAACTTTGACATCAAGTAAAAAAGGAAAAATAACAGTCTTTTGCGCTTATCCATGGCTTTGTGATCAAAATTGGTGAAAATAAAAAACTTCATGTCATAAAACTGGATTCAGGGAATCGTAGCGCGCGCTCATCAACCATTCACCTCCCATCGCGCGCAATGGAAACAGCTCCTCGAAAAAGCCAGTTATTGCCTCAAAAACAACACATTATCATCCTTTACCGGAAAATCCACGATGTAATAGAGTCTTCAAGAAATTTCAGGTAAGATTTTGTGCTGATATCCTCCGTTCATCGCTTCAAATACTTGTAGCACACCGCACGCGCACTATGAGGATAGTAAAGTGCGCGCGCCACTGGCAGACACATGATCCAGACGCAGGATTAAAGCAAAATTTGCTCAGCGTTTTGGCTTTCTTCACGGTGTTATCTCCTTTTTTAAGCCCGCACAGACTTTTTTCCAGGGTCTTAAATTATTTCCCCCTCCAAATAGCCACATTGAGACAATCCGTTTGAGGTAACTGGATGCTGTCATCATCATGGAAGTTAAATAGTTGCTCTCATTCACTTCATGTTCAAAAAAATATGTATGAGAGTCCTCAGAATTATAGTGACGATGTTTTGTTCGCACGAAATGTTTTGAACCGATTCTTGATTGACTCAGTCGAAACGATTCGATAAGCGTTTGTAGAACACTCGACGGAAAGGAATGACTTTGTTTAGGAGCAATACTGTGAAAAATGGAACACATATGTTAATCATATTAATATTTATTATTACTATTATGATCTTCTTAATAATAATAATAATAATAATAATATGTTAGTAATAATATTGTTCGCCCATTACTAACTAAAATGTTGGAACAGTAATCACAACATTTGACATAATCTACATAATTGTGAAAACGTAGTGAAAATTATCAAAAATCAAACGTAATACAACTGGAAATACTTAAATGACTTGAATTTGGTCTTGTTCATTGGAACGAACCGATTCGGAATTGGACCAAAAGCTGACTTGCTTTTTGCCAAATGGTGGAGCAACGCCATCTGTTGGGCAAATCTTATAACAGCCCCTTATGGCTAAGGAAGAAGCTGTAGATAGATGTTATTTGACAAAATTAAACATGAAATTAAACCTTATTATAATGCGAAGTCTTCAGTTTCTGGGCTTGTGGTACACATTAAAGTATACTTTCTGTCTTTATTTTCCGTATTTATAAGTGAATTTAAAAAAGACAATGTTTAATTAAAGGGATAGTTCACCCAAAAAAAGTAAATGTTGTCATTACTTACTCACCCTCAAGTTGTTCCAAACCCGTATGAGTGTCTTTCTTCTGTAGAACACAAAAGAAGATATTAAAATAAAAGAATATTGGTTCTCCAGAGAGTTAATGGCACATATTGACTTCAATAGGAAAAAATAATACTATGGAATTCAATGGGAGCGGTCTAGTTACCAACATTCTTTAAAATATCTTCTTTTGTGTTCAACAGAAGAAAGAAACTCATACAGGTTTCGAACAACATGAGGGTAAGTAAATGATGACAGAATTTTCATTTTTGGGTGAACTATCCCTTTAAAAAAGACTACTGTCACCAACTCATCCATTTTTACAATTCACTAATGCCTGCATTTGCATGAGAATCTAGGCTGGCTGAGCTAAACAGTGTGTCCAAACTGATGTTGCTGCTGATGGAGGACTCAGCGATGGTGGTTTCTTCTCCTGCCCTGCCGAGGGGGCCAGAACAACACTGCAACAGCCCAGCCGTGCATAGCAAACACGAGGCCAGCCAGCCTACAAACAGAGCCTCCCCCATGTGGAACCGAATGGAGCTCGACCATGATCGGCATTGAAGATGCTGAGTGCCGTCCAGGACACAGGGATGAGAGTAGTGAGTGAAGCGAGCAGGTGCAAACAGGCCGCTCCAACCAGGCAAAACCTGGCACTGTCGGGACGGGTGCACCGAATGCTCACGAGTGAACTCACCCATGCAGCTGCAGACAGAACCAAAGAGAGAGTTATAAAATAACAAGCTGACCACGGGGCTGGATCTAAATAAGCTTTGCATGTTAATGAACTGGCATTAAAAGAACATTTAGTCCTTCATATTCTGCACACAGAGCGTACAGTCAGCTTCCACCTCGGTAGTCCTGTGATCACGACTACACAGAGAAAGCCAAAAGAATCACAAATCAAAGCTACTATATCAACACAGAGCATTCATCCTCTCCTCAATCTGATGAATGTTTCATCTGTGTGATTCAGCGACTCATCCATGATTTCTTAATATCGATGGTCAGCTGTGGCAGGTAGGAGAGATGTAAAGTAGAATTTCAATTTCAATTCTGGAGCATTTCAAATAATGCACGGCTGCATTTATTGACAGATTTATGATTTATTATTCATTATAATTGACTAGTCAGCAGGCAGCAGTGTGTGGAAAGCATAGGAATGCATTGCAGTTTGTTTGTTTTACAATTGTTAGGACACATTTTTCAATACTTAGGTATTTTTTTCCAAAACCCTTCCCATAGTTCAACTTTCAGCTTGGCACAGCAGTTCATTTCACATTCAAAATGCAACAAAACACTTCATTCATGTCTCAAATCAACTCATTCTTCTATAACACTAGGAAAGATTGTCATCCAACAAACAGTGTCACTCATTAAACAACGACCTAAAATACACTAACAACAAGAATGACAGTCAGCTATCTGCTGTTTAGAATCGACTGCAGTGTACAAAATTATTCCTACATGTTTTCTTTTTTATAGATAATAGGTAATGAAATTGAAAGACTAACACCTGTGTAGGTGTTCAGCTACATTAATAGTTTTGACAGTATTTCATTTTTTAGATTGAGAATATATTTCAGTGTTGCATTAGTGTAGAAATGTAGCAAATTGCTGTCTTATTAAATGTTGTATTATGAAAAGAGTATGTAAACTTGCAAATTGGCCTGTATAGGTACATAGAGTGTTTGTCTTAGTGAGAAATGTATTCATGTAATTTGAAAGATGCATTCTGTGCCAAAGCAGTGATAAATGATAAACAGTTTAGCCCACATAGACTGATGTTGTGATATTGAGAAATGGGTCCTAGTGATAGTAAAAAAAAAACAAAAAAACAGACAAACTGTAAAATGTTACAAAATCACAATCTAAAAGCCACTATACAATACAAATAATACAAATAACTTTGCAACCCATAATATAACAGTTCAGTGATCAGGAAGCCCAACTAGCTGGTCAAAACCGTACAATTCCAGCACATTTTGTATTTTAGCTAACTAAACATAATTTAAAACTCATCATACTTACTTGACAGTGTATAACATTTCTCCAAGACACTGCATGGAATCAGAGCTGGACTGAGAAGGGCCATAGAAGTGTTAGTTTATCAGTGTAAATTTCCTAAATTTACGCCATTATGTGAAACAACTGTCCATCTTCTTCTTCCCTCAGGCTCTTATGGTCTGACAGCTACCTGAAATAGAAATGTGATGTGCTATTCAGCAAATGGCACATATCATTTATTTTTCCTTTGATGGATCTCATGGTAGAGAACTGGTTATAGGACTGTTTTATTTACAGTAAACACTTTTTTTCACATTTTCTCTACAGCAGAGCAGAAAATGATTTCCTAACTTTATGGTGCATTTGATGTTTAAACTGCTGCCCAGATGAATATGATCAAAATCTGTAGTAAAGGTCTATAAAGTTGAGAAAACACCTTTTTAAATTTAAGAGTAATTGAGCCAAAGACCAAACTAATATGGGTCCTACTTTAAGGTGTTTTTTACTATGCATCAAAGAATAATAAAACAAAATAATAAAAATTGTTAGGTACAATGTAGCCTACTTATTGTGTTCATGTTGTATTGCAAAACACTTTTGCTGCTATTGAGGCGGAATATGGTTAAAGTTAGCTACAGGTTTCGTGGTATGGTTAAGTTTAAGGGTGGGTTAATGGGTCAACAGTGTAATTACAGAAATTAATTACAGATGTAATTACATGCAGGTATTTTTTTTAATGCAAGTACAAGTGTAAGTACAATTTTAAAGCATGTACATGTATGTACACAAATGTATTGTATCAGATGATTAATTTAATTGTTAGTACTTATAGACCTTATGTAGCCCCGCCCCTTTTCAGCGCTGCGCTCGTTGTCTTTTGACTTCCGGTCTGTATTTTCATAGCGATCTCGCGTATTTATGAATGAAAGTCTCGTTTTAAAATCTTCCCGGTCTACTGACATTTGTTAAGACATCTGATTTAAACATCACAATCCTCATGATAACTTTCGTTAACTTTACATTAAGTAAATCTACTTCAAAAGCTAATTACTCCTGGACAGCAATCAATGCCATAGAAATATATAGAGCGACCGCAAAAACGGAAATTAAAAGACAATATTCTAAAGATGGCGGCGCCCTTGTTTCTCTGGCGCGTAAGGTCTATAAAGGCACTTACTGTTGTTGTTTTTTTGTTTGTTTGTTTTTTTCAAAACTCTTCACACAGTGATCACAGCATCAGTCTATGTGGGCTAAACTGTGGATCATTTATCATTGCTTTGGCACAAAATGCATTCAATGATGGCATCTTTAAATCTACATTAATTATTTTCTCACTTAGACACAAACATCACCAAAACTTTATGTACTACACAGGCCAATTCACACTTGTTTACATATTCTTTTCAATACTCTTAAACTTAAGTTCAAACCATAGCACAACACAAAAATGAATAAGACAGTAATACGATATTGAAATACTGTATATTCTAAATATCTAAAAAGAAAAATCAAATAATATCAAAGCAGTTAAATGTATCTGAACACTTAGTCTTTAAATTTCATTACCATCTATAAGGGGAAACTTATAGGAATAATTTTGTACTGTAATGTAAACATGGACCGTGTAACATATATTGCAGTGCTTTATAAGCAGTAGAAAGTGTCATTCTTGCTTTGTAAATACATTTTACACATAAAAACATTGAATAATGCAACCTTATGTTAGTGTTTTTCAGGTTTGTTTAATGATTGACAAAGTGTTTGTTGGATGACAATCTTTGCTAGTGTTATAGAAGAATGAGTTGATTTGAGACATATATGAAATGTTTTGGTAGTTTTAGTGAATTTTGAATGTGAAATTGACTGCTGTGCCAAGCTGAAAGTTTTGAAAAACACGAATCAAGTTTTGAGAAATGTGTCCTAGCTATTGTAAAAAACTGAAATATAAAGTGGGTCCCTATAAATAATAGGCCTATGTGAAAAGTATAGCCTACATTTTAGACACTAGACTAAGAAAATGTGAATAAACTGAGAATATCACACCAAAAAACAAACAATTGAGGATTCAAACTGTTCTTGATATATTAATGCATAGAGCAGGAACTTCTAATGACGTTTCAACTAGCTTTAAAAGTGGCTAACTTGTGCTTGAACCTGAACACACTGTTGCCTCATCAAAAAAACCGGCAGGAGAGATGAGGAAATTTTGGCTTGGCTTAGTTCCCATTAAAATGACTCATCTGTTCCCTTTCTGTAAGTGGAAAAATGCAGAATAGCTATATATTGTTTTGTTTTCGGTAAAGTCATTTCGTTGATGTATATTCATGAGGGGAAACATTTCGCAGGGCATCACTGCCACCTTCTGGTTATATGTCTTCTCCCTTTGAAGTTTAAAATAAGAATTAGAGATAGGGACCAATCAGGTAGCAGCCTTCACTTAATTAACCAATCAGAAGCAGGGGAGTCAAATTTTCACAGGGTAGTAAGATTTCAATACAACACTGAAACCTGAAGCCTTATAATCTGCTAAACATCTCAAGTGTTTTTTTCTTTTCTTCTTTTTTCCCCCCATTTTCTTTTATTTAACAAGACAAGCCACTGTGTTTAAAAACCTCACCAAACTTTATTTAAAACACGCAAATGAGTGCCGTGTTGACAAAAGAACTGACCACATACAAAGTTATTTGGATAAAACTGCAAATATAAATTAGGAAAATTTATTTTAGGATAATTATTTCCACAGTATGAACATACACAGTCTCAAAAAGGCAGAGGGTAAAAGCAAGGAGTTTTTACACTTTTGTCTTAAATAGTCAATTTCATTAAAAAGGGATCCATGGCTGAAGGTGCAGTGATTGCATTTCACGTGGAAGGGCATCTCATGTGTTTAAAATACACATGCAGGGCTTAACGTGTTCATCTGTATCATTGTACAAAATACCATAAAAGACTCAAACTCTTTAAAATATCATTCTCACCAAGTATGAACAGGACAAATCTGCTACATTTAACAGTTTTGTAGGGGTGCTTCGAATTATAATGCCATCTAAATGTCTGGCTGTTGAATTTGCAAGCACACCAAAGCCCATAGAGAGAGGACTATGGGTTTGATTTCATAACCGAAAAAACTAATTATTATTATTGCAGTTCTTACTTCAATATTCAAGTAGAAGAACATTTCTCTGCATGTTCGGTGAACAGTGATCTTTAATACTGGGTTGCTGGTGACCTATAAATAAAAGGGAACAAAGACAGCAAGCGAGGAACTGTTGGGTTTGTAACAGGAACAGCATTCAACAGCTAGTCGAAACTGTTGAGACACTTCCAGGGTATAATGCCACGCTCTACAAAATCACCTGCGTATAGCCATACAAAGAACTAGCGAGGTTATACGAAGCGTTAAATCACAAATCCCTGAATAAAAATAAAAAGAGGATATGGAGTACAACTGAACAGATCGACCGCGATCTTGTGTTTAATACAAAACAACAACAAAAATACAAGATCAACTAAAAGAACATGTAGCTGCCTGTTGTCTGTCAGTATGAAGCCTCTATAAATACATTGGCTGTACAGTTGGCATCTTTGAATGTTACTTGTGATGTCTGGATTCAAATGGCAGGAAGCTTGCGTTAAGGGTGGAGTGGTTTGAAGCATCTCAAGAAGTTTTCGTGGTGCAAGTTTTTCAGTTCTGGCTTTCAGTAGGATTGTCAGTGCATCGTGTCTGCGAAAGGCTTGGACTTGGCGGGTATCTGCCTTATTCTTGCACAAGTTCACAGTTTGCATATTCTCTCTCCGCTCAGAAGATGTCGCTGTTGCAGCTGTTTTTAAAATCGTCCCTGCGAACCCAAATAACCTCACAGTCCCTTTCGGAAGCGACGCCCTCCACTGCGCACTGCTTTCTCAGGAGGGTCAGCTTTGGGGGGGCTTGGGATTTTGGAGATTTGTCCTCCGAGAGTCCGTTAGGATCCTTGACTTCATCTTCCACCGAAAGGGCCTCGAAGGATTCCTCCAGGCTCGGATCGGAGGAAGGGCCCCGGACGGACTGGCAGTACTCGTCGTCGTCGCTGAGGATGTCCGTCTCCTTCACGTCATTCTGGTTTTCGTAGTGCTGCAGGTCAAACTGGTCCTCCACCCAGCGGTCTGTGTCCTGGATGGGCTGCTGGGGTTTATGGAGTGAAGACGACAGCGGGGACTCGGTCGGGGTGACGGGTGACAGGTCCTGGGACGAGCCGTCGTCAAAAACCACACCTGTGTCTATGGTGAAACGATTACGGATCAGCTTCCGGCGGCCGAGGGTTCGAGATGGGTCTGAAACTGCAGATAAACATTAAAGAGAGTGTGAATGCCAACTAGATTTTTTTTATTCAGTAGACCATTTTTTTTCAAATTAGGAACGAAAACAGCAATATCATCTGGGGGACACTAGGATTTAAATTTGTTATGTAATAATCAGCTCACCCTAAAGCCTGAGACAAAAACTGCAGCTTTAATCATGTTAGCGAGAGATAGACAGAGCGATATTGTGGGAGAGTTAGTAGGGATATAGGAAGAAGAGCAGAGAGAAGGAAAGTGTTGCAAATAAAAGTAATCAATGTTCAGTTTGCGTCAGACATCCCAAACCTACCCGCTCTGTTTATGGCGGGTCGTGAACCCTTTAGCGCACAAAGCCGTTTCCCTCCAAATGGAATATACTGCTGATTTGGAGGTAAACTCTCGGTCTTCATTAACTGACGTCGCTGTTTTTCCCTCAGGATGGAATGAACCGTCTTTAGGAAGTCTTTTTTACTCTCTGGAGAGCTAAACAAACAATAACAACAAATTCAGATATTTTACTGAGGAATGGAAATGTACAGTTTTACACAATTTACAGTGGCCCCAAAAGTATGAAAATAAAGTATAATTAATAGTTCACCCGAACAGTTGATGGACTGACTTCCATAGTATGGAAAAAAATATTCCATACTATGGAAGTCAACTATTTGGTTACCAAAATTCTTCTAAATATCATCTTTTGTGTTCAGTAGAAGACGGAAACTCATGTGAGACTTTTTTTTATTGGCCTGTAGGTCCTATTTTACACAAAGATTACACATTATCTCTCTTAGAAATACCTTTTAGTTGAAGGACTAAAGCCGTAAGATCATTATTAAGGGGATAGTTCACCAAAAAAAATCTCATCATTTACTCGCCCTTATGTCATTCCAAACCTGCAAGACTTCAGTTCATCTTTGAAACCCAAATTAAGATATTTTAATGAATGTTTCTCCTTTGAAAATCCACTAACTCAAAACTTTGCTTCAAAAAGAACGAATGAAGTTTATTCTTGTTACACAAGCATGTTTGAGCTTCTATGTACCATATTTGCCTTGCATGTCATTGCCAATGTGAATAAAAGCCTAAATTAAAATGTTCATCTTATAAAGCAATCTTAAGACTTAAGATTAAACCGCTCAATTTATTTTTTTTCAATTTCGATCTCTATATTAACTTTAAGCATCAAAGTACTGTGTGCGTGGACTTTCAATAGAGGAACAGGAACAGAAATCTCTTAGATTTCAATAAAAATATCTTCATTTGTGTTTCAAAGGGTTTGGAACAACATGAGGAATTGATGAGTAATTGGGTGAACTAAGTTCCTTGTGCGTTTAGTTTTTCTTTGCTTTGAAGTCTATCTGTCAGTTTTCAGGGCGTTCTGGACTTCATCTCACCTGTAGCAGATGTGGAAGGTCCTCTCGGGTCTACCTTCAGATTCTGACCTCATGTGAACAACCTCACACAATGCAGATCCCTCTGAATCTGAGATGAAAGAAACATCAGGTTAACTGTAACTGTAAAAGGACTGTGGGAAAGCCCATAAAAACCTCTTCAGTGGTAGTACAATGAAAAACATTTAAAAACCCATGAGATCAAGACAGGGTTAATGAACCTCATGGAAGACACGGACCCTGGGACAATGAACAAGAGTGCAAACCCCAAGTTCCTGTAGGATGACCTTTGACCATCCACCATCAATAGGGAATAGCGGCATTCTGGCCTGAGCCCATAAAAGTTCCACTGAGCCAAAAGCAGACTTTACTAAGCTCATCAGGGTTCATGGGATGTAAAAAGCACTGTACAAGTGAATCTACAGCTTGAAGCTAATAAATCACACAATTCTCAATAGGTCCGTGGGAAAAGAATAAGACTAGTAGACCAAAACTTACTTGGGAGGTTGCGAACTTGGAGAGCGTCTGTAGAGATCATGTGTCTAAAACGAAACGGGTCTCGCTCATCAAGGACTGACGCTCTGTGAGATCCACCCTGAGACAAATAACACCAAAAAAATGTGAGCACACTTAAAATACATCATTATGCCGTCAACCACCTGACACACTGAAAACAAGAAGTTAGGGAAGTGATATTTTCTCCAAACCACATTATAGTTTTATAAGATCACAAACAAGTGAAAGGTCTCCGAGTCCATGGTCACAGAGATTTGTTAGCCATGTGAAATAAGCCGAAGAGACAGCAGAAATTAATCAAGTACAAGATAAGGGCATCCCTGTTTCACACTCAACAATGTGCCCTTCAATAAAACAAAAACTACACCTCTTAAAAGCGCTAGTCTGCAAGCACTTAAACTTAGCTGTGCAAGCCTATGTCACATCTCCATTAATGAATAATGAAGAAAGGGAAAAAGCACTTACAATTTTTTTCTTGTGCTTGGAGCAGTCTTTATACACAAAAACAACTGCCGTTTTGAAAACTGAAGGAGAAAAAAAAATGAAATAAAACATTAATACAAGACACACAAAACCGTACAAACATTCACAATAGAGAAGCTTGGGGCTCTTTTCAGAATAGTCAGAGTAAAAACGTGACCCGGTGAAACCGCTAACTTCAATGGCAAACTGACCCATTTTTAAAGTATCTGAAGGGTTTCTTCTAAAATGTCTCAGCCAGAGGAAAAATTGTTTGAATACGTATAAATGCAACTTTAATGCCTTAAGAGCCACATGACAAGGTGGTTCCTCTAATGCCATTGTGCCCAAAGACACAGCTGGCCTTTACTGATGTAGGAAACCATTACTGTAGGGAACAGACTAATGAATAAGAGAACAATATTCTATTTCGGGAAAAAGCGCTTCACGAGCACTCACTGAACGCAGCCAGCTCTGTGTCTCTCTTCCCCTTCATGAGAGAAGAGGGTGGGTTGATCCAGACCACAGTGTCGTGCAGCAAGAGGTCACCCATTGACAGATCAGCAACCTGGGATGCAAGTAAACAGCTGTATTAATGGCATTAAACTAATAGTTGATGCTTCCTAAGGGAGACTCTAGTGGAATTATACCTCTTTCTTCTCAGAGCTCTGCTCACTGATGAGTTGGTCAAACACCGCTCCATACTCCTCGTGAATCTTCTGCATCTCATTTATGTGACTGGCCACTTTGTTCATGGCTTTCATAGCAACTACGAAAAGAAAAGAGACTTAGTAAACTGCAACTAAAGTCAATTTTAGAGAGAGTTACAAGCTACAAATCCCAGTTGGAACTGGATTCATCTGAACCTTTAGCCACGTTTAACATTTTGCTTTACCGTTGGTAAAGGTTCAGGACCATTTTCAATTTAGAATTACACTGGCTTTCTTGTTACTGTAGCTTTAAGAATATATGCAAATTACCTCTATTCTGATTTGCAGGGATGCAAGATTTTGGGGGAATAAATCTTGTGATTTTTCTGATAAAAATTGCAATTTAAAATGTAATTTTAAAAAAAGGTATGAGAATGCAAAATTGATATGTCAGAACGACTATTAATAATAATAATTATTATTATTAGTAGTAGTACTAGTACTAGTAGCAGTAGTAGTACCAGTAGCAAGAAATATTAAAATAGTGAATATTTCACTGTAATAAATAAAATCTAGTAATTATGAAAAATTAATGTTAAAATTAACTGTAAAATTACAATACTAATATTTATAGGGATCCCTCAAAGCTTCCCTTTTGTTGAAAACAGCCAGTTTATAAGTTCTTATTGCAAGTTTGGGAAGATGGACAGTGCATGTTGCTTTCCCAAATGCAAGACTAGTTATGGTTTTATTATTTCAATTAAATCGTGCAGCCCTCTTGATTGGCTAATATTTTACACATAGAAGCTAGTATAGTTTACACTCGCTATGCATTGATACTGGGAAGAGCAAGCACATTTCAAAAGAGCTAGCAAAATCCTGTTTTTCCCAAAACCTGCTCATCTTGCTCAGAATAGGAGCTGCATCATATTACGCCATAGATCCATTTGTGGCCTAACATTAGTTAGTAAGTATCTGACTCTTCATATTTACCATCCAGGTGATAGTGTTCCTCGCTGTCTGGGTCGGTGAGAGAGTGAAGCTCCCTCAGGAGTAGTGGGTATTTTAGGACTCTCTGAATGGGTTTGATCAGGTAGGACTCCAGCGTGGAGGAATGCTGCTGCCTGGGGTTCCTCTCAGCCAGGAACGCCTTGAACTCCGGGTCTGTTTTAGCTGCAACAAAAGATTGGAGAAATAATAGGATGGCACAAGAATTTCATATCAGTGGTATCCTCAAACTAGACTTTAATTTGGACAGGGGCCTTATGTCAATATACTCAGCCCATGGTGTTCAAGACAAGAACTACACATTCAAGTAATTCTTAGCTTTCTCAAATGCCAGAATGTTAGCCTCACATTTTATACTCAAACACATTTAACCATACAAATATTAGTCAGTCTCTCATCGTCTTTAAAACTTGAACCACTCTTCCCACAGGAACCATCTACATTCACATACATCAGTGAAAAAGCTTTGGTGCCTTAGGGAACTGACATTTTTTTACAGTAGACCCTTAAAAGGTATCATTATTCTTCAGGAAAAACATTATTTCCGTGTGAGAGAGTAAAAAACACCCTCTAGCTTTGAATACATTCTGAAAACTGGCCTTTGGCAGGGGGTAGGGGTTCGGAAAAAGAACTGAGAAAAGTGGCAAACTTAGAAAGCGTGCAAGCACTTAAACTATCCAGTCACTGAACATGACACTGAAATGACAAGATACCTGAAGGATCTAAAGGCTTTCTTGCCCTTTAAATCAGTGCTAAATGTGCTAATGCTAGTAAACCAGTCTTTGAGAGTGCAGTGGTGTTACCTTTGGTAAGGACCTTGGGGACCTTTGTGTGGCTGGCACAAAATGCACTGTAGATTTTAAAACGGTCCGCATAGTACAGGAAGGATCCGCCAAGAGAAAACAGAACTTTCTGGAAGTTAGAAGAGAATGAATTAGAAAACAAAGAAAGTTTCATCACATCATGTGCAATTAGTAGATAGTGAGCTTGTTTTGGTGCTAAATCATATTTAGCATCTACTCAGACTAGCATCTAATCTGACTAATATAACTGCACCTTGAACTGATCCACTCTATCCAGTTTGTCTAAATCTGGAACTAATCTGGTTCCATCTTCCAGAGTTTTCAGAAACTCCACTTGGAATTCCACCATCTCCGCCAAGTTTCCAAAAAGCACATCCAGCTAGGAATGTAAAGAGAATAAGAGAATCTTAAAGCCAACACCAATAACATTTTCAGAAGATGATAACATTGATGAAAATAAATCATTTTTAAAAATATTAATAATAAAAATAAAAAAACACTAATGAAATATCTCACCTCATCCTGAGAAAGGAAGCTCTGCTTCTGCAGGGGGTTCAGGTAGCGCTCTATCAAAATGTTTAGGTCCTGTAGAGAGACAGACTTTTTCATGATTTGGTTCAGTGCAGCTTTTACCAATCAGGAGTGATTTTCATGTTTATTCTGTGTGGATATTCAGAACCGTTTCTATTTTAAAATAGAAACACACCATGCTTTGAAAACACAGCAGAAGATACTGACCTTAACATAGGTCCTCTCAGTGTCCACCAGCTCACTGATGACTTTACGGAGTTTATAAGCATCGGAGAGCTGGCGGGGGGTGAAGAGAACAGGCATGGTTGAGATGGGGCTGGGCACACATGATGAAGAGGTGGAAGATGTGGAGGAAGACGAGGAACAGAAAACGGGACCCTCAGTGGAATTCATATCATGAAGGTTGCGGCAGAAAGAAGTCACCTGCTCCGTACTCTGTGGAGGGAAACGAATTGAATTTAAACACCAGAAACAACTAAATTGTCAGTAAAAGTCATATCTATTGATAAATCCTGTTCACATTTCCTTTCATCATCCTCAACTTGTCCATTTAAATTAGGTAAAGCCAATAGCAATCTCATTTTAAGAGAATTAAAAACTTATTTTAAAAATATAAAAGCATATGAGGATTAGCCTCAGAGTGAAAAACTAGAAATAAATAAACACATAAAAGATTATATACAAATAGAATTACTACAAATATTATTATAATATTTAGCACAAAACGTATATAACCACACAATGCAAGAAATGCTACAATGACACAAGTAACAAATTCTTCGAATTGAAAGTCTTGATCATGCAAAAAAAAAAGCCTCTAAAATGTTCACCAGCAACAGGAACACACTCACATAGGTATTCTGAACATTTAAGGGTCAGAAAGAAGCATTTCCAGTTCCAAACAGACACGTTCAGCGAATTTCTGGCTTTACTCCAAAGACAAGGCGCATCATGCCTTATGAATGCTTGGGTAAAGTGTAATTAGACCCTCTTAAAGTTATTTACTGCACAGACACTTCTATATCTCTAAAAGGACTGGCAGTGGATGGATTTTCCATCAAAGAACATGTCAACAAAGAGTAGGCTACACACTGCTCTTAGCCAAGATTATTTCAACTTCCCACAATTCAAAGCACTCCTTCTTCCCCTTGTACTACAGAGCTACCACAGAGAAACGTTACACAATAGATATTAATACACATCATCAAGCTTCCAAATACCTGAAAACTATTAACATCCACCTAAACGACACAAACCTGTCCAAAAAGACAGATTTCGTTCCAAAAGATCTTCAACCAGTGTCACATCTCGTATGTCACAGGATGAAGTTTAAAGCCAGCACTACTGCAAGAGCTCAGGCTCAGGGTGATGTTCAGGAAGAGGTGGAACAGATTCACAAAGACAGGAGGAACGGAGGACAGATGGGGCTTCCAGCAGAATGAATTCCTCTCTGATAAACACACAATGACGGACTGACAAAAAGCCTGCACACCCCAGCATGCCTTAACCAGCCTGGACAGCCAGGATAGAGGTGGAGCGATGTAGGGAGATATGAGTAAGGAGCTCTATCGCTTTTCCGGGTTAAGTAAAACTTAAGCTTTATTTACAAGATCTGTGGTATGCTGTCGATTAACAGATAAAAATGGACTCTCCTTGTTCTGTGAAAACACATCAAAAAACCACGTACAGTAGTGCACCTACAATTAGTCTTTAGGGCAAGCATTCAGGTGTAAATGAAGAAATGTGAATCTAATTTTTCCTAAGCATGAATTTAGTAAAAAAACAAACAGCTACGTGAGCTGTAAAATGATTAAATCACTCTTTCTGAGGAGTAACTACTTTTCTAGGTGGCAGATTTTCTGGTTACCGATGTAAAGGTCCGATCATACCAGTGAAATTTCTGTGAAATTCTACGAGCACAAAAAGATCCATTGTCATTAGTGTAGTAATGCATGAAGCACCGCTCACATACAATTCTATTTTAAACCAAGCAGATTTCTGTTGGTCAATGCAGAAAACCCGTTGGGAAATCTGCAAGAGGAACTTTTTTTTTTCCACCCTATTGCAAAATTCTTGGTAGCGTGGATTACTATTGAAATGACTGGATTTTGAACAAAGAAATTTGCCAAACAACAGTAAATGTGGCCACACCTTAATGCATTAATTTCCATGCAATGGAAGTCTATGGGCTGTTCCAGCAGGTTTAAAGGAGAAATGTTAGGACTGGTTTCACAGGGTTTAGATTAAGCCAGAATTAAGCCTATTTATTTAAGATAAATAAATAGGACGTTCAAGTAGCTTTTATGAACATGCCTTAAAACAAAAACAATGGGGTGTATCTTGAGACAAAACAATGGCACTGACATATTAAGTGCAAGTTAAAACTGCTGAAATGTATATATTTCTCCTAAAGCACTCATGATTTTTTTTGTACAAAAGCATGCTATATGAGCTGTAAAATGATACAAATAAAAATGAGATAAAAAAAAAATTCACTCTTTTAAAGAGGGACTAGTTTTCCAGGTGGATGAATTTGTTTATGCTCTACAGATACAATTCCTATGGTTAGAAACTGCTCCATGTAAACATTGCTTTATGGGTAGCTACCTCATGTATTTTCACACAAAAACCAAGTGAGAGCAATTCGAAATTCCTTTTCAGCTAGTCATGACATGATTTGAAAGATTAGATATAACTTTGCTAAGACTGGCTTGGTAAAAATCACACCCGCCCCTGCGCCCCATGCTAAAGTTATACTATCAAAACACTGTGACAGTTTTTAGTGCTGCTACAAATCTATTATTTTATAAGGTAATTGGCTGTATTAGAGAACTTAAGTTGTATTTAGGCCAGAACATCCCAGTTTAAATGCTCAAATTGTCCTATGCAACATTATACATCTACATGTAACATACTAAGCCGCTAAATCTAACATAATACAGTGTGTTAGAAAATGGAGCCCATGAACTGTTATGTAATGCTGAGTAAGTATCACACACACACAAAAGCAAACACACTCAGGCTCACCAATTGCAGCATGTCATAGATTGACTCTGAGGAGCGTTTGGAGCTCCTGTATCTCCACAGCACAGACATTCTGTCCCTCAAAGTTCACAGAAGTCACAGCAGGGCGACCCGTAATAAACACAGAGGAAGCGCCTCCACCTCCAGCTTATCTTTGCGTGCAAAACGTGTCACTACCAGACCATGAGAGCGAGAACGGAGCTTTTCCGACCAGAAACAGATACAGCGAACGTCTTCTCCACTACCAACTCTACAAGCCACGATAGCTTCCCTGTCCAACACAGCCTCCTCCCTCCTTTCCTAGAATTTCTCCCTATGTCTCTGCTTGTCTGAGCTGGTTTCTAGCCGGATGGATGGAATGGGGATCTGACAGCTGTGGTGGTACAGTAAACACACAGAGAGAGGGAGAGAACAAGAGAGAGAGAGAGAGAACGAGAGAGAGAGAGAGAGAGAGAAAATAATAATAATCTTGTCGGCAACAGGATGAAGATGACAGAAGGGGAGGGGAACACTGGGACACAACAAGCATCACATCATAACACAGCTGGGAAAAGCACAGCTTTCTCAGGTGAAAACGCCAACATGCCGAGAACAAAGAGGACAGGTGTGGCACAATGTTTGTCTTTATGGTGAAAGCATAGAAAAGAACAACCATAGGCAGAGATGGGTTTGCCAGAACTGTGGCGCAGCAGTTAGTGAACAGGTTCTTGATATGTTGAACTCAGGTGTTCATGCAAGTGATACAGGTTCAAACTGGCTTGAAACATGTTCTACACTAAAGTCCTCCCCTTTTTCCTAAGACGTTTCCTGTCATTCTCTACTGGGTGTATATAACATTTTAAATACACATACACACTATAAATGAAAATATATATATACACTCTACAGGGCTGTTGAATGCTTGAATCTGATTGGGTAACGAATGTTCTGGTGTGCAATTATTTTCAGGGAAATGCACAGCTAAAGTAGTTCCAGGCAAGTCCAGTCCCAGTCCCGCTCCCTCTCCTTCTCATTACTGCATTCAAGTCTGCTTTCAATGGCTTAAGACTCCGTTACTAGCTCTAAAATGACGTTTTGGAATTGACAACGGAGGCTTGGGGTTAGATGCGTAAGAAATTAGTCCTACACACAAGTGTTTTAAGAACAAAAACCTGAAAAATGTCTTGAAATACTTGATCTAAACAGTGTTTTGATGTATGGTAACCGTACTAGCAGAATAATTGACTTCGGGCCGTTGAATTATACCATATATAATACACAGATATAAGTTTCAATAAAACAATTCTAAATCATAACTGGAGCTCAAACGAGGTCTAATGTTTCCCTAGTTCATCTATATATAGGAAAAATGGCTCGAAAAAAATGTTACAACAAAAACAACTAAACCCAAATTGGAAAATATGGGTACTGTTAAATGACAATCAAACCTCCACCCATTCAGCCAGCGCTTCATCACGAGTTCCAACCTGCATGCTTTATTAAAAGAGCTAATGTCTATCTTTCAGGGAAAGTTAGCAGACCCACAGTCACACACACTTGTCAGGAGCCTTTATTGTCTTGTAAACTCATCTTATCAATGCATAGACTCAGAAGTCAGGAAGAGGAATGTTTCCTTCTCTGGAAAGCAGAGAAATGCCCTTATCAGGCTCTGAAATAGACTTCTCAGCTCCACAAATTAAATGTTTAATGTCTTGAAGGAACTTTCACTTTTCAAAACTGCGTGTGGAAATATATCCATGGTTATCTAAACATCACTGCATTTTAATTGTAACCTTTAAATGTTTACCATGCATGCTACAAAAGCTCAAGGGCTCAAATATGAAAGTACAGTTCTGCTTTAACGGCAGAACAGCATTGGTTTGCATGCCCAAGTCAAGAAACACCTCCGCTTATCCAATTTCTCTCTCTTTCTCTCACAACTCACCTTACACACAAGCTTAACGGCTTTGCCGCACCTCAGAGCATTTATGACTGGAAAAACATGCAAATCCATAAATTTCACAGGAGATTTCATGGGATGCAGGTTCTAACAAGCATAAAGCTCCACATCATGTGCATCCTCAAACCAATCACAATTAAAAGAATCCTGCAGTACAAACCTCCTCTCCTTCTCACACACACACACACACACACACACAGCTAAGCCACGCTGATGTGAAAAGTCAATATTGAGACAGTTAACAGCCCAAATCCATGAACATGCATTCGTATTTCTCTCCAGAGTGATAACTCGAGGGCAGAACTGCTAGGCTGGCTGAACTTGCACTGTAGATAAGTCTAGAGACTGGCAGGGGAAGAACTTTTTTGGGTTTAGCAGGATGTTGAACCACCTTCTGTGAGATACATGCAGTCATTATCGAGCTTGGAAAAATAATGAAGTCCTCCTGTCCTTTGTCTTCTAGGTTGTCTGTTTCCTGCGGCGGGTTTCTCCATAATTTATCAGCGTTAAGCGATTCGAATCGATGTGCATAATCAAGCAATTAGAATGCAGAGCTAATTAAAGGAGATGTCCCCCTCTCTTTCACTCCTCGTCTCAAAGCGAGAAAAGAAAACATAAGTGACGTGAGATAATAACGATAACCGGCCGTGTGATTAATATGGGAAGAGAGAGAATGAGAGAAAATGAAGCTCATAAATGATGCCCAGCTGAATCAGCTTCTCTCTGCCTGTCTTTCTGTCAAAACCACACACAAATACAGAACAATAGACAGTACAGTGTAAGATAAAGCTTTCAGTTGTGCTTTTAAGAACTCAAAAACTGAACAGACAAGAGAAAATGTGTAAACTTGATAAAATTAATGTCTGAATAGAGATCTAATTCTGTTTTCCTTTGATCCTTTTTGATGGTTTAAGGAACACACACACACACACACCTCTATCATTATCAGGATATTCCATAGGTGTAAATGACATTATTGCCTACCCATCAAAGAAAACTTTCTGCATTTTTAAGTTTTTAATAAATCGTTTAGTAGGTTTATTTGGAATTTCAATTAAAATGACATCGGCATGTCCTCATTACGTAAGGGGCGTGGAATTTTGTTCAGGAATCTGACTATACTAGTTGCACGGTATCTATTTAAAGAAGTAGCTTGATTCGTACCTGTCAAAATTGTCAGTTACCAGCACAAAACTCCTATCCTACTAACTCATTCAACAACATGACACTTGGGTGGGACAGAGGGGAACGGGACAAGACAAACACACGCTCTGACAGAATGTGGTGTTGCTGTGGGTGAATTATTAGGGCTAAATGTGTTCCTGCAACAGATGGTGTGCTGGAGAACAGGCCAAAGAGACTGTGGCCGGCTGGCAGTGTCGGTGTGACAGACAAGGACACAGAGAGCAAGAGAGAAAGAGAGCGAGAGAGAGCGAGAGAGAGCGAGAGAGAGCGAGAGAGAGCGAGAGAGAGCGAGAGAGAGCGAGAGAGAGCGAGAGAGAGAGAGAGCGAGAGAGAGCGAGAGAGAGCGAGAGAGAGCGAGAGAGAGCGAGAGAGAGCGAGAGAGAATTAAAGAAAAAGAGGCCAGACATCAGGTTAGTTAAAAGAGAAAAACAATCACACTGACCTACAGAGCGAACACAGAAAGGAAAAGAAGAAAGTTTGCACCGCCATGAGAGAGATGAATCAATCCTGAGACGGACTTCATAACATTTACACTGAGAAAAACATTGCAGTGTGAGGTGGAAGTTGCAAAGTGTGTGTTTTTGTATACAGAGTCCAAACCTCTGAGAACACATGGAAAATCTGGGACTCAAAATTAAATTTAAGCAAATAAATTTAAGAAATAAAAGCAAAAGAAAGCTGATATACAATTATTTAGAAATATTTAAGATTCTGGACTATTTCTAGATCACTAATTAAGCAAATTTGTGACTTTGATCATGTGACGGTCAGTTATTCATCCATTAAAGAACAAGATGCTCTTTGGGTCATTTTCAGATCACATGATCATCAGGTTTTACACAAACTTGAGTTCATGCAGCTTGAGTGCTAATGTTATTAAATAAAAAGATGGACAAACCAAATAATGTTCATTTTTCAGGTCACTCAAATTGTTCTGCTGATAAAATTATTTGTGATTATGTAATAATATAAAACTACAAAATTGATCAATGGACCCTTTTCACATTTCCGAGGTTCTCAGAAGCAGAAAGCATCATAGTTCTGTAAACGTCTATAGTGGTGAACAGAAACTGCAACATACACACACGTGTGTGTGTGTGTGTGTTTGTGTGTGAGTGAGCATGTGTGTGTTTGAGTGAGCGTGTGTGTGTGTGTGTGTGTATGTTTGTGTGTGAGTATGTGTGTGTGTGTTTGTGTGTGAGTGAGCGTGTTATATTATATATATATATATATATATATATATATATATATATATATATATATATATATATATATATATATATATATATATATATATATATAATACATTATATATATATATAATGTAATGGCTGTACGCAAGTTGAGTTCCAAAGTCTAAAACGAGAATATTTAAAGAGAAATTGAGGATTTTGATATAATGGAAGAGGAGCTTGAGTTTGTTGCCCAGCTTTATTCGATGGATGGATGTGCTTTTTTTGGGCTCCAAAATCTGAGTTGCTATTTACTCCCATTATAAAGATTGGAAGAGCCAAGATATTTAATATAACTGTGTTTGGCTGAAAGAAGAAAGTCAGATACACCAAAGATGGCTTGAGGGTGAGTCAATTATGGGATAATTTTCATTTTAGGGTGAACAAACCCTGTAGAAATGCAGCTTTACAGTCTGTGAAAAGGGTCACATTCATTAGTGGTCACAGACTTTTGTATATTTGAGTACAAGTATGTGTTGACAAGTTGTATCCATCCTTGTGTAAGTGTTACACTGTCATCTCTGATCTTGACCTCAATCAAGTGGACTATGTCATCACTAACACTCAGTGTGAGAGTATGAGTGTGTGTACGTGTGAAGATCCGCAAGGCAAGACAACCTGTCTTCCCATCTGCTGCAGTCTCTGAAATCAAAGGTCACTTAGATCACATGACACAAAGCTCTTAACCAGCCATCTGATTTCAGTCAGCCTCTGACCCCAGATGACACCCATCATATCAGAAAATAGAGTCTGTATTTAGCCACCCCAAATAACAGCAGAGGCGACAAAACGTAAATACATAATGACCCAGACACAAAAAAACTGGGGTGACATGCTCTCTGAATCAAAACCAAAAGCTCAATCTAGTACAACACAGCCAGCCAGACAGTTGTAGGTTTGAGTAGAGATTTTTTGATGAATCTTCATGACAGGTGGTCTCTAACCTTGTGTGCTGAGTCTACTTCATCCTCCAGGCTGTCGGCGGGGCTCTCAGCCATTAGGTTTACCCTGTCCTCCGCCGTGTCATCGGGGCTGTGCAGAACCAAGCCAAGACCTTCATCTAGGATGTCCTCTAGGGGGAGCAGTGAACACAGACAGGGACTGGGTGAGCAACAAGACCTGGGATGGACAATTCTGGCCCGCTCACTTTTCAACCCTGATCAGACTCATCTGCCTGTAGCTTTCCAGCAATCCTGAAGACCTTGATTAACTTGTACAGGTGTGTTTGATTAGAACTGGAGCTAAACTGCAGGTTATTATTGTTAACTAAAACCATACAAACATTTTCATTACTTGAAACTCATTCTTTCATCTTATTTTATTCCAGCTAGTTGCCAAAGCAACATCTCATTTTTGTTTAGTTAAGTTGAAGTAAAACAACTAAAGCTTAAAAACTATATAGACTTATATATATATATATATATATATATATATATATATATGTATATATGTATATATGTATATATGTATATATATGTATATATGTATATATATGTATATATATATATATATATATATATATATATATATATATATATATATATATATATATATATATATATATATATATATATATATATATATATATATATATATGAGACGCAGATAGATATGAGCCAGAAGGCGCCTCCTAGCGGTCTAACCCTAAACCTACCCCAGAACTAAACCTACCCATATCCTGTGCGTGTCATATTGACGCTAAAGGGTGCCATGTGCGTTCGATGTAGACGAAATGTCACAAGGGTCAGTATGTGACGTCCAAGGATGAGAATGCGTTGCAATATATATATATATATATATATATATATATATATATATATATATATATAAAAAAAATGACAAAAACACAACAAAATTACTAAAACATTAAAATAGGAAATGAGAAAATAAAACCTAATTTAAACTGTATATCAATGATACTAAAATAATACTGAAGACTGAAATACTGAAAATTCAGCTTTGCCATCACAGGAATAAATTACATTTTAAAATGTATTAAAATAGAGGTAGTTATTTTATATTTTTATATTTTATTTTATTAATATTTTTTATATTTTTATATTTTATAATAAAGTTATTTTAAATTTTAAACAATATTTCACAGTAGTACTGTTTAACTGTATTTAATTAAATAAATGCAGTCTTTAATCTTACTGACCACAAACTTTTAAATGGTAACGTATCTCAAGTAGTACAGTATGTTGATGTACGGTCAAATTCTAGTGCTGATTTTTATGATTTCAGAATGACTTAAGGTGGAGTAATGCCTCATCTACTATCGGTACCAAATTAAATTGATGGCAAGAAAATATGGAAATATATGAAAAAAATAAAGACAGTGGTGAAGAGGTTTACCCTGACTCTGGGAAAAGATGTCAGTGCAGAGGTCCTGCGCCCCGTCCGATCGGCGGGGAGGCAGCAGGCACAGCTGGTGTGGATCGGTAGCGGGCAGCGTGCTGACAGTCAGGGTGAGACAGGGCAGAGAAAACGCAGCCTGCATGTCTGCCAGCTCCAAAACGCTCGCCGGCTTACTGTTCAATTTCAGAATCTCATCACCTGCTCGCAGACCTGAACACACACAATGTTTTACAAAAATTAAATCAACTTTGTAACCCCTCAAAATTACATCACTCAAAAACAGAAGCAGACAAAAATATTAATTTATCTTAAAACATTTAAAAAAGTCCTTGTTTTCTTACAGAGGTGCAAAACTATATGCTGTCAGAGGTTAATTATTAATGCAAAAAGTTAATTATTCATATAACCATGTTAGAGAATGATTACATTCTTATTATTCAAGTAGATTTGATTTGCTGTGTATGTTGTACTAAACAGGATGAGAACAAAGGGGGGAAACGTGTCTGCTCCTCCCCCTTCCTTAATTATCAATTACCAATACATCAGCTGCTCAATTAGCCTCAAATAGCTCAGTTAACACTCTTTAGGTAGGATTGCCACTTGAATTGATTATTGACGTCCATGCCCAGCCTCCCAACTCTTGCTGGAGCTGAATTTCCCCCTCTGTTTCTGAGCTTTTATGAATGCTGTATGGATTTACACACATGCATGCATGCACAAACTGCCTGAAGTGTGACCCAGTTTTACATGAAGCAAAATGTCAGCTGTAATAATGGTTTTTCACTGGATGGCTCGGCTCTGCCCCAGGCAATGGAGTGATGATGAATGTTGGGGTGATGTCATCAACAAGCGCCCCCAGTGCTGTGCATCCAAACTGTCCTGAATTTGAGTATTACCTCCAAGCAAGTTTGTCTGTGCGTATTTCACACACATGCACGCACACACACTCCATTCAGTTTGGACAGCACATGGTCCTGATGAGCCAATTCTTTGTTGGGGCATATTCTTCCAAAAAAGAGGGAATTGCTTTCCACGCTAGACACTGTCCACTTGGATTTGCATCCATCTGCCTTACTATTCATCCAGACAAGCATTTTCTTGTGCACTACCACTTTTGCAAGGCCTTCTGGGTAGAATTACTAACGATACTGAAACAAAACCCTGCAGATGTTTTTTTTTTTTTTTTAAACCAACCTTATACCTAGCTTGCTAGCTAGTCTAAGCTTAGGTTTTGGGCAATTTTCAGCGAAACCAGCTGAAAACCTAATGGGTCAGGATGGATGACTATCTTAAACAAGCTAAGGCCAGCATTAAGCTGTTTTAAATGTTTTTTTTTCGCAGCAGGGAAAGTTCATGTGCGTTGTATACTGTGCATTCAGTCACACAGGTTTAATTCTTGGGGGTTTAGCACAAATCCCTGACCCTTAGTATGAGCAATAATAATAGCGATGCTTATCTTAGAAAGCGCCACTAATTAAAATACTCTGACGCTCAATAAGTGGACTTCCTGGAACAGAGAGTATCTGAACCCGTTCTGAAGGTTGCTCTTAATGAGCGCACTCGCTTGGCACAGATATCACTGGCAGTGTGTAATGGTTTTAATTTAACTTAGTAATCCTGTGCTCATGTGAAAGCTTTTTAAATGATTTTCCTCCAGTCCAGTGGAGATTTGGGTCAGTCATCTCAATTCAGACTCCTCCATATTCCCTTGCTAATTTCTCAGCAGTTTTACAGACTACTGCAAGTGAGGCATTTACAGTGGGGAGGACGGCATAAGGTTCTGATTTGGACCTGGAACAGCTGCCAAAAAGAGGCAGTAAGATAATCTAGGAACTGTTTTCATGATTAAGCATCCCATAAACAAAAGAGAAATGCATTGCCAAACTAGATTCTAATCTCTTTGAAGTAAATTCTTATTTTTAGCAATCACACTATGCTTTTCATTCTATCGCAGAATGACTGTTGTGGGTCCAGTTTCAAAGTATCTTCCCCAACACTGTAAATGGCTTGGCTATAACGAAGAACAGCTATCTGTTGAGTTTTCGTCACACACCTTTGGCGAATGCCAGACCTCCGGCTTTCACATCAGTGATATGAAGCTGCTGGCTTCCATCCTCCTCTACTACTGCCACCGAGAAACCTGGAGAAGATAGAACGAGAGATAAATAACTGAAAAAGGAACAAACAACAGGAATTAAAAACAGAAATAAACTAAACAGCATTGTTACCGTAGCCTATGGCACAGGACTCATCTCTATCGAACTGGATGACTTTGTTTGTCTTGGCACAAATTTCAATTTCTTTGAACAGCTGAACAAAGGAAGAAAGAGAGAAAGAGTCATATTGCACTTTTAGGATGTACAGTTCATTTACAGTATGACAGCAGAAAGAGCTCATATACATCATGGAAAATGTCTTAGTCTGCTGAAATTCATGGCGTAGATACGCTAAATAAAAATCAGCCCATTCTCAAGAGAGCCTGAGACAAAACTGAGGCTTTGATCATTTCAGGGAGAATAAAAGTAAGAGAGAATCAAGTCTCTACAGAGAGAAAGTGAAAAGATGAGAGGAGACATGGAAAACACAAAGATTATCTGTCATCTTAGAAGAGCAACCATGAAAAAAAGAGCAAAGTAAATTAGCTTTTGAGGTTGCACAGTCATTGCAGAGGTGGTTTTCCCCAGACTCCACACACACACATACACACACACACACACACAGGGATAGAAGAACTATTCTGAGTGCATTATGCAGTACATGCATCTTCTACATAATTCATAACATATGCAGCAGCCTCAAGGCTGTCGGAGAGTTTAGACTCGCTTTAACCTACATCGCAGTCAGAACTTTAAAACTTTAAACTATCTGCGGCACATTGCAGATCCCGTCACAGTCTAATAAATTCACCCCACGCTGAGTCTGTGACCGCTAAGCGTTCTTAGCTGTCCAGGAAACGCTGTGGCCGCTGACAAGCTCTCTTCGTTGGACTCACCAGGTCACAGAGGTCCTCCTCAGGCTTGGGGACATACAATTGCAATTGACTCTCGACAAGGAACTTCAACCGTATATAGTGCTTGGAAAGATCCAGTCTGTGAGCCTGTGAAGTGAAAAAACAAGTTTGAATGGTTGTAATCACTTTCTTATTAATATTTGTGTCTTTATACACTAAAAATTAACCTTGTTAGACTATAGTTGGCAAATTATGCATTGTGTTTATAGAGCACTGGCTGCAAGGATTGCGCATTAATGATCCCTTAAATGGCAGCTCACTGTGGCCTGTATGATCACTCAGCAGGAAAGATGGGGGATGGATAACATGGCTCAAGCCCTCAAGAGACATATGAGGTTATGAGCTTTGTTCAGATCCCTGTGCCTTTCATATAAAAGTACTGAAGTCAATGACCTCATCAAAAAACGTTTTCTTTGTCCCAATGGACCAGACAGGACATGAACTTGCAGCTGTTTATCGGTTCTTAACATGCTATCATAGTCAAAGTCTTAAGTTTGAGGAGAACCAGGAATTATTATATATAGTCAATTATAATATAGTATATTATATTATATTAACACTAAATATAAATATATAATAAAAACATAAACTGTATAAGACTGTACATTATCCCACTTACTAAACAAGTGAAAAAGGTCATGAAATATTGTTTTATTGAAATATATATTAAGAAAGAAGAAGAAAGTGGAGACTGTGGGATGACATGACATATATTTGACAACAGAATGCTGCAACTGACCAATTAGAATAAGGTATTCCAGAGAGCTGTACAAATAGAAAGATTAACAAAAGAGGAAGTCTAAATAAATAGAGAGAAACTATTTACATTCAGCAATAAAAGTCAGCATTTAATCTGTGCTGTTACTTACGACCATCTTAAAATGCTTAAAAAGACTGTCCATGACAGAGGATGTAAACTTTATGTTCTCCAGTGTGAATTGGTTAATATTTTATTTCAGGGCTTGACAGAAAACCATTTCTGGGATTTAGTGCGGCCACTTAATCGCAGGATAATTTATTTATATTTCTTTATGTTTCATGCTACTCTGCTTCAGACTATCTAAAGAGATGCATGTAGATGACCAATAAATTTAAATACTGGACAGAGTAACTGTAGTGTGATTGCTTCACTGGCATTCAAGTTTGAATAAGACGTGGTGTGTTATGTACATAAATGCTTAAAGACATTACGAGAAGTGTGGATAAGAGCATTCTAGAACACTCTGTGGTGACAGAGGCTGAGAACAGACAAGGAAAGAGGCAGAGAGCTACTACAGCAGAATGATAACAGGAAGATAACCGCAAGAAGAAATAACTCACTGACACTTTAGCAGTTTGCCTTGGGAAATGGAAAGTTCTAGCACTTTCTCAACAACTCCAGCATCAAAGGAGGGGTGGGCAAGTTTTGTGTTTTCAGGAAATGTGTTACATGAGATGTTAGCCATGGATGAATCATAATATTACTCTGCTTTGATGATATTGAAGTGTGTTTTAGGTATTAAATTTCCTCTTCATTGTTGCAGATGGGCTGCAAGATGACTGTATGGTGAAACTGTGATCTTGTTTGTGAAAGAACCAAATGGCACAGCTGACATATCTGTAGCTAATGTGTGCTAACACCTCATGACAAAAGATGACAAGCAGGACAACAAAATCAATTATGTGTGAACTACTTTTTCAACAATCATATATAATATTTCTGAGGCAACGTTCAGGTGGGTGTGGTTATATATGCTAATCTTGTCACAATAATGTAGGCTGATGCGACATTGAAACTTGCTGTTCAACATGAAACTATGAGAGGAATTATATGTTAGAAGAAAGCATGGTTAAAATAGGTAAGGATACCTGCCTCTGGGAACTTCAGTTTGACAGGATTCAAGGTAATCTATTTGATTTGAAAAGTTCTGTTTGCGAGTACACATGACATTTACCTTGCACAGTGTCTCCAGGGCCTCCATGGCCGTCTCCCCCGGTTGTATGATAGCCAACACAGGTCGATCGTCAGGTAAAGAGACCCAGGATGGCGTGAGGTAGTCGGGCACCCAAACTTCACTGTCTGTCTTGTGTTGGGGGAGGCTTTTCACCGAACCCTCTTTGTCCTTCTGCTAAAACAATTGAAAAAATAAATAAACTATTTTTGAATGTGCTTAATGTCAACTTGAAATGGTTTTCACAACCCATTTAACGTATATAATGTGATTTATTTCAGAGCAAAGAAATTTAGGGACATACTGCTATGCAAACTACCAATACCATCAATTCATTTTTTTTTTTAATAATAACCAATTTGACAGTAGATATCATATCTATATATATTTTATATTTCAGTATACTATATTTTATGGCATATTTTGCTTTACTGATACTGATATGACTGTAGAAATATTGTGCAATCCTGAAAAAAGTAGGACAGAACTTGATTTCAACCACACTGGAATTATTTTTTATTTTTTACTATTTCATGGCCTGTTTTACTTATCGGACCGATACCGATATGGCTGCCGATATTGCCCAATCCTAAAATGAAGGATGTAACTTGATTTCATCCATCGGGAATTGCTTGGATTGATTGGTTAACATTAACCAATAGCCAACACATCTTAAATGATGTCGCTCAAAAGGAAAAATCCGCGATGATGAAGATTTTTTTATTTTATTTTTACTGATAATTTGTGCACAACACCACCACAAACGTGCATTAAGAAAGTAAACAGTGTCAATTTCATGCTGATGAATACTAAAATGCATTAGAATGGTGATTACCACAAGACAATATCACAAAACCTCCGAATGCAGATTTACTGAGGTGTCAGTTTCCAGGCTATATTTGCACAAATCGGGCTTATCACATTTAAGCAGGGCTGTCTGGATCGATGCAGCAGACAATGTGATGATATCTAATCTGATACTAATTAACTTGGCATCCAAGCACAGCAATGTGCAAGGCAAGCCCAGTGCAATACTCAGCGCCTCTGTCTGACAACGGCGCTGTTAGACGTCTGGCGGGTGATCGATGGGCTGACGTGTACCGGCTTGGAAGTGCATTGTGGGTCTTTCGGGGGCTCTTGGGTCTGTCAGCGGGTCTGGCCTGCTGTCAGTGACGGCATGCTGCCTGGCTCAGATAGCTTATCCCACACTATCGGGTGACAGCCTAGCACCCTCCCCTTTCCCTCAACAATCTGCCCACAGAGTAGCTGCGATGGTGGTCCCACATCATGGAGAGACAGCAAGCCCACACATGGTGAAGGAGAGCGGGAAATGGGTCAGAGGGACTTAAACACACTCACAAACTGGCAGACACATGCAGACAATACATTAAACACTCCAACATTCTGTCACTCATTCAACTCACACACACGCACTCCCCCCCCAAAACACTCGCCATCTGCCTCCTCTCCTGGCTGTTAATGGACGTGCCAGGTGGGAGAGGAGCCTGGGCCTCCCGCCGCTTCTCTCCGAGGGCCTGCAGCCCAGCTTGGGTGACTTAACTCTCTCTCTAGCTCTTTCCAGTTCCCATTGGGAGATCCACACAGCATTAACATCTCGGTTCTTATGCGTTCTGCCTCTGACAGTATTCTCTTTGAGAGTTTTAATTATGTAAAGCATGCTGAGAACTATTAGCGTCGTCCTCACCAGTGTCTCCTTTCCAGTGTCCTCAAACATGTGCTCGAGATTCCTCTTAACCGGCTCTTCCCCGTCTACGAACACCTTAGGTTGAGACAAAACAACTAGTTGAGACGAATTTGGAGTTTTATCTGCGAAATAGCATGTTATGGATGTTTCAAGGGAGGATAAGATCATGAACATTAAGTTGGGTCCCACCATAAATGTGAGAGATGATTTTAAGTTATTTGAATGTACTTATACCACATACAAACTTACAATCGCAAATTGTAACATGTAAAATTGTAACACGTAAAATGTGCCATAAACAGACTGTAGCAGATGTTTAGCAGATGTGAACCTGGTTAATGCTGGGTCTGCCTTTGGTTTTCTTTTTTGAGGTAGTGTCCAGACCCCATAGAGAGGAGAAACGGCTCTTCCGTTTACTGGAGGAACGAGACAAGGCTTGGGTACGTTTACGAATTCCCCCATCCGTCCTCGCTGCCACCTGTGCAACACAAACACGCATACAGAAAGGCAATAAACATCTAAGAGAGTATCAAGCACATGTGATGGTAGTTTTAAAAAAAATAGCATTTGTCACTATGGATTAAATCTTTAAAGGGGAAGATCAAAAATAATGGGAATGTATGGGAAAATGCAGCATAAACATTGTTCAAAATGTCTCCTTTTGTGTAAATAAGTATTTTTTTTTTTTTTTGTGGACTAGTCCTTTAAATGTTTCACCAATCCCATGATTAGTGAGATCTACTAGTATCAAACATTTAAACAACACACAAAAGTTTTATTTATAGGAAATAACTCTTGATGGTTGTTCACACCAAGAACAATAACTATACAGTTTTAATAATCAGTCTAATTCTACTAGAATAGCAACGTCCACCACACTTATAATGATAACGACACAAAGGACAATATTGGTGTAATCACTTTCAGAAATTTTTAAAAACATTGACAGCCAGTCAGAATCCACCCAACTTTACAGAGCTCGAGCGGCAGACAGCACAACTGCGGTTTCATGCTTGTAATAAACAGAATGTTAATGTCTGTTGGTGTGGATGCTAATATAGTTATTTTTATAATTATCATTCTTGTTGTGAACAGGCCTTTACTCTGCCTAGATGTTTAAGCCTTCATTGATTTCAAACAGCCTCAGTGACACTGTGAGAAAATATCAGGAAAGAGAGGGGAAAAAAACATCCCTTTGCCTTTAGGCTTCAAACAAAGATCAGTGATGGGAAAAAATCTGACACCATGACTCATTTCAGAAGCAGTACACACATAAACTGCCATGGTGTGGAGATGTCCTGTTCACACACCCCGAAACGAAACCACACTGACATTTCTGGGATAATAAACGTTAGTGCCACAGAAGCCATAAAGGATTTCCTCAGTAATCAGTCTGTATGGAGGATTTCCCATAACCATAAAACCTTGGTAGTTTAGGTGACATCTGCAGTACAGTGTCTAAAGACAAAACCCTGTGGCTTGCTTTATAAGAGAGAAGAAACAAGAAAGTAAATTGTATAAAGACATTTAAGGTTTAAGCCAGTGATTAGAATGATGCTTTAAAAAAACATGCTTTTAAGGGGAAAATACAATAACAAAAACTTCTCCCTTTTTCATTATTTAAAAAGTCAATGATTTTCTGTCAATTTTGGTTTAATTTACAAGGAACTCAATGAGTTATGCAATAAAATGGGAGTTGCTTTTCTACACAACACTGTGACGCCTGAGGTGAGGCGTTCATACAGCTGCATATTACGCCATTCTGTACGTTCTCTGCTGAACCACAGGAATGACAAAAACATGATGATGACAGCATGTTTTGTTATGCAGTTTCTGTTAGGATTCAGGCCAAGAACAGGCTGGCAGGCAGCTCAGAGCTCACTGGGCTCTTGTGGAGTGGATTAAAATGAAGAGGATGTTAACTAAACGTGTGAATGAGAAAAGATGTGTGCGAAACAGAGAGAAAGAGAGAATTATGCACTGATACTGAGTGTGTTTTGGTGTTTTGAGCATGGAGGTTTGTATATATGCGTGTATTTCATACCAGGGCATGAAAGGATGATACTGAAAAAATGCCAAGACGACCCATGGACAGTTTGGTGGGGCGGGAAGCAACAGCAAGTAGGCGTTTTGGATTTGGAAGCTCGCCGCCCTGCAGGCTGGACAGGTAACAGCGATACCGGAACATGTCCATATGAAACTGCTCCAAATTCTGCTCCCAGAGGAATATCTGAACAAAAGGAAAGAAAGATTTTTTTTTTTAAACTTTATTAGTACTTTAAAATGCCCTGCACTTTCTATTTTCTGCATTCGCACACTGATGAGTGCCCTTAAGCTACTGACTATTAGAGTGTGGGCAGTGTTTTAATAGGGTTTTGTTTACTGGAGGAGGATGCTGGGATAAATCATTAGTCAGCAGGCCTCCTCCAAGCCAGCATGACCTGAGTCTATTCAGAGACCATGGAGGAGTATGCCCACCTCCACACCAACAGACAAGTACATCACACACACAAATAAGTGAATAGACGCACATTTACACACTCATCTTTTATGTAAGTAGAATCAAATCACATGTTAGTCAGATTAGTTTAGAAGCCACATAAAAAAAACCCCACATACTCGCACAAATATACATTAGCATCACAAAAACACCAAATCTTTGTGTGCTAGTTAATACGCATTAAAGGATAATTTCTGCAGAGTGTGTGAATAGTTAAAGGTTAATAGGTTATTGCCCAGTTTCACAGACAAGGCTTAAAGGTGCAGTAAGCGATTTCTGAGAAACACTGTTGAGAAATCACCAAAGCAAACACGCCCCTACCCAAAAGGATCACACCCCTATATTGATAGCTCCACCCCCAAATTCACAAACATGCTATGCAGCACAGGCACCTCCCTCCTCATGAGTGGACACGCCCCTTACTGCTGAGTGGCTACAAGTGTGCTTTGGTGCTCAGTCCAATCCACTTTCAACAGCGTTTCTCAGAAATCGCTGGCTCTACCTTTAAGCCTAGTCCTAGACTAAAATGCATGTTTGAGCTGTTTTAACTGAAAGCAACGTGCACTGGCATATCTTAAAAAATGTCAGTGCCATTTTTTTGTCTCAAGATGCACACCAGTAATGTATTTTCTACGGCATGGTTATAGAAGCTACTTAAATGTCCTATTTTAACCAAGGCCTACTCCTGGTTTAATCTAAGCCCTGTCTGTGAAGCCAAGGGTAAGAGTCTTAAGGTGAAGCTTTAATTTTATTTAATGTTTAAACATTTTTATTAACTGGCTCAACCAATGATATGAGTTTGAAAATATCTCTTTGTTCAACCATTGGCATATACCAAAACCTAATCCTAGAAATTTGCATATGTGGCCTGTGCATACCTGCTCCAGGATAGTCTTCCTCTTCTTCCCATCAGTGACGGCAGAGAGCTGCATTTCACCCATCTTCTTCATTTTCTCATCCATGTCGATCTTCTGTTCAAGCTTCTTGATCTCAGAACGCAGCAATCGTACCGTGTCCTCGCGGTGGTGCTGACGGGCGACGACCGCGGCGCAGGCTGAGTGGATGGCGGTTATCCAGTTTTCCAGCTCTGTTTGACCTGATGTCTAAAATGAAGTAGATCAGACCATTACATTCTCACTATAGGATGCCCACTGGCATTTTGGCTACAATGGGAAAAACAGTTTCTAAAAATTGGCACTCCAGATTTATAAGGTTATACATCACTTGACATCATAATTTTATCGCCATAGCAACAACGAGATACTTTCAGCACTAAAAAAAATTATATTAAAGGGATACTTCACCGATTAGCATTAAGCTTTGTATCAGTAGAAACCCGGTAGTATTTTCGAATGACTGTGCATGTCCCCCTGAGAAGAGAGATTTCTGTATTGTGTGTCTGGAAAAAAACCTCAGACGACACAAAAATCGTCATTTTGCGTCATCTGAGGCTTTTTTGGCCAGAGGCTAGAGACTACAGCCAGTAGGAGGATCTAGTTCTGCATGTTTTCAACCCGCCCATAGGTGGTGGGATCTCCGATAAAACGTAGTAGCCTAGTTGTATCATTTCTTCCGATACTGCCCTCTGTAACTGGTAGGCGTGTCTTGGGAGTGGCCTCGTAGGGCAGCGAAGCAAGTGCATTCTGGGAGTTGTTGTCTTTCATCCACATGAGCCAAAAATACATTTTCTGGCTTTTCTCAGTCTAGAAGGCACCAACTTCTAAAATAATTTCACATTTCTACTACATAAATGACCCAATTTAAATACACATTCATCTTTCCAGCGGTGAAATATCCTTTTAATAACTAAATGACAGTCACATAGATTTGACTGTCAAGCCTGACTACTTAACCTTTAAGAATGTCACATGGTAAGTAGGATGCTGTCACCTGTCACAGAATAAAATGCCACCGAGACCCACAGAAATTTAGAAATATCATTCAGCAGTTTTGAATGAAACAGTGGACCATGTGTATTGAAGTCGGACAATTCTATATCAACTGGATACAGGTCGTCATAAATGTATGGACAGAAACCTCACCAAGGGTTTCAAATGCTACCCTGAAAAATTGGAATCTAACTGGAATCACATTTATATTAGTCTTTTGAGATTTTTCCAGACTTACCTGGAAGAGAAAGGCGTCTCCCAGTGCATTGCTCAGACAAAACACGAAGTCTTTCTTGGGATGTTCTGGTACAGCCTGGACAATGCTGTTCTCCACCCAGACTGCATGTTTGTGGATGCTGTTGTGGTCAATCCCTGAACGCCCATCCGTTTCGTAGAAAAACAGAGTGCATCCTGGGAGAATAAGTTGAGAAGAAAGATCAGAAAATATGTAACTGGAAATGTAATACAAGTTTCAGAATCTTGATTCATCTACATGAAGCAGAACTGGGGTGATTATTTGCTCCCCACAATTGTCATAAGAAGATGAATAGCTGTGTAAAGGATGTTGTCGGTGATAATTATATTTGAAGCATATGGGACGAGCTGCATTAGATTTAATAGATGGCAAAAGGTTTGTAGAAAACTCTTTAGATAACTTGATTATGGTTCTGACACAAAGGAAGACCAGTAATGTCTAGTATACTATTTTGTGTTTCTTTACAATAGCAACTGCTGAAAGAAATGTCTCTGAGCATTAAATTAGACTGTTATTGAAAAGTCATGGCAAAGGTACACACATCAAACAGCAAGAATCAAAAGCTCAGAGTTAGAAAATAAATGTATTAGGGTTTGGTGTAATAAGCCCGATGTGAAATGGCAAGTGCATGATATTTAATAACTGAAGCAGGGTCAACGAGTTTAAAAACAAAAGATCAAGCAGAACGATTTGTACTGTGGGACAGAATACCCAGTGAAGTGCGCTCTGTTGTATACTGTACATTTAATCAAATGTAGGAGGACATCCAGGTGTACAATGTACAGTATACACACAATATACTGCAGAAATAGTAAGAGCAATATGCTATTCTAAACATAGCTTGTATCTCACCTTTGAGTGACACCCAGTACTGCTTCCACTTCCTTTTTGCTGCTGACTCCACCCTCTTATTCTTTTTGTGCACTAAGAAGTTCTTCACAGCCAGTATGCCGGCCTTCCGCACAGTGCCCTGCACCGTGCTAAGTAGAATGTCTGAGGGGTAAACGGAGCTTAGCGTTCCACTGCTCCTTTCATCGCTGGCAGCGGAACTGGCTTCCTCGAGGCATTCCCGCGTCTGTCTGGAGTTCAAGTCCAGCTCGTGACGGAAGTTCTCGTACACGCCTTGATCTCCACCAGCTTGACGTTCACGGTCTCCTCCACCTCCGCTGCTACTGCCACTGTCGCTTCCCGCGAAGATGCTTCCGCTAGCAGTGGAGTAGACGGAGAAGGACGCAGACATGGCCTTGCAACGGCGCGAGGAGTGCTCGACCTCAGCTGCACCACCGTCAATACCACTGTCTCCATACTCGCTGCCCTCACAAGCTGTGATATCCTACACACACAGACCAGGTTAATGCAGATAAAAGATGACACTCCCTCTACAGTGACAGCACTTCATATGGGACATCCTCCAAACAAGAATTCCTTCTCAGAACTCCTTCACCCCAAATAATAGTTTGACAATTCAGAACATTTTTAATGGAAACTAACTTCCATTGAGCTGATGAACGGCTCTTCTTTCTTTCCTATTTTGACAGACACAAAGGAAGAGACTAATCTGTACTTGTTCTCAGCTTGTTTACCAGTGCATGAAAGAGGAACAGAAAGAGGAAGACATTCTAAGGAGAAGGGGCAGCTTCCCTTTGCCAACACAGAAACACTGCAGTTCCTCGCAGGTAGATTATGGGAAATGACATGTTTCAAAAACACTTTTGTCCAAAGTAGCTGCCACAGGCTTGAACATGAAAGTTGTGTTTGAAGTGTCCCCTGAGACCTTTCAAAATTGGAAGCTCTTTGACAAGCAAAGACAGTTCAGATCACATCAAATATGAAAGTCAAAATCAGAATTTGATTTTAAAGATCCTGGAGCGTTTTTATCTTTCACATTTTACTAGACCTAAAAGTTAAATAAAAAATTCCCTCAGAGAATCCAATAAGCTCTTCATCCAGTTCTTGGTTGTTGCACTTTAGCAACAAGGTTCTAAATAAATGGACGACACTATTTGGCAGGTTTGGAAGTATGCAAAGTGCACATGATTCATAACAGTCTTTATTTTGAGAGGATGTGAAAAAACATTTGTCAGAGGAATAACTTACATGTGTTGTTTGCGCACGCCGTCCCTGCATACGGGAGCAGATGGTAGCCTGATGATTGGACAGTCCTTCAGACAGGCAGTGAGAACGACGACAAGGAAGAGTGTACGCTCCATATCCGTTCCCTTCCTCCTCCGCAGGAGACAAGATCTCGCTGTTCATTCCGCCTCCCTCCGTCCTCTCGGGATTGTGACCATTATAGAGATGGTGGGAGCCACGAAGAGGTGTGCAAAGTTCATCTAAAGAGTTGGCTCTTTCTCCTGAGTGAGACTCGAGAGTCTGTGGGCTGGAGGTGCGACGCCGTCCTCCACAGTTGGCAAAGCTTTTGTCCTCATCCTCATTTGTCCCTATAATCTCCTCTGTGCTTGTCAGATGCTCTTGGCTTAGATCCGACAGGGAGAACTCCATGGAATCCTCTCTCCACATGTCTGCAGATTTGGAGCGCTTCTTCTTGAAGCTGCCACCTTCCCGAGGACCGTCTCTGGTCCTCTGCAGGTATGTGTCCTCACCTGTGAAAAGTCCATCATCATCATCACAACCGTCTGCCACCACTGTGTCCATCTCAACTCCGTCTTCGGAGCCAGGCGTGATGGTGGGATCCGCCAAGTTGTCGTGGAAGGACATCGGCCGCAAGTTCATGGCCATCCGGTCCACCCAAATGGTGCCCCCATAGCCCTCCAAAGCATCCGTCTCATTGAAGGGTTCCAGGCCATTTTCACTTAAGGACTGTGGGATGGAAGGAGTGCTGCTAGATTTTGTGCTGGTCTCAGAGTTGCGGTGTTCAGCCTTGCTGGTTGAGGCATGACGCGATCGTCGAGACTGCTTGTTAGAGATGCGAAGTGATCGGGTCATGTGCTTTCGTGAGAGGTGGCCCTGCCCCTCACTGTAGTAGGCGTGGCCTCCATTTTGGCTCTCCACATTTCCCATGGTTTAACGTCTGTGAAAGACACAACATGGGTTAGATATAGGACAGCTACCTACGGATGAAGTTAAGACCCACCAAACACTAGCAAGGGCTAAAACCTGACTGACCAGCAAACATCACATTCTTCTTAAGATGCTATCTAGAGACCATGAAAGAGTCACTCCAGCTCTAACGCAGCATAACTGCTAGATCCAACTCCTATGTAAAGAATTATTACAGTGCAGAAAGAGAAAGCAACAGAATGAAAGAGGATGTACCTACAGAACAGAAATTCAGTCTCTAAATACCATCTCTAAAAGTGAGAGCTGAATTGCATGTGATCAGAGTCTAACACCAGAAATATCTCTGACGCACACAAAGACACAAGAGAGTGAGCGAAGGAGTGGGATGTGAAACCTCTCAACCCCCCGTGTTGAGAACATCAGTGAATTTTTTTTAATTACCTCCATTAGAGAGTGTTTCTCAGTTGTAACCTCTTGAAATTGTTGGAACGGTTCAATTAGGGTAAAATTCTAATAAATTAGTTCTAAGAAGAAAAAGGAATTCAATTTTGTACCATTTAAGGCTTTTTTATGGAATCACAGAATAATCATGAGAGATATTTATTCTGTTCAAAAACTTATAGAAGCAGCATTTTAAGGCATCATAGACACACTCCCAACATGAAGGCTATCCCAGAAGGTAAGATAATAATGCTGCCTCATAATTGCTTGTGATACCTAGTTTGCACAAGCAATTATAGCCAGTCCCATAATGTTCCCATTCCAATTCCCATTGTGACAAGCTTTGGGAAAAACTAAATTCAAGACGCTGGGCTAGGCGGAAGAAATGTTAATTATAAACCTACATGTTTAATTATTTTATTCAGTTATACTTCGGAAAGTAAATAAAATGGAACGTTTTACCCGATATTTGAGTCTGTTTTTATGCAATTTACATGCTAATAGCAAACATTGTTGAACTTAATTGCTGCAATTGGCAGCAAGGTAGCTTATTGGTTTTGAGCTGCCTAAAAAACACAATTCTATTGTGTTAGCACATGACATCATATAAGATCAGCAACAGTACCTGAGGCAGAAACAGTGGATCAGATGCATTTCCAGACGGCAATGCTCTTATTTATTGACCTCATGGTCCTGATCAGCCCTACAGCAGTTTTCCCTGAAAAAGAAATATAACACACATTTTAAAAAAAGGAACAGTGGAAGATTAAGTTCAGACACAAGGATAGTTTGGATTGCTGTTCATGGATAAGACGTCTAGGAGTTTTTGGGTTTGGGTGGATTTCAAGACACATATGAGAACATGACAGCACACCTGTTCGTAGGTGTGGTCACAAAAGCACACACAACACTTACACAACAATTTTCACACTCCTTCCCTGCTGCACAAGAGGAAGAATTTTCTGATTCGTCTCAGTTCCTTAAGAAGCCAACAATACAGTAATTACGTCAGAAGATCAAGGCTACCCAGCAGTAGTCTTAAAGCTGAACCCAGTTATATGTTCTTCAGTGCCAATCTGACCCAGTTTCTACTAATCCAGAGAAAAGAGCAGAGAGAAAGCCTCATCTCCATACTGCAGCAGGTATAAATATTAGAAGATTCAATATGAGAAGGTTCAGACTACACGCTGCATTTTATGGATTAGCTTCAGAATGACACGGTCACTGCTCCAGTAACCAGGGGATAGAAACAGAGGAAGAGGATAAAGAAAAGATAAAAAGCTAAATTTGCGTATTGGATCCATTTAAACTTATATAGGAGGTACTCAAGCCATATCTAGAAACCAGAATATCATTGAGACTTGGGATGGGCTCTTTTGACTTGGTCCAGAAAATAGCAACCCCCTTTAGATCACCTTAGCAGCCAACCAAAACACCCTAGTATTGTGCTGGCGAGTTTACATTGGTAAGGACCACACAAATCTAGTTTTTTACTATAAAAATGTTGTGTCTTCTTGTGTGCCTGTGTAGTTTCTCGCTGCCAGAGGGTTTGTGATACAAACAGTCTGCGTAACAGAAGCTTGTGTGTGAATGTGTTTGTTGAGGTCAGTGTGTATTTCTCTGGATCATGTCCAGCTTTGACAGAAAGGGTCAACAAGACCTTAAGGCCAATAAAGTGAGAGATAGAGACCCATATGACGCACTCTATACTCAGGACGACAGTCTGGTGTATGTGTTTGTTCGTGTACATCAGAGAAGTGATAGAAAAACTCTGCACTGCAGTAAATCTACTAAACCTTGCTGTAGACTTACATAAACTAGAGTTGACCCCATTTTTCACTGCATTTCACTTTTTTTGCAGCTCTGCCCTCCCCCTCTATATTTCTGCTCCTCCTTCCTGTCCATGTCCCCTCCTTCATACTACTACCATTAGATTAATCCTCCACAAGATATTTAGGCTTTTATATCAGCAATTCAAATGTGAAGTTCACTTGTGGGTGTGGGTTAATAGAGGACCAAACTCTGATGTGAAAAAAGCATCTCCAGTAGTATTCCGATTTCTGATTACCCACTATAGATATTTTGCAATAGATATTTTCATTTTATTGGGAATTCATAATTACTAGGTCAGGTGTGTTCAAGTCACTTTGGTCAGTGCAAGATGGCAATGCACTTTTTTCTAATAAATATATACATATATTAAACGTTGAATAAAGAATGTGCATGTTTTTCCTTTTTATGTTTCTATAATGTATGAAGGTGCTGTAAATAGAATTGTTATATATTCTATTGTAATTGTACAATACTAACAACTTAACTGGTTTTGTTGTTAAAATAGTAATTTCATACTTTTCAACATATTTACCATCAACTATAGATGCATCCATTGTGTTCGCCGTTTTTTTTTTTTTTTCACTGACATGCCTCCAACTCAGAAACTGTGCTTTTTTTCCGACTTGTAATTAGGACATTGTGGTGGTTCTCATGTGTGTTCAACTCATAAATACAATCTTTCTTACATGAATGCACTATTAGCTAACTTTTTTTGTAGACTGCAGTCTTTCGAGAAAATAAGCTGTATGTAAATGACTGGAAATAGCTGCTCAAGATGGACGCCAACTAGCCTTAAAGGGACTTTCCACTGTGTTTCCCTTAGCTGTGACGATATATAAGCATATGTGTGCTAATCAAACACAGATCTGTTACCATCTGATCCGATCGCATTAAATATCAAATCTTCTGCTTCGAAAACATGCTCCAGATGGAATATCTCAGCGGGGATCTACAGTTAAAATGTCATTGCAGTCATAACCAAAAGGTTAGCGAAAATCGATGAGAGAAACTGTGATCCCGCTGAGCAGAGCGGCAAACGTGAGTCAGCGAATGAACCGAGTGACCTTCTGCCCACTCTCTCCTTCCCTCCTACTTCTCACCTACATGATATTTGGATTCAGCAATAATAATGTGTAATAAATCTCAGCATGACGACAACAGACCCCAAGCTAACACAAATGCGAAATGTTGATCGCTATATGTAAAACTCTGAGTTATGACGCTCATATATATATATATATATTCTTGTTGTTTGTGAATGTGTTTTTGTCATCTTGGAGCAGGACGTCTCCTGCAGGGTAGAAGCAGGTGGAGAGGATGGAGGAAGGGTGTGTGGTGGTGGAATAGCCTGCTGAGCCTTGTATAGCCTCACTGTGAATGTTTAATCACAGGCACTTAGGAGGACACCTCCTCCACTTCACTTCCCTCACTGTGAAGGATGTGCTAGCCTGAGCTCCGTTATTAAACCACACACACATCCAGCACACACACACACTCTGATCTTACCTCAGCCTCCACACTGCTTATTCTCTTTTTTGTCTGTCTGTCTATCTATCTATCAACCTGTTAGTATTTTTTCTTTCCTACTTTGTCTTTAACATCACATTTTGTCTTTCCTCTTTTCATATGTCACATTTCTTTATGTCATCCTTTCTTTCTTTCCCGTCCCCCCTCTCTGATGAATGTTTTCTCCCCCAGTCCCATCTGCAGAATAAAGCCAATGTTTGGCCGTGAGGAGGGTGTGCATTGTAATGGAATAATGAATCGGACTGACTCTACTGAACATCCCGTTCCCTCTCTCAGATAATCTTTTGTTTGAGCAAAAAGAGCGGCTGTGGAATAGATCACCAGCACAAGTCGAGTGTTAAAAAGCAAGATATCACAGCTTTGCTTTCTTTAGCTTCCTCCAGCTAGTTCACATTAACACATCCCTACAGGTAGCACAAAACACTCTCAATCTTTAAAAAATGATTCATAAGGAATATAAAGATAAGAGTGGCTAGTAAAACTCTTTATAGTTCTGTAGCGCTCAGTAACTTCACTTTACTTAGCTCTCTCAAAACTGAGGGGGTGTGCAACGAATAACGCTCTTCGATACTAAATTAAAAAGTGGAGCGAACATATCATTACTGAAGTATAATCATCTGAAATGTCTCCATTTATCACATTATAAAGCACAGACAGGCCTGCTTGAGAATACTGCAAAATTGCACCCGCAAATAGACTCTGATAAGTCTGCAAACTTAACTCAATCAGATATTATAGTATAAATATAAAAAAGCACTTGGATGCTCATATTAGTCATTTATGATGGAAGAGAAGATAGATGTTCTCTAGACAAAGAAAAGCGATGAGTGATGACTGCTAGTGAGGGGGAAGCAAAACACAAATGCATTATTCTCGTTCCCTAAACCTGCTCCCATTAGTCCAATACACAGTCTTTTTGTTTCTGCTGCTTGTCTTTAAGGCCTGAGGCAAAGAGCAAGGTTTAAAATCTCCCCAAAGCCCAGCACTGCTTCACCGAGTTGAGGAAGACTACGGGGCGTTTAACTGCACACCCAGACAGAGAGAGTGAGCACAGGAGAGACTGGGTTAGAAATGCTCCATTGTTCAGTCAGATGGAATCTATAATTTTGCATGTGCACAATCTACTCTTGTTAGTATAATTGAGAGAGCGCAGACAAAGACAAGAGTAATCACTGCCCACACTGTCTTTGTCTGTCTCTGCTGACAGATTACTTCATAGATAGTGCTGAGCTATATAGCATCAAATGTTTACAATATATACAATATCATTTTCTATTAATGATATAAAAATAAAATAGTTTTGTGAAAAATGCTGTAACATGTTATTTGGACATTAGATTCCTAAAGATCATGCAGTTTTGTGCCCAGAAATTCATCGATTTTCTCTGTGCTTTTTTTTGGAAGTTTGATTCATTTTAACGAATCTGTTCTTTTGAATCATCCGCTTCAAAGAATCAGATCAAAAGTCAGTTTGCACTCAATGTACACTGAACTCTCTGTGAGCCATTCTGCATATAAATTCAATAATAATAATACTAATAAAAAAAGATTGGGTTTTGATCTTTTTTAAATCAATTTGAACTTTTTTACATTAAATTGATCAAAAGTTTTGATTGATGATGTTCTTTTGAGCTTTTTATTCATCACAAATATATTAAGCAGCACATCTTTATTACATTGATAATACAAATAAATGTTATTTTAGCACCAAATCAACATATTAGAATGAATTCTGAAGGATCATGTGACACTGAAGACTGAAGTAATGTTTTTTGGTTTTTTTCACCCAGTTCTAGTTGATACTAACAACAGTATGTGATTAGCAGAAAATTATGATTCATTATGGGACACTTGAATTCTGCAGAAATCTGGAAAGGTTTCAGCAGACCTTTGTCACAGATTCTGTGTAAATGTTGTCATGGAATCATGAGTAGAGTCAATAACAAAACAGTATAATGTCATTTTCATAATAATTCATTGGTTTCTGTTTATATTTACATTCACTGTCTCTTCAGACTGACTTTGCAATAGAAAAGAAAACAACTTTTTTGTTGAACTTCCTGCCACAACGGCCACCAAATATTTGACACTTTTAACAGTCCCCACCCAGACACACTTCCCTCCAATAGCCAACCAACCCCCCACACCACACACACACACACACGCACACAAAAAAAACTTCTCAGGTATCAGATAATAATGGCTCCCTCCCTCAAGTTCTCTCTCTCTCTCTGCCCTGACATTTTTTTTTTCATTTCCTTTTGTTTGGTGTGATCTATAGGCTCACTTCTTTTATTCTTTCTCTTTTATTCATCAACAATTCTCTTTTATTCATTTGAACAAAGGAAAAACATCCTCTCTCTTCCCCTCTGCTCTTTTTTCCCTTCATAACAAGTGTAATTCTGCTTAGTCAACACACCTAAGAGATATTTTACTAAAAAAAGTACTGAACTGAACTTGAGGTGAAAACACAGCAGGTCATTTTCCAAACAGTGCTGATGGTAAAAATCTCATCGAGTGTGTCAGCTCTATAAATCCATCCCCACTGTAACAGTGTTGACCTTTTTCTTGTGCCTGTGAAACTAATTTAAGATCCCTTTAATAGTCCATCTACATTCATTGCTAATTGGTGCATGTCCCTTTTAACAATACCCTAAGCCCTGAACCCACTGAAACCCACCCTGCCCACAGGCGAATCTCCCCATTTCTCACATTCTTCCATGGATTCCCGACCAGGAATGACCAACTTAGCTTGAGATGAGAGGGACTTGAAAGCTGTAATGAAACGCCCTCGGGAATAATGGAAAATAAGAGGGAGTTGACAGAGAACAAGAGAGAGACCGACAGCGAGAGAGGTTAAGAGTTTAAAGAGGAGACTTTATAAGAAGCTTATCACCACAGGTACTGAAGTCTTCACATGTTTTTGTTACTCGTATGACGGATCACTGCATGAAAACGTTACGCACACCAGGATGGGAAGATTAACATCATCTTTTCCAAGGAAGGAGGTAGAAAAACAAGCAGCTAGAAAGATTCACATCAATGGAACATGAAAATACTGACCAGGGTATATTACATAGACATGAAAAAATATATATATTAACATGTTTTGATAATGTTTTTTGGTAACACTTTCGGTCCAATTCTCACTATTAACTAGTTGCTTATTAGCATGCATATTACTAGGATACTGGCTGTTTATTAGTACTTATAAAGCACATATTAATGCCTTATTCTGCATTACCATATTCTACATCCCTTAATCCTATACCCAAAACCTTAATAACTACCTTACTAACTATTAATAAGCAGTAATTATGAGTTTATTGAGGCATTATATCACAAATTTGTAAAAAGTAATCAAATCATGTCATGTGAAGTCATTTTCATCTGTACTTGTGTTAGTGTCACATGCAAATCTTTCAAGCAAAATTGTTGAGATATTCAATTGTATTTTAATCTATTCTCATCTTTATTTTATTTTATTTTAGCTTAGTTTAATTTATTATGAAACATGAAAATACTCGCAAGGGTCCATTTCATTAACAGGAAAATAATGTTGATTAACGAATACTGGTAATATATGTTTACTGGTAATAAAGTATATAAATGTATATTTATCGATATTTTACTGTATTTAAAAATATAGTAGAGTAATATAATATAATATAAACATAACAAATCTAAACAAAACTGAAAAGTTTACACTGATAAAAATAACTAAATTCTGAAAGCATGTCTTATGGCCGGCCTGAGTCCAGCAGGGGTCATTTCCTGATCCCATCCCCCCTCCGCTCCTCATTCTTTCCTGTCACCTCTGTCCTATCCATAACAGTGTCACAAAGCCCAGCCAAAATAAACCTTTTTTTTTTTCATTTTAAGCACCCATCTCATACTTAAACTACAATAGCTCAATCATTCATGTCAAACTACAAAAACAAAGACAAAAGGAAGTCCTATCATATACACAGCCTGACAGCATGGGTGACCATTTCCTTAAGACTAGTTCTGAAGGTCTTCAAAAGACAGGAGATATTAACTGTCCATTAATCCAAATGAAGTGACAGGACTCCTCCCTCATGTCTCCGGGCTCCTGACCGTGCCTGCGTTCGGCACAGCTCAATGAGCCGGTAATGAGTGGATGATGCTTTAAACTCAAACCACCGGTGTGTCTAACCCCCCATCGACCCGAGATAGCCTGTCTTGGTTTCTAGTGTGGCGTTATCATCATCATTTATGTTCGTATTCAGTTGCTTTTTTTATTAGCACATGAACAAATATGGCCAAACTAAAAGTGTGATTCATTTTTCACACTTAACATCCTGTAGTGAGTAGTGCTAGTGCTAAAAATACTATAAGAAGGCCAATTTGTTCATAGCTTTTTATCTATAATGCGACTTTACTGGCAGTCTGTTTGCCACCGGTCAAAGTGAGGAAGGATTGTGGTTACTTCCTCTGGGACCACCAGACCAGTTTCCTCTCTTTTGTTCAATAACGCACCATGACCTGGAATGCCGTGTTATCTAAGCCTTTGCAGACGTGTTAATGATAGAGTGATGACGAAAGAACAAAAAGGAGAGATTGATAATACACCAGGGTGACATCCCATGGTAATCTGTTTGATAAATGAAGAAGCCAAAATTAAGGGTGATTTTACACTAGAACTTATGGCAGTCTATCACATCAAAGAGGTGTGCACAAATTTCACAATTTCATGTGTTTTTTGATGTTTGACATCAAAGTCTGTATGAAAAAATTATTCAGGGATCGAACAAAGCTTGAAGTTACACTCTAATCCCACCATGCCATGCATACAGAAATCTACAACCACAGGTTGACATCAAATAATAGTAGATTTGTGTTTGATTTTCTTCTCAAAATCCTTGGGGGACCATTCAAATCTCTCTCTTTCAGAAGGCTGCTGACCTGAGGATGAAGTTGGATCAGGACTAGTCCTGCCGAGAGCCTAACATGTCTCAAACGAACCCCTCTAAGCAGCGCAATGGCCATACTGTATGCTCCTCAAAGGCTTTCCCATTTAAACCTCTCGAAGGGGCAGACGAAATCTGCTGTTCCATTATTACGCCAGTAAAGCCAACTGTGCCTGGCTGTGGGGAGCACATCTAGACTGCAGGGGACCAAAACGCTTTCTCTCAACGCCTGAAGTCACGTTCATCTCTCTGATCCGTGCTTTTGTTGATAGTTCCTTTGTTAAAAAAAAGTCACGTGCAAAACTTTGAGATATTCCTGACAAACATTTTATTATTCTATTCTCCCTTTTATAATATTTCATCCACAATTCTAATCTGTAGTTGTGTTGATAGTGCATTGGTAAAGCATTCAAGCAAAAACGCCGAGATTAATGACAACCATTTTACATCTCTTTTATTTTATTTGTATTGTATTCTATTAGGTTACGTCTATTATTTAAGGGAAATATATATGGGAAAATAATGACTTATTTACTAAATTCTGATTGGATGAGCCGCATTTAAAGGCAATATGCAAATAAACACACACTCTATATTATTTTTTTATTAATTAAGTTGCTATGGTTTTGGCAGCGGTAAGCAGTAATAATAAATATAACTATTAGGGGAACGTGTTTTTTTTATCATTTTGCTATTGATGCCATTTCATACAAAGCAATAAGCCCTTGAGACCATGCGTTACAGTGATTTTACCTCTATACTTCACATCAAGCTTAAGACCACCTCTTACCCGTGGTGAAATCACTGTAACGCAAGGCCTCTCATAGCTTATTGCTTTATTTTTTTCAGGTGTGTGTTCATCAGATTCATCATCATTGCAGAGACCCATGTCTATCCTGATGTTACACGCCCACACACAATTCATCGCCATCATCCTAATTCATCTAGATGCACCAGTCATTATCAGGTTAGAGGCAGTGAAGTTGGGGGAAATGGAGTGTAAATGGGGCTAATTTGTGTCCTCTGTCTGGGGAAAATGGAGTGATGACATGCAGGAAGAGAAGAGGAGGAGGAGGAGGACTGCAGATGGGTCCTCTCACTGATCAGAGGGGAAAATGTTTGGCTGAGGGGCTCACGATTTACACACTTCCAATGACACGCTTGAACAAAGAGTGCCAGTCTGGGGCGAAAGAGAGAGAGAGAGAGAAATGGGGAGGGCAAGAGACAAAAGGATGATTTCGGATGAATATGTCTGGATGCTGCTCTTCTCTCATACAAAGCTAAAATAACAAAAAAGAAAGAGACAACTTTAAAAACTTGTGTTATCCTGGAAACAGCATCCAATTTCAAATGTGTTCGCCTAATCTGATCCTTACACTGCAAGTATTCATGAGGCAACATAAACATTGAAGGCATTTCCATACATGTGAATCAGTATTTGAGGAAAGAGGGAGTGAAAATAGTGGATTCAGAAACAGCTGTAGACACTTATGTGTGATGTTACATACACGTCATGTCCTGATTGACCAAAAAAAACAACTACTTGAGATCTGATCGTTCAAACTGAAGCGCATTTCTCAAATAAATGCAATTCTCATTGCAACATGATAAAAAATAAGGTTAATAAGTAAAAAAAAAATCGTATGAAATTAAAACATTCAAATAACACAATTATAAAATATATGTTAATTTTGAAAAAAATATTTTATAAATTAAAAAATTTTAAAAAAAATATTTTATAAATTAAAACATTTTGAAAAAAAAATTTATAAATTAAAAAATTTTGAAAAAAATATTTTATAAATTAAAAAATATATATAAAATAAATAAAATAAAAGTTATTGTTATATTGATTCATTGCCATATATAAAAATTGCAGTTTTAATCATCAGATTTCAAACCACATCTAAATTGATCTTTAGGTTTGTATAAATCTTTTTTTTTTCTTCTTTTTTTTTGGACAACAAACAACTAAATGGATCTGAGATGGAGACTGAGTGACAAAAAAAGTGCTTGTCTTTGATGCGTTTTTATTATAAAGACAATAGAGAGGGATGTTGAGGGCCAGATTCAAACCTACGTTTTCCGTATGAGCACCACAGTACAACATGCCAAGCCATTCACTGACCGCAAGTCCAAGACACCGAAGTCATATTTCAGAGTGAAAAGACTTGTAAAGTTCTCACAGTTTTTCTTATGTCTTGTCCACAGCACTGTGGCAAGCTCAGGCTGAACAAACTCTCAACGCACACATGGGCAGCTTGTGTTGAGTGTTGTAGAGAGAATGGCCGCTAATGCTGACAGTTCACACATCCAGAACGAGCACACGTACTTATAGCTCTGGGATTCCTGCTGCTGACGGTGAATGAGAGGTAGGATTAGGCTTTGGCTCGGAGCCCACGGCTCTCCTCATCTGGCAGGAAGCCCCAATGGAAAAGAAAAGAGGGGTGGAGGAAGGCACTGAAAGCCACACCGGTGCTACAGCCCTTCCTCAGCACACCTGAGACCAACGGACAGAAACTTCTACAGCTGATGAGAACAACCTACAAGCCCTGACAGGTCTAGAGAGAGAGGAAATGAGTGCGTTCATAAGGCCTAAAGCCATCTTTTAAGGTCTAAGAGACTTCATTTGAGAAGGAGGGGTAATCGTGAGTGCCGGGATTCCGTCATTCTCTCATTCTTTGACTCTCTTATTCTCTTGCTTCTTTTTTTGCACCTGCGTCAACAAGCAGAACCTCACAAACAATGTGCTCCTTTAAGAAACGAAAGAAGAGAAAAAAAAAGGGTAGGGAGTTGAAAGACTTGGGCCCTGAAAGGGCAGGAATGTCACACGCAAACAACAGAGAGACAGAAAAGGTACAAAAGCAAAGACAGACAGAAAGCTCTTGAGAAGAATAGCATTCATTTTTTTCATTTATGAAGATTTCATGTATCTCTTTATTTTATTTTAAGGCTAATTTAAGGCTAATGCTGGATAAAGACAAGAGAGATCTGACAAAACAAAACAAAATCAATGAGGATAAATAAGATTTTGTAAGGAGGGATAAAATAAAAAGATAATAAAATAAAATAAAATAAAATATTGGTTCACTGAAACAAACATAAGGTTACATTTGTAAAGAGAGATAAAATAAAACATAAAATCAAGTACAAATTTAAATAATTGTTCATTGCAACAATAGAAATAAAAATAATTTTGAGACAAAATAATGAAAATAAAATTTCTGCAATATATGAAAAAAAACAATGGTTTATTTTTCAACATTGTGCCATTCTTTTATATGACTTTTACAAGAAGTGTCCATACGCTCCATGGACCACCTAGGCTGGTTTGTGGTTATGGGTGAAGAAGCAACACTAGATTGACCTCAGTGCTGGATGATTTCTTTACAGTGGAAAGGCAATGAATCTTATCTCTTTATCATGGTATTTTGTGTGTGTGTGTGTGCTAGTGACATCCAGCCTTTTACCAGAGAGAGCTGTTTCTAAAGCACACATATGCCATCGGCCAATCCACTACAAATCAATACCCCATTACTACATCAGTGCCAGACACTATTTAGTGAGTGAGTTACTGCTGACCAACCTGTCTTTTAAAAACCACCTCCATCTCACACACACCGCCAATGCATGCATGGCCAAAAAACACTCACAGTCACACACCCAATACACTGTAGTTCTCTCTTTCTCCCCCTCAGCAAGCTGTTATGTCCCACAGAAGGCGTCTCATCAAAGTGCGTCAGCAGTGAACACACTTTACCAGACTGCTAATGAGAAGGCTGGTCATTCTGCCAAAATCATGCAATTCATGATTAGCATTAGCAGTTAAGCATTTCATATACATCAAAAGGACATCTGTATGTAACGTTTAAAAACTCAAAAGTTCCCTTCCCAGTCAACAAAACCATTTGTGGAAACTAATCTACAAAATGTAGATATTGCCATAGTTTTGATGTCATGCCTATATATGAGCACATTGACATATGACTGCCCACATTTACGAACATCCATTCAGTATAAAGGCAAGATGGCATAAACTGAAACATCTTTTCATCCATTGAACTTTTAATGATTTAAAGGCAGTCAAACGGAGATTGTAAGACTTGTTTTTTTGCAGGAACTAGATCGTTTAGATTGTATAGGAGATTGTTTAGGAGATTGTTTAGGAGCGAGGTATTGTTTACAACAATAGTATGCAATGTTATGTTTCTAAACAACAGATGCTCTCAAAGGAACACATATAAAGAAAACAAATTAACAAATACCATCTGATAAATCTGAGGCTGTCAAAAAAAAATACAGCAAAAAACTATACAAGTATCATAAAAGTGGTCTTCTGAATCCATACAAAAGCTTAGGATGAGAAAATAAAAATGTTAATACATCAGCTAAGTATTGTTTAACAAATTCTTCACAAACATAGACAAATTTCTAAACAACATATGCTCTCAAAGCAACATATATAAAGAAAACAAAAAAGGCCCAGAACAGAACCTTGAGGTACCCCGCAAGTGACGAACAACAAATGTTTGCGAATATGCAGTACAAAATAAAAATATGTACAGCACTTTAGCAAACATTTGTTGTTTTTAAATGTGCTATAGAAATAACAGCAACTTGCCTTTTGGTCAACAACCTTGACTAACATTATGGGCCCTATCTTGCACCCAGCGCAATTGACTTTGTACACCGACGCATTTATCATTCCTATTTTGCACCCGCGCACAGCAGACTTTTCCCTCCACAGATGCACGTTGGTAAACTAGGAAATGAATTTGCGCTCCCGGGGGCGGTTCAGCGCAAAGAGGAGGTGTGTTCCGGCGCAAACGTTCCCTCATGCTATTTTGCAGGTTTAGAAAACAATTCCGCCACTAACCAGGAAAAACCTAGTCTAAAGTCAGTGGCGCGTTGCGCATGTTATTCATATGCTTTTTTAAGGGCGCATGCTTGGCCATAATCAATGTAGCGTGTGCACAACGCGCATACACTTTGATTCTCTCATCTACACAGAAGCAGCAGTTTTCATTTTTGCAAATCGTACATTATTACAAGGAAAATTATTAACACACGAGGGAAATCATTGTTGTGTCCATGAAGATGTGAAAAAACAGGCATAAATCTAGCTTACACATTTACCCAAATTATTATACGCCTGTTTAACCGAAGCTAATTTGGGTGGGTTTCTCCCATCCCCATACAATGTCACTCTTCTGTCTTTTACGGCCCTGACGAGAACGTCGGTCTCCTCGGCTGTGAACCGCTCCTGGCGTGCGCCTGGCAAATCCGCCGTTATAATAGCAATCCGCCATGGAACAAGCGCGCCTGCTCTTAAAGGGAATGTGAGATGACGCTCTGATTGGTTTATTTCACGTTACGCCCAAACCACACCTATGAATAATGAAGCTACTTCAGACCAACCCATTTTAGATTTGCGTCGGGCGCAAGAGTCATTTATCCCGCCGGTATAATAACAACAGCGCCCAAGACCCGCCCACAAAGTTACTTGCGTTTCGCGCTTGATACTTGCGTTTCAGATCGTTAAAATAGGGCCCTATAAGTGAATTGCATGGGGAAAAACAAATTCAGTTCTACAGTAGAATATGGCTACTTTAAAAATAAAATGAACAATTTCCATCTAATAAATAAGAACTATAGCACTAAATGCCACAGATTATACACACTATTACTAGTTCTAGTGTAGTTAAATATAAATACAAAAGCCAGGATTCCGAGATTACATCTGTGATATTTTTAATGTTACCCTGCCTGGAGGTCTTTCACCAGCAAGCTTACAAAAAGAAAATGTGCATTCACTATAAAGACTCAAATGTTTTTCAAATAGGACCATGGTGCCCCTCAGGCACTAAGTTTGTGTGACTTTATATTACTGCAATCCTCTGACCCTGCTGTATGTAAAAACCATGTTGAAGCTTCACAGCCTGTGCATTTATGCTGCATGGTGCTGGAACCACAGAAAAAGCTTTTGTTGAAAGCAAGAGGCTGCTTTTATTCACACAAACTCTCCTCTGTGCCAAAGAAGCGGAAGGAGCTCAACAAAACCTGCACCCGCATGCCACAAGGCAAGAAGGAAGGCACTCAAATCTCTACTTTAAAAAAGCTAATTTAGAGAGTAAAATAGACCAGCATGCAACAGCAGTCGCTCCTTTCAGCCCGAGATCAGATCTTTTCCAGGTCAGTAGAGGATTTTGAGAGAGCCAATCTTTTCTCCCCTGATGACCCGTGCTGAAGAGGAGTCTCTTTTGTGCTTCGACTGAAAGGATGATAGTAACAGATAGAGGAACAAGTTGGATCAAGTAGCATTATAGGGATAGTTCACCTAAAAATGTTGTTATCATTTACATGGAAGACAAATTTGACTTTTTGAAAATAATCCCAGGTATTCTTTTTAATAAAATGAAAGTTAAGACAGATTGAGACTGTCAAGCTCAAAAATGACAAGAAAAAACCTATAAAGGTATCGTAAAAGTGGTCTTCTGAAGCCATACAAAAGCTCAGGGTGAGAAAATAAAAAAAGAATTTAAAAAACATTATCAATAATGCTTCAATATGATTTAAGACAACAATTTAAGATAGTTAAAAAAAAAAAAAAAAAAAAAATATTAGAAATAATATAAAATTAAACTCACTCAGTTAAATATACAAGATATTATTTAAAAAAAACATGTTTTATTGTCCATACAATAAAGTTCACTAAAGTTCGAGTTGTTTTGGATCCCATTTACTTTCATTATTTGTCCAAAAATTGTTCTCAAAATATCTTCTTTTGCGCTCTGCAGAAGAAAGAATGTCATACAGGTTTGGAACAACATCAGGGTAAGTGATTGAAGCCTTTAAGGACCGTGTCTCTTTTCTTTGAGACTCAGACTCGCACAAATTTAGCAGAATGGAAAGGTTCACGTGGTCAATCCCTCTCTCTCTTTGCTACTCTCCCATCACTCTTTCTTCAACATTATTCTTGTCAATCGCCTCGTTAAAGTCGTTAAGTGAATGAGCAAGTAATCTGTGGTTTGCCTGCAGCTGTGTGTCCTGTCTCAACAGGCTTGTGGTCTGAAGATCTTCAAAGATTAAAGTGATCCGAAATGTGTCAGATCAAGGCTTTTGTAGTGAAAGATAAATTTAAATGGTAAAGCGGTTGTGGGTTTTACTTGATAAATGGTAAGGCTAAAATTGTTTAATGATTGATCGGTCTAGATGTTAACAGTGTATTGTTAACTTTCTGCGCCCCCTCTCACACACAGATCACCTTACTAGTGTTTAAATACACAAATGCACATACTTCATATTCACATGTGCACCACCACATTTGTTTGAGTTTTGGCTTTGCAGTAATCACTTCCTCATGGAAAGGGACTTCTGAAATGCAGTGTATGTGCGTGTGTCTTCCTGCCTTCAGGTTAGAAATGTAATTTTTCTGGTTGTACAGGATTTAAAGAAGAAAAGATGCCTGCTGTATTACATCCATTACGAATGAACATGACATTTGAATGTCAGAAAGACACACACACCCTTACTGTAGGCATGTTCTTATGAACAAAAGTACAGTACTTGGAAAAACTCTCCTGCCTTTAATAGAGGTTAAAGGGGAGAGGTCTGACACTGTGGCCTTAGAGGAAAGATGGTAATAACATAAATGTTTTAATATAAAATTTCAACCCCACACGAACAGCAAAAGCTGCACACGCACACACCAAAAATTTTAACAAAGCCACAAATGTATGTTTTTAATTCATTTTTCCCCACTACCCCTCCTCCTGGGGGTCTACGCTTAAACAACCACTGTCAAGTGCTAATATTGAAAGAGGAGGACACGCTGAAAGAATGGAGGACACGCTGCATTAAGAAACACACATTAGCAGGAGACAATGGGGAATATCTGTCAGGTCTCGCACATACACATCTAAAATGAGGATTATAATACCTCATACAACACAGAATGTTGTATGATGGGTTTACAGAGGCCACAATGTCACAGATAATCCATAAGGTTTTTATGCATTTTTTTTGTTTCATCCATTCTGTCATTGGGTTTCTAGGTTCTAAGTATTCATAAGCTGTCAGTGAAATCAATGACTGTACGTGTGTTTTATCGCTGCTTGAAAAAACAGCATGAAACTATTTAGTATCTGAGTTTAGACATACATAAGATACCTTGGAAAAACTCTCCAAACAACTTTCTAACCTATAACATTCAAATGCAGGTGCTATAGAAACCAGTCACTGCTCTGATCTCCATACTCACAAGTTCATTCATTATCTGTACAAGAATATATTGCAATTCATATTTATTTAACTTTTCTTACCTGTCACTCTTTTGTTTATCTAAAACAATACAGACCAGAATAAAACAGTAACAGAATAAAACTTAGTCAAAGTTGATCAAAAATACAATAAAAACAGTAATACTGTGAAATATTATTACTATTTTAATATATTTTCAAATGTAATTAATTCCTGTGATGGCAAAACTGAATTTTCAGCAGCCATTACTCCAGTCTTCAGTGTCACATGATCTTTCAGAAATCAGAATTGGTGTTCAAAAAACATTTCTTTCAATTATTATCATTTTTGGGAACAGTTGTGCTGCATAATATATTGATGGATTTCTCATGATTCTTTGATGAACAAAGTTCAAAACAAAAAGAAATATTTTATAAATGTAATTACTGTCAATTGTGATCAATTTGATGCATCCTTGCTAAATAAAAGTATTAATTTCTTTTTTTAAAACGAACTTACTGATCCCAAACTTTTAAGGGGTAGCTTATATCTCTCGTTCAAACAAATTTAATAAACATAAAACCTTGCCTTTCACTCTTTATCTCCTCATCTCTTTCATTAGCTTCGTTAATGTGTACTTTAAACATGCTGTGGTGGTGCTGTGACCCATTTAAGCCATATTTCCTCCTCCCCCCCCCACACACACATACAGCTTCTCTACCCCCCACATTTCACCCTGATGCCCTCTGCTCCAGTGGGGTAGAAAAAGGAAGAAATGCCCTGAGGGTCAGAGAAGCCATTCTGTTACTTAGTTCCACTTAACACACTTACAGAGCAAAGCAAAACAACATGATTGCCTTATTTAGCCTTTATATATACACACACAAACACACTTCTATACAAATATAGTATATTATCAGACTATTAAAGTGTTTAAAATACAAGCACATGCATACTGACACACACTCATGCTTGAACACACGTGCCCCATTTCACTTGAATAACCAGCAACTACCGCAAGGTCTGCAATTCCCAAAGAATCTCTTGTATTTTACATGTTAATGTACTGTTTTTACATTTCAGGGTCTTGATTTATATGCTCAGTATTTGAGGAACAATCTTGTCTGCTACTTATTGACCTAAACCTCAAAGCTACTGTGCTTGGAAATCAATCTGACTGTGTGATAGCACAGCAGCCCATTTTAAAGTGAGTTTATTGAGTCTAATAATCCATTAAACAGCACATGACAGGAGCAAAACAGATGCGCATGATAAAGTCCAGATATGAGCTCTTAAATGAGACAGGTAGTCTCTGTCCAGCCCGTTTCTGAGGGTGAGGTCAGTTATATGGTGCAGGAATAGTGTGGTTCATTGTTTGCACCTAGAGTGAAGTATGCAAGAGTCTTTGTTTGGTCCGTCTGAGTTCCTCCACAGCGCGTCACAGCGCTAAGTTAATTCATTCATAAAGACACTAGACCACTGGGAGACCTCAGGCGACCGAGGAATCTGGCACCCCGTGTGCCATCTCTGTCTGACTGCAAACAGCTGAGACCCGCAACAGTGACCCCATGAGCCCAGACAACCCAGTATAAATGTTAGTGGTCCAATGCTTCTAGGTCTTTCTTTCAAGTCTGATGGTCTCTATATCTTTCTCAAACACATTTAATGTGTCTATATATGATCTTTTCTCTTGTTTTTATTTCACTTTGCTGTCTTTTAAGTGTTTTCTCTTGTATCTTTCCTCAGAATCTCATCTCAGCTGCTTTTTCAGTCATCTCATCACAATGAATCAAATTCCACAGAACTGTAGACCACACACACAAACACATTCCTACACAGAAACACGCACTGAACTATCCTGGAGCTACTCTTGTGTTTTACTGTAAAACTTTTAAATGAGGCATATTTTCCATAAAGTAACACGGCAGAACTTGACAAGGCTACAAAACATTTCAGAGTGACTCTTACACACAAAATCTCTGAGTATATTGACAGATCTGTACAATACATTGAGAACTAAAGCATACTGTCACTCAAGATTTCTGCTTACAATTTTTTTTTTTTAATACTAAAGTCAATTTGTGACAGAACAGCAAAAATAGAGAGCAAACTAGGGAGATTTACTCCGTCCAGTGAGAAAATTCACACGCACACACAAAGGCAGCATGTGAGAGAGAGAATATACACTGACGGATCCTCCTCCTTGGCTTCTAAAAAATTATGTCTGGATGAAGGGTTTTACAACCACAGAACCATTTGTTTTAGAGACCTCTCAAAGCAAACCCCACATACACTTAAACACACAGCTTGCTGATTGTCCAACAAAGGCACATAAGACAGAATTTCAAAGCCTCTATGGCGAGTAAATCTTATTAACCAAGCAGTGTGGCATTTATCACTGTCAGCCGTCCACTTGAGCACAGGCACATGGGACCCAGAAACAGCCCAACTGACAGACACTAATGTCCAATTGCAAAGACATCTCTGAAAGACAGTAAACAGCATGGAAATACAGTTGTTAGTGTGGCATACCTCACAGGTAAATCCTGGGTCCGTTTTTGTTACTCAGTAAAGTATCCTTACATCAGCAATTTGAATGTCTCCTAGCTCAGTTCATCCAGGTAATGCCTCCTCCAAGTACTGGACGTAATCCTGCGTGTCTCTGTGTTTCTCATCTATTAGAACTCCACAACACACTCACTCCAACCATGTGAGGATGAGTCTGTCCACTGAGAGCGCAAGGGGTGTGTGTGCACTCTCTCTCTCGCTTTCCTTCTCACCCATTTGCTCAACCCTCCCCGTTTCCTCCATTTGCTTCTCCTCCCCCTCTCCTTCTCACCTCCCCCTCTTTCTCTCTTTCTCATTTCACCTCCTCTGGATCAACAGTATCTGCCAGCACGCAGCCTGGGTCTTTGCCCCTAAGCTTTGAGACACCCCGTTTCCTTTTAAATTGCTTGCCTGTGAGACCCTAAGATAACACACTTGTGTACACAAGTCCCACACAAGCATAAACACGCATAATATGTGTGTGACACATTTTAATTATTTTACTATAGTCAAAAAAAAACTTTATTTAAACTATTTATTTTATTGGAATGCAATTTATATATATATAAGTTTAGTGTAGTAATAAAAAATCATTAAAATGTACTATATACATGCATTATGTTGTGGTTTTATGTGAGTAAAATATAAAATAAAATACAATTTTAAAGACAAACACTGAAAACAAAACAAACATTGTGTTGTGGTTTTATGTAAGAAAAATAATAATAAAATAAAGTAAGTAAAATAAAATAAGTATTTTTTTTATTGCAACACATAATTAAGTAAGGTTATAGTTAAAACAAATTATAGTTTAAAAAGTTTTAATAAAAAAGTTTTACTGCTAAAGTTTTATATGTGTGTACTTATGCTTTGGGGAAATTGTATGTAAAAAACATGTATTTCTAATTTACCACCCATGCTTTTTGTCAGATTTTAGAAAGTAAGTATTTTCAATGTTGCATTGATTGAACTATCAACACCAAGTTATACAACAATGCAATCTATTGAACAAACTGTCCTTTTCCCTCACAACCCCATTTGTGTAAAATTGAATATGGTGTCTAGCCCTACCAAAGTCCATAACACATTACATATCAGACCTACAGGCCTATAGAGAGAACACTGCTTGTTTTTCCTCTGGATTTGTGGCTGAAAACAGAGATATTGTGCAATGCTGCGGGTCATATTCGCCTCTGGCTAGTATATCAGTGGGAGAGGGGGGCGTGGGAAACTCCACACTGATCCTAGTTGTGGAGATCAGGGATTTAACCCACGGCAAGCTGCTGAGAGCCGCCACTGCACAAAGAACTAGTATTATTATTTCAGAGAACCCACTGTAAATGGTGGTCAATAAGTAACTAGTGCTTACAAACCTCCTGAATAGAACCCATAGGAGTATGTATGCATGTGCATTCCACAGAACTAACCCCTTCATGCTGTCTTGCCACAATACAGAGAGAGTTGGAGATTAGGACGCTAATGATCAGATTATCCTCAGCCTGGACAAGGGGAAAAAAAGTTTTATAGCCTCTGTCTGGGTTTCAAACTAGTTTAGATATGGATTTACACAAATGCTTACATATTTATAGACATGCACAATCACAAGGAGATATGCATACATACACAGTCACAGGCTTAGAGACAAGCAATCAGTGACAAACAGAAGCATTGGGCTGGTTGTCACTCTGGTAAAGTGTCTCTGGGTCAGGTTTAAGATGAGGGTGGCCTGAAGTTAGACCAAAAATTGCTATTCACTGAAAGTGTTAATATCTGCACAAGCTAATGAGAGAAGGAATAATTTCTGATTAGTGAACTAATCATTCTTTAGGAACGGATCTTTTCTTTGTAATTTTGAATCAGTTCACTAAACCAGACTGAATGATCCCTTTTTGAAATGTACTGATTTACAGTCACCCTTTCGACTAGATAATTGAGTCAATGGCTTGAGAACCAAATTGAGGAACAGACTCAGTTTGTTCCTTGCACAAAGCTATCGTATGGCTTCAGAAGATCGTCATCCTTTTTTAAGCTTGAACCCTTCAGTCCCCATTTTTTGAAAACAGGATGGGCATTACAATGTATTTAAATTTTAAGAGATTTTAAAGGGACATGCATCATCGCACAGCACCTGATGGTGTAAGGTGCATTCTCCTGAAATGCATCTTGTTCAATACTTCACCGACCGTGAGAGCCGAACATGTCTGTGCACGAAGAAGGGCGTGGAGAAATAGACGATGTCCCATACTGCTTTTCATTACAAACTAAACAACTTCTCAGAAATAAGCCGACACACCTTCACTCCTCTGGGTGTTGGTGACATTCACACAACAAACAGGCTCCAAGGAGTCACAATGACGTTTGTATCTAGGATTTACGTTTGGTGATGATTTACCCACAAACACAAGTTCTTCCCTACTGACTACCGTATCTATATGTGTAGAGTTCTGCTAACCCATTGGCTAAATATCAGTCACTGCTGACTGGCAGACTGCCATTCTAGAATGATTTGAATAAAGCCGCCATGAACGTGTTTAGACAAGTACACAGAATAACGAGTCGAGGTGTGAGATGCTCCACCTGTATTCTGTTCTCCAGTGTCTAGCACATTGTCAGTCAGATTTTCAAATACACAAACCTAAAATAAACCTTCTCAAATACACATTCGTAAGTGTTATCATAACTTCCTGCAAGTACAAAGTTATTCTTGATCAAGAAACAACATATGCTTATGCTCAATATAAAAGTTTTTTTTAAAGAAATTAATACTTTTAAATGACAGTAAAGACATTTATACAGTTATTTCTATTTCAAATAAATGCTATTCTTTTTATCTTTCTATTCATTAAAAAAATCTGGGAAAAAAACATCACGGAAAAAAAAATGCATCACAAAAATATTAAGCAGGGCAACTGTTTTCAACGTTGATAATAATAAGAAATGTTTCTTGAGCAGCAAATCAGCATATTAGAATGATTTCTGAAGGATCATGTGACACTGAAGACGCTGAAAATTCAGCTTTGCCATCACTGGAATAAATTACATTTTAAAATACATTTCAGTTGAAACCAGTTGTTTTAAATAAAATTTCACATTATTACTTTTTTATCAAATAAATTTAGCCTTGGTGAGCATAAGAGACTCTTTTATAAAATAAAATAAAAAATACATAAAAAATAAAAAAAATCAATATGTTGTTCAGTCAATAAATTAATTAAATTACAAAAACCATCCACTAATTTTCAGTGGTCAAAAAAAAAAAAAGGTTGTGGAAACCAGAAATGACTACAACCCTTACAACATATAGTGCAGATACCCAAAGTCTTGGTTTTTTTTTTCCATATGACATTAAATATGCAATGTACTCCTAAAGTGTGCTGGATGTTCTCTAAATTTCCAATGCAAGACTTGTACCTGATAACAAATCTCATTGTGTGCTCACAGACAGGTAAGCTGAGGCTTCCCGTCAGATGGTTTTAATCAGAATTCACCACCAGAAAGAAAAGAAGCTTCTATAAGAAGAACGTCACACACAATAGAGCGGGTAAGACTGCCAGTCTCTCATCTTCACTGACTCAAACTCTGATAAAAGAGACTGAAACAGGGAGCAGGTGGCTGAGGGGATAGAGAAACAACAATACGAATCAGTTAAAGATGACAGGGAGAGATTGAGAGAGTTAAAGAGAAAAAATGGTGAAAGGAAAGAGGGAATGAGAGAAGAGCATTCCACCTCTTTGTCCCCTTTTCTTTCTCACTGACGTAACGCTTCTGATTGGCATAGATTATTCATTTGGGCTGCAACTCTCTGGTGGTGTACAGCTGTACAGTTGTGCAGCAAATAAGCAACTTTTATAGCATTATTTATGTAGGGATTATCCACAGCTAGGTGTGCAATACATAAGTTTAATGCATGACATGGAGGCAAAGAACCACCCGATGTGAATAACAAATCTCATTGTGTTTCACAGACAGGTAAGCAGAATTCACAACCAGAAAGAAAAGAAGCTTCTATAAGAAGACAATTTTTAAATAACTGTTTTCTGAATGGATGGATGGATATATATACACAGTATATATTTGCATTTTGGACCCACCATACATATGGTCCATGCTGCACAATGTAACACAAAAGTTTACATAAAAATGAGATTTGTGTGTCCATATCTGGATCTACTCTACATCTAGTTCCTCACTCACCCATCCCAGGCCTATCTTTCCGGTAAGCCACACACCTGCTGACATTATCAGCTTTCTTATCTCTAACAGACTCCACAGTGTGGAAGTGAGGTCACATTTAAATATAGGACATATATATATTTTAGTAAGCACCTTAGCATGGCCAAACTCCTTCATAAACCACACACAAACACAAATACAAGCCAACAAACTCAATAAACCTGCATACAAAGTCTCTCAATTAAACTTCTCACAGACCCTCCAAACCTGTCAGTGTCCTCTTTACAATAACAACTGTAACACACAATAACACACTGCACAAAAAGGTAGAGTATGCCGTCATTTGTGAGATAAACACTGTCCTCTTGCTCTGCCCGCAGCAAGGTTGGCACGGTCAGCCCGTGGCTACAGAGGCCACCTGGACAAACAAATGAATAAATCACCTCAACAACACCTGCGACCACAGCCACAGAGCGGCCACAGGGAGTCTGAATCACAGCATGAATTCTAAAAACAGGAACAACTTATTAAAAAGAGTTTATCATTGCAGAGAACATTAAACATGACAGGAACAATTGGCCATTTGGCATTTCCCCCTATTTATTTATGGGTATGACACTATTATATTACATAACATAAGTATCTTACTTAAAGTGACCAGTGAAAAAAGGAACCTAAAATCAATTTTTGGCATCTGTTAGATAGTAAGAATGAGAAAAATATACAAACGCAAATGGACGTTTCTTTCTTCGATAAAAGACAGAGCGTGATGTCCCAGGATGTGACTTATCAACTGATAAAAATGATCTCTGTGTGTGCTAACAAAGTCTAGCAGATGTTTGTGTTATGGGGCACCCAGAACATCAAGAAAAATAATTTATGATATAAGAACAGAGAGAGAGGAATAAAGACTTGTTATCTTACCCTTAAAATTTTTTTTGCACAAACAAACCCTCTGTGACGTATGTACGTTGCCATTTTGTTAGGTTTAAAATCCAAACAGGACCATTTAACCACTGGAAAAACATACAATTATTCAACTTAAAACTGCTATTCATAATACAAAATAAATTTTGCCTTGGCGAGCATAAGAGCATTTTAAAATGAAATAGTAATAATAAAAAAAAAAAAAAAACGGTAACACTTTACAATAAGGTTCATTAGTTATAGTTAACTACCTCAGTTAACATGAACTAAGAATGAACAATACTTCTACAGCATTTATTAATCTTAGTTAAAATTAGTTTCAATATTTACTAATACATTATTAAAAACAAAGGTTGTATTTGTTAACATTAGTTAATGCACTGTGAACTAACATGAACAAACAATGAACAGCTGTATTTTTATTAACTTACATTAACAAAGATTAATAAATACTGTAACGAATGTATTGCTCATTGTTAGTTCATGTTAGTTAATACATTAAATAATGTTAACTAATGAACCTTATTGTAAAGTGTTACAAAAAACATTCAATATGTTGTTCAGTCAATAAATTCATCACAAAAATCTTCCACAAATTATGAGAAAAAAAGTAACAATTGTTTTATATATATTATATATATATATATATATATATATATATATATATATATATATATATATATATATATTAAATTGTAATTTATTCCTGTGATGGTAAAGCTGAACTTTCATCATCATTATTCCAGCCTTCATTCTAAAATGCTGATTTGGTGCTCAATTTGTGAAAACAGTGATGATTTTTTCTGAATATTTTTAAGAACAGAATGTTCAAAATAACAGCAATTTTACCATCACTTTTGATTTAATTCATCCTTGCTGAATATAAGAATTCTGTCGAAATCTGGCACCAGCAAAGCAAGACGGAAACTATGCCAAGAGAGAAAATTATTACAGTAATTATATTTCAGAAACATAATCGTATTGTCAAACTTCACATTTCTAATATGATTGTGTTAAGGTCTTGTAGAGAAGATGCAAGAATAATATTCATAAACGGTACATTCCCTCATATGACAGCATATTAGATGCAGCTTTATACACAGAGTGGTTCCTCGTGAATTACACAAACCTCGGTTAAGCTCAGTAAAGCTGATGGGCATCTTCTAACCAGACAAGCTAATGCAAGAACACTGCTACATTATTACATCTGACAGTAAGCTGAAAATGTGGGCCAAGTCTATTGAGGGCAGGAAACCACTGGTTTCATAGGTCTTGCTTCTCTGGGAGATGCATTATGAATGGGATGAGTGTGACAATGAACAAAGGGATGGATGGAATGTGTGTTTAGATGTGGAAGACGAAAAACAGAAAGACTGCGGAGGGTGAAAAATGAAATTCAGGGAGAGAAGAGACAGTGAGGTGGATAATGGAGAAGAAGGGAAAGGAGAAAGAGAGAGAAAAGGCAAAGAGAGGTGCATTGGTGACCCGGGCCACACTCATTAGGCTGGATGCCCAGACGGAGTGTCCAAGTGCTGAGATTCTCTCCAATTTACATCAAAGCCCCTGGGACTCAAGACCAGGCTCCAAATCGAGTCAAACGTTCAAGTGATGCAGAAAAAGAGAGGTCTGGCCAACTGGGGTTAAAAAAAAATTAATTCTGAGAACACACATGCCAAGATGGGCTTGTGGGACTTGACCAAACAACATCATGGAGCAATTTATGTTCTAAAATTGAAATATGCAAATCTAATCAAAATGAAAATGAGGGTAAGGAACAGGGCTGGGTCGACTTTGATTGAGGTCTTCAATGTGATGTCTGTTAATCTGAGGGAAACGTTGTGTTTACGCTCACTGTCTGCTTCATGTAGGAGTCTTGTATTTTGCATACTAACAGCTTACTGGCTGATGATGGGTTATTGGTATTGTATACGGAATATTCTGTAATACGAGGTTCTGTACACAGTAAAAAAAAAAATGGATAATGTCCTGGCACAAAATTATAAAGGTATAACACCTGTGAGAAATCAATATGAAAAAATGGATCTCATATTAACATTATTTTGGTTGTAGTTTTATGGACTTTTCTTAGACTGTAAAAATACTAAATGTTCACTACTTCATGTCTTATGATCCAGTTAAAAAAATTCAGCTTTGTCATCACAGGGATAAATTACATTTCAAAACATATTACAAAAGAAAATTTGAAAGTATAAAAATATTTCACAATATTACTGTTTTACCATATTTCTGATCAAATAAATGTAGTCTTGGTGAGACTTCTTTTAAAAATATTAAAATAAATCTTCAACCATTAACTTTTTAACAGTAACATATTGGACCAAAATCTGACCAACCTGTGAATAAAGCTAATCTGAATCAATACGTAAATTTATGAATATGCAAATTCAGCCATGTGTTTCATTAATGCTGAATCAACACTGTAAATGTAAAGATCTTCAGAATGGCATTTCTTGTTGGCCACAAAATATCCCCAAACTGAAGACGCTGGTGTAATGTAACAGTGGAGATAAGGGTCTGAGGTCAGAATTAATATTGTACTAATAGCCACATATCTGGACCTGCAGTATAATATAAATGCTGCAATGTGATGTGATAATAAAAAGTCATTGAGACTAGACTGGATCTTCCACTGACAATAGCTCAGTGTGACACCGAGGGTCAGACAAAGGATACTCTATATTAACATGATTATGGTATGGACAGTGCATCACAGTGCCAAATGATTTCCTAGCTGTCTAAATGATAACTTCACACTGACGTCTAGGCCTACTTTTCTTAAATTAAACAAAAAGCTTATTATAATAATGAACTCTAAGTCCATCCCAAACCATAACACTGAACATTTAATGTTTTAAGAAGTGAATAAAGACATTTCAAGCCTCTTTACAAAATGAACACATTTTTTCAATGGATTTTTTTTTTTTTTCAGATTTAGCTAACTTCTGTGTATATTTTAATTATAGCTAGTAGTAGTACATAAACTTACAGAATACATTTTTAAACCCACAACCCCTAGCTATACAGATCCTATGTTTTTCTCTTGCAGGTTTATCGATTTCTCTTTGAAATCAGCCTGGTGTTCAAATAGAGGACTTGGAACTAAAATGGATTGTTCACCTGAAAATGAAAATTGTTTTATAATTTACTCA